>NC_133756.1:85985479-86303229 GCF_036562045.2 Rhinolophus sinicus | reverse complement strand
TCACAGGTTTGGGCCATGGAGGTGAGCAGGAGGTGCACGTCTCTGCTGAACAGCCAGGATGGAGGAATCCTGACAGTAAGCTTCTGGGGAGATCAGAAACAACTTCCTTTATTGTTCTCCTGTTGTCTTGTTTTAATATCAGTGCCTCTTGCCCTTTTGAAGTCATCACACCTTTGGGAGTCTGCTGACTCTCTGAGGTACAAGGAGGACATACGTCTCAGAATGATGCCCATAGTCACATACATACCACATTGGCCTGCAGTTTCAGGGGACTTGGGAACCCCACCGGTGCCCATCTGTAGACCCCCGACAGTCCAGAAACCTGAGTTAAGAATCCCTTTTCTGTCTGGTCTGGAATTTAACAGCTTGTACAGTATAACCCATCTGATTTGTCTTTTTTCAAGATGTCCTTGTGCAAATGGAACAGGCCAAGTGATTTTATGTAGAATCTCTTTTTCCATAATCAGCAAAGCCAGGCCCAGATCTTGAAGTGAGTGATGCTGGAGGCTGTTTGCATCATGGTTTTAGCCCCATTGGAGATATATGCTGGAATGGCTTTCTTCTGTTTCTGACATTTGGATAAGAAAACTGCGAACAGCCAATGGTCGGCTCTGTGCATCAGGAGAACATTGATTTGATTCAAGAGGCAATTGGCATCAGTCTAGGATGTGTTACTCACGTTAGGAATCACCCGTCTTTCCCACCTATTAAGTCAGGGCCCTAAAGCCTAGAGAGCAATTGGAGTAGCATCCAGGGCAGGTCTGGGAAACCAGACCTCCAAGCATCGTAGACTAGGGACTGGCTCCAGGGTTATAGTAAAGGTTCTAAGTAGCGTCAGCATGTCCTGTTTGGAGCTCGCATGCCCATAACTTCCCTGAAGTCAGTTCAGACTTCATAGGGCAAAAGTTTTTAACCTGGGCTCCCGAAATGGGTGGCAGGTCTTCAGTGCCCTGGAATCCCCTGCAATTGTGTAGAAGAAAATTCTGAGTATACGTGCATTTTCAGGGAGTTGGAGGGAGCAGCACAGCTTTCCTCAGATCCTCGTAAAAGATCCCCAGAGTGGTAGACACCACTGTTCTTGGGTACTTGGGGCTTTGTGGATGGTCTAAACCTCAGGCAGGGCCTACACAAACCCTTCAAGGACTCCCTTGGCCGATTTCCCCGGGACTCTGTGTATACCACTGCTGGGTCCCCACCAGCTTGTTAAGCAGGGCAGCAGCTTCAGTAGGAGAATCGGGGATGTCTGTAGGTGCTCTCTCGACTGTTTTGTCTGAAAAGAAGATCTGTAGTGTCAACTGTAGCAGCATGCTAGCACCCGTGGGAAGCAGATTTGGAAAAACAAAACTCATAATACGGTAATATACAAGTTTATCCCTTCTTCCTCTGGAGACCTCATTAAAATGAGACGAAAGGCATTAGGAAAAAAAGAACAAAAAGGAGAAACCCACATGGACAAAGTGAACAGGCAGGAGGTCACCAGTGGAAAACAGCTGCAAGAGTGGTCATTAATGAGGCAGGACTGAGGAAACCGTAGTGTAGACTGTAGACGGAGGGGACACAGCGGGGCAGGCGCAGTTTTGTCTTGCAGTACCCTGGAGAAAATCAAACTTCAAAGTGCTGGGTCCAACAGAGGGCAGAAGTAAGAGATGAGGGGATATTTGGCAGCCAGACTTCTATCCCTCAGGCATCAGTTCAGAGCATGTTTTCTCTAAAGGAATTGAAAGATGAGAAATAAACATTTTTTCGGGAGTGCCACCTTTCTTCCTGCTAGTGGACAGACTCCCCATAAATGCAACAGACTGAAACATTTTTATTGCTTCTTTCATAAATGTGACTGGGCAGCTAACCGTCGCCAGGCATTTCAGGAAAACCATACACATAAATATAAAAACAAGATAAACAAAAAAATTGACTCAAAAAAAAAGATGATGATATAGGAAACAAGGAAAAATTAATAACAATCATCTGTATCATCAGAAAAATTAAAAATAGTGTTATAGCCATAAAATAGTAACAGCTTCCTATTTTAAAATATCAGAACTAGAAAATAAAGTAAATGAAGTCTCCCAGAAAATGAACAAAAAGACAAAATTCAGAGCAGATAAAGGGAAAGCTAACCAGGAGGGTTAATCCAGGAAGTCGACCATCTAAGACAGGCCCTACAGATACCAGGACCTCGGCATACCCAGAGCAGGACTTTCTTTCCCAGAGGTGAACTGGTTGGTCCTGTGTAAAGCTGAAATAGGCTGGGCCTCTGCCAGGGGGGCATTGTTTGAAGCCCTTTGAGTTGCCTACCCAGCCATTGTATTAAAAAGAACAGTGCTTGCTCTCTATTACTTGGCCAGTAAGTGTTTTTAGTACCATGCTCTAACCAACTGAGCTAACCAGCCACCCACCATTAAGTGTTTTTAAAGTTAAGGTGCCTATTTTGCTTCCAATACTAATGATTGTTTTTGCCTCACCAAACTACTTGTTAACTTCTTTTTTGAATCTTTGAAAAATATTCTAACTCTAGCATTTCTCTACTTACTGACTTTTAAAGGTCTTCAGCATTTCTGAAAAGAACTTTTAATCATCCTTTGCTTTCTGCTTCCCTCAGAGAGCTGCTGGCGTTCTCAGCCGCACCCTTTCTTCCTCTCTGCCAATTATTGAGGAGGCCGTAGGAGCAGGAGTTGTGAAGAAAATGATTAAATTCTTGAAGGTAAAATCACGTCATTGGTTATAACCTCTCGAATTTCCAGGAACATTATGTTTTATTTGGGAAACAGAAGTGAGGTGCCTTTTCACCCCTGATAGATTCTAAATTTCTTGAGTAGGGATCCGCTTCTGCCTGTCTATCCAGACTGCTCTGAATATCAACAAAAGATTATTGAATTAATAAGTAGACTGTTCGTTAGATATATCCATAAAAACTGCTCACCACTCAAGCCTAACTTAAAAATGGATGGCCTCTGTGCTTGAAAAAGGTGACCTGAGTGACTTCCAACAAGGTTTCTCAGGCCCCTTATTTTGCTCCTGTTTTCCCGCTCCTGATGCTTTATCCAGTTATCTGGAGAATGGTGGGTATAACTCCGTTTAGGAGATACGTAGGGTGCAGTGTTCCCATGAGACAAAAGGATGTTCGGATTTTCCTTATGAGTGCTGTGAATGTAAGCAAGTCAGTCCAACCAGTACCTAGACTCACCGGAAAGGGTGAGGTGACTAACTCAGCTGCCATCCTGCCCGTGATGTATGTGCCCAGTGAGGCTCACCCACCCGTGTTAGTGTGGTGACCCCACGGGAAACTAATTCATAAAACTCCAGGCTGAGTGGGGCCAGGCTACTTGGATGATGACCGTTATGTACTCTGTACAACTCTTGCAAACCTATCAGAGTCTGCTGATTGCATACACACACATATGCATTATGTATGATACGTGCTCATGAGCATTAGAAGACCCCACATTATGTGGTTTGAAGGATTACGATTTGACGGTTGTTACTTCTTAATGTGATCTAGACTTGTGATGTTCTCCATGCGGGCCTGTCAGCCTGACAGCCTTAGCAATCAGCCCTCATTCTCAATTGGTGAAATGACGAAGGAAGGCCTTTCCTCCTCCCTTTTTGGGAGATCTGCCAGTCAATAGTACCATTCTCTTCTCAGCCATTCTCTCGTACAGGCTTCCACAGGCGTTACTCAGGGGTGAATGACAGGCCTACCTTCGTGGCAGGGGTGTGGGCAGCGTTACAGAGGCTGCTCCCCACGAAGCACAGTCCATTCTCAGTGGAACTCTCTTAGAAGTTTAGGAAGACTCCAGCACAATCACAGCTGCTCATGTGCTTTCCGGCCAAGAACAGTCATAGGATTGATTTTATTTTCCATCTAATTTCATTCGGAAATCCAGATGGGCGGCCAGAATGCGTCACGCTATGCCATAAAGATCCTAGCCGTCTGCACTAATACTTGTCACGAAGCACGAGAAGAAGTGATAAGACTGGATAAAAGTAAGTGATGGTTTCATTCAGCAGAGCTCACATCCCAGAGGCTAATCCATCTTCGAGGCTGCAGAGGGAACTGCCGATGAGCGGTGAGGAAAGACCGCATAATGCCGCTAACCTTGCCCCAGACTTCAGCAGTGTTTGCAGAGTAAGATGTCATTTCACCTCCAGCTCTGAAAGCATTTAATTAGCCTCCGGCTGCACACAGGTAGCAGGCCCAGGCTGGAGACTGAGCTGTGAAGCAGCTCCAAGGTAACAGGTCGAAGCAGGAGCCACCTCCTCTCACCAAGTTAAATTGAAATTGTTTCTAAAACATTCTGCTTAGACTGACCTAACACAGGTTCTCTTCCTTCACCAGGGGGAGGGAGGGAGAAATGGCTCAACCTTTTGTGAATGAGGAGAATATCAGAGTCAGAGCCTAGTGTTACTCTAGGAACTGAAATTGGCTGCAGTCACAGGTAGCAGGTTCCCAGCTGAGGCAGCTGGCTAACCTTCTCCTTAACACCTCGTCTGGAATGCATGGGTAGGGAACTGAGTGGGGCCCTGCCGTGGAAGCAAGAACCTTTCCTCTGGAGCCTGTTGCTTGTCCCACAGTCCAGGGTGCAGGCCTGTGGCCTCCCACTCAGGGGCTGTCAGGTGGAGAGCAGAGGTTAAGACCAGGGGTGTTAGAGAAGACAGACCCGTCTGCCGCCTAGCATTCGTCCCCACACCATCTGTGTTGTGCTGGGCACTGCTCTGGGCCCGAGATCCCTCAGAGACACAGCAAGGAGCCTAGGAGCTTCATAGCACTGAATGAGCGAGTGACATGTCCATCCTCAGAGCTTCTGGGGCAGCTTGGCAACCACTCATGTCCACCAACTCTCCTGTGGTCCTCCAACACCTCCCTGTGCCCCTCATGTCCATTGCCCGCCTCCTGTTTGGGATTTGGAGGGCCGACGCTTGTTCTGCTCCCTCCCTGCAGAGTTCAGTGTTCTGCTGACACTGCTCAGCTCGGAGGATGAGATTCTGGTGGTTAACGCCGCCTTCTGCCTGGGCAACTGCATGGAGGTGCCGCAGGTGGCAACCTCCCTGCTGAAGACAGACATCGTGCAGGTCTTGTTAAAGCTTGCAGGCAGCGATGCGCGGAACGCAGCCTTGCAGCTGAACGCGGGGATAGCTCTGGCGAAGCTGTGCACGGCCGAGCCAAGGTATGCTGGGGTGGCCCGGGCAGTCACAGCTCACAGCAGGCAGGCCAGGGCCAGCCGGGGCACCATGCTGTGGCTGGGACTCTGCCACACAGAGCCCGGGGAGGGGGGAGCTCCAGGCGCCCTGGTGTCTTCTGTGCAGACAGGTGTTGGGCCCCAGTAGCTGCTTCTCTGGAGGAAGGCTTCCTGAAGGAACCAGGAGCCCTCGGGCTCCTCCCAGAGAGAGGCAAGATGCTTGTTTATCTGACAGGGATTTGTTCCGTGTGCTTATTGCCAGTCTTCTCTCTGTTCCACTCTCTCAGTCTCCATCCTTCTCTCCTCCTTTCACTCCTCCCCCTCTCCTTCCCACACCATCTCCCCTTCTCTCTCCCTCCTTCTCTCTCCTCTACTTTTCCAGAAAACGTTAGACCTCCCACTTCATTTTTTGCCCAGGGCATAAGCATATGGGACAATGTCCAATGAGGGTAACATTCTCATGCTGGAGAAAACCAAAGGAAGATGTGAGACAGCACGTCTAAGACCACCTGACAAGCCAGAGCAGGGGGTCTTGGCTTTAACTGTGTACATTGCTTCTCTTTCGCGCAGCCTTGTGTTCTGCCCTGGTCTTGTTCTGAGGCACTTGAACACCTGGCGTTCGTGCTTCTGGAAGGTGCCTGCCTGTGGCTGAGTGATGCAGCCTAGCTGGGGGGCCCTCCTGGGGCAGGGCGGGGCTCTGGCCTCCCTGGTTCCTTTACAGCTTCACACCTCTAATTCCTTCTCTGTAGAAGGAGAGGGTTGGCCTGAATGACATCTAAGGTCCATTCAAGTTCTGTCTGATTGTTCAAATGGAAGGAATGGGTAAAATCGTTCTTCCACAGAAAGCAAGGCACATCAGCTAGCTCGAGCTCAAAGTGGCAACCTCCTGGGGAGTTCCCAAGAGCAAGGTCCCATCAGATCAGCCTGTCACATCTGCCACTCACAGCAAGAGTGTTTGCAGTGTTTGGTGGGCCTCGCCGAGGGCTCCCAGGGCCACAGCCACTGTCCCTTTGCACCTTCCCACCCAGGTCTACCTGAGGGGCGGAGGTTCTGGGTGCCAGCAGTCTACACCATGGCATTTCTGTCCTAGTGTTTGTGCTCTGATTGTGACAGGTTTGCTGCTCAACTGAGAGAGCTTCATGGGATAGAAATTCTCAGCTCTACCACGAAGTACATCAATAATTCTTGAGAGACGTGGTGTCTGTGTAAACACATGGCTGTATGCTCTGGGTTGTTCCTGTGCTAATAAAGACTTTTAAAATCTCCACTCCAGAATTGAAGATTGATTTCAAAGTGCTGGCCCGTTTTCATTGGTAACCAGAGTGGGCATCGGGCCAGCTACCATGACGGGAACTGCACTGGTCTGCTCCTCTGTCATGCCCTCCTTAGAATGGCCCTTTCTGTTGTGTCGACGCTGGATGCCAGTAAACAAAAAGCCATGCTTCCCAGGCTCCCTTGGAGGCAGTGGTTCTAGATGGAAACTAGATTTTGCCAACCCAATGCCCTTTCTGCCCCTTTTGCTATTTCCTGCTGGCAACATGCTAGAAACATCAGGTTTTCAGCAGCAGCATTTTGGTGTCTGTTTTCCAGCTCGGAGATGCCAAGAAACAGCTGCAGTGGCATCAACAATGGTGGCAGCTTCCTGAGGCCATGCCTGGTACTGTGGCCTGTACTGTGAATTCCATGGGTTCAGTGGTGGGTATGGCTCCCTGGCAGGGAGTGCTGTATGATCCGGGAAGTCATTCCTGGAAGCCCACCCTGTGCCCTCCTCCAGCCCATCGAATGATGCTGTGAACACCCGTTCTGTGTGTCAGTGGGGTCTCTTTCTGCATGAAACTCACAAATACAGACATAATTACTTCCCTAACCCGCCTCACATTCTCAGCCCATGCCCAAATGTCCTGCTCCCGTGTAGTTGCCCCAGGTGCACTCAAACTGTCAGGGCCACCTCTGGACCTCAGGTCCATAAGTGAGAAGTTCAATAAGTGACACAACTGCTACTTCTCAGTACACTCAGTTGACCATTTTAGGGGAGGAGGCAGGCCCTGCGTGATATAATGAATGCTAAGAGTACCAGACCAAAGTTCCAAAGACATATGGTCATACCCTGCTATCTGGCAGATATGTGACTTTGGGCAAGTCACTTAACCTCTCTGAGCTTTGGTTGCTGCTTCTGAGAAAGCTAGAATAATACCTGTCCAATCTATTTTCTACATTGCTGTGAAGATTAAATGACAGTTTAGAAGTAAAGGCACTTTGGGGCAGCCTGTTAGCTCAGTTGGTTAGAGCGTGGCACTCTTAACAAGGTTGCCGGTTCGATCCCCACATGGGCCACTGTAAGCTGCGCCCTCCACAACCAGATTGAAACAACTACTTGACTTGGAGCTGATGGGTCCTGGAAAAACATACTTAAATAAATTTAATTAATTAATTAATTAAAAGCTGCCTCTACGTCATTAAAAAATAATGCTAAAGGCACTTGGGGAATTCTAAAGTGCTACACAAATATAAATTATGAGGCTCCATCTTGACCATGACCATCAGTTGAGTTAGATTTGAGGGGCCTGGGAAAGGGTAAAGCATACATCCTTTAAAGAATCAGAGCTGGGCAATTCCTGGACCATGTCGGAAAGGAAATCCTCCTCCCGTCTACCTTCTAGGAGATTTTACTCATCACAGCCAAAGAAATGGTTCTTCACAAATGAGGTGGCTCTTAGCTTAAATTAAGAACTTTGTTCCTGAAACCAAGATAGATAATTGGCACTTTGGGGGCCTGGAAAGAAATCAGTGGCCCCAAGCCTCTCACTGTGAGATCAGTGCTCCCCATGGGGCTACAGTAAGCTCACTGGAGTACTCTGTGATGGTGCCATTTCATTGTCCCTGGGTGGCAGCAAGTGACAAGCCACAGAGAGGCCAGATCCTGCCCACTTAGTCTCATCATGCAAACAAACACACTTCAAGAGGTTACTAAATTGCAAAGGGAGATGGCTTGATACTAAACGGAGCACTGAGAAGAAAATTAGAGGCTGCAAAATTGGCTGTTTTCGGAGAGAATTCAGTGGAGCTTTAAAAATGGAAAAGGCTGCCTGTGTATATACCCAGCAGGCTTGTCTCCTCTGATGTGATGTTCAGACCCCTCCTTCTCCTCTTTGGCTGCACTCCTCCCCAGCTCTTGAAAGTGGCTATTATACATGTGATCTCTTTCCCAAAGAGGGGGGAATGTCAAATTATATTATTAGCTTTGCTTCAGAGTGCCAGCTGAGAGCAGTAATCTGCTTTGGAGGATGGTCTGGCTGCACCTGAGGAGTTCCCTCCTCTCGCCGGGGGAAAGAAGTTTACATGCTGGTGTTCTCCATCTCCAGTGTGGAGCCAACCCTGAAGTCTTGTTACCTTAAGCACGCACTACCTTACAGGGCTCCCAGGCAGCATGGAAAAAAACCAATTACATATTGAAGATGAGGCTCACTTCTGTGCCAGGAGCCACCAGCACCATCCTTCCCATCCTCACGCGGGGTCACGGCTTATTTCGGGGAAGCAGTTTGCTGGTTCCACAGGCAAAAGCATTGGGATTTGGGGTTGCCCATCCTAAAGAGGATGTGACAAGACGGAGCTTCCTAACCACCCTGAAGACACAGCAGAGGTGTGTGGGGACAGAGCCAGGAGTGCAGTTTCCAGGCTCTTGCCCTCACATGGAAAGGTGCTCACTTGGGTAGTAAGTGGCCATCAATTGTGATTGGATGGCCATCAGCTGTGGCTAGTTGGCCGTCAGCTGTAACCAGTGATCCAGTGGCCATTAATATAACTACCGTGGCTACGCTAGCAGCAAATGGTGGCTAGCAAGAAGATGGTGGCTGAGCTAGCAAGCATGGATTGCAGATTGCAGAAAGGCGGATTGCAGCTAGCAAGTGGGGTTGGTTGGTTGGCAGAGAGAAGTGGATGGCAGGTTGCGGATAGTGTGGCTTCTGCTTCCCATGTCTCCAACCCAGCCGCCAGCGAGAATATAGTGGTATGACTCCCCTATCTATGGCTCCGTGGGTGTTCCTTTTTGGCCTCATCGTGTCCTGCGTTCTTATGTGGGGAGCGAGACAGGAAACCCCACGTGACAAGGTGTTAGGTAACAGACGTTAACAGCTGTCCTGGACAATGTGACAATGGCGATTCCAGAGGGCAGCAAGGCAGGACTGAGGATTCATGTTGGGAAGAAGTAACAGGAAGGGGCAGGATGTGCCGCAGGAGGCCAGGACACCACGGTAAGCACTTTCCTGAGGACTGTTAGAACACACTGAGTGAAGGATAGTACGGTCTGGTGGTATCCTGAGGCCAGACGACATTTAACCTTCCACAAAAGGTCTCATTTTCTGAATGCCTGGAATATACAGACTCCCCAAAGGGCCCAGGAATTCACTCCCTTTCCCAATTCACTCCCAACTCATTCTTTTCTCCAATACGAGAGGCTCTTGGTCCTCATGGACCTGCAGGCCTGCAGAAAGAGAAGAAACCCTGCTGCACACGGAGCATGTGCTCTGCTCGAGTGCTTCAAGGTCCTGTCTCGCAAAGACCCTGGGAGGTAGGTGTCATCTCCACTTTAGGGGTAAAGAATCTAAGACATGAAGACAAAGACAATACATACTTCTTACCCAGGGTCACATAGCCAATAAGCAGGGAAGTCAGAATCTACCCCCAGCTTGTGTTTTTAACTTCTGCATGTAAAACATCCCTCAACTTACTAAATGCAACATGAGGAAAAGTCATCTAATTTTCCTGTGCCCCGATTTCCTTTCTTATAAAATAGGAGCAATACTCCTACATAGCAAAACTTCCTACAGAGTTCTTTGGTTTGGATACAATGTATGCGAAGCACCTGGCATAGGTGACTGGAAAAACAGAAGGCATTTACTTAGTGGTGACTATTATTTTTAGGCAAGAAATTGCCACGGACTCATTATCTTGCCCTGCCACCCTCCCAATCTGCTCATCCCTAGGTAACCCATGTTAACCACGGCAAGCAGTTATCCGGCTCTTCCGTCTGCCTTGCCCTCTCTCCTATACCAGGTGGCAAACATGAGGCTACCAAACACCTAGCTGCCTGCCAGCTGTCTGCCTTCTCGTGTGCCCTCCGAGGCAGTGAGGTCTGCGGAGCCCAGGCCTGGGTCGGGTGGGGTTCCGTGCACACCCAGGACTCATGGCTGGGTGGCAGTGCTCCTGGCCAGGCACGGAGTGACGGGCCTGCCAGGCCTGGGGCCAGGCCGCGTTTACATCAGCAGGGCCTAGTGTGCAGTGCACCGGGAGCCCTGACGCTGGAGGCGCCGTAGGTGGTCGGCTTGATACCCCAAAGTCCCCTCCCCAAACAGATGTCCCCCTGCCACCTGCTATTTGTCTTCAATTTAGACTCGGGAAAACCGGTTGATTCCAAGGACTGCAGCTCCAAGTGCACATTCATCAGGATATCCTTAGTTATTCTTTTCCTCAAGCCCCAAGGTCTGCAACCACCCCCTCCCTGAGTGCCCTGGAAAGCAGACATGGGTAACAGCAGGACAGACAGCTGACCTTCACCTCCAACAGCTCCCAGGCCTGTTGCTGCTGCGTGCCAGGAAGCTCTGGGCTTCTGTGATCTGAAGTCTGCTGGATGATTTTTCTTCTTTTTTAAACAAGCCCCCAAATTTGATTTCAATTTCAAACCAGCAAAATGAGGAATGGGTTCTCCCTGGAGGCATTCTGCCCCTGGGTCTGATTTTGCCTTGGAGCCAGGATTGGGTTTTTCTGGAAGCCGTCAGTCTCGGCCCTGGCAGGGAGTGGGCACGGGGGCCCTCGGGTGCCAGCAAAGTAGTGGGAGCAGCGACTGCTCATCCGCTGTGACAGCCACCCCCAGTCCAAGGTGGGCCCAGGTCCAGAGCTGGGTTGAGAGGAGGCGCTGCCTCTGAGTGTGCTGGTCTGCCAGATGTGCCAGTTCAGCTCAGCCTGAGCGTCACTCCCCTCGGCCCGTGCCGTCTCCAACTTCACATTTGTGCTTTTAATCTTCAGCAGCTCCATCTGCTCATTTGGATCACTCGCTTCCCCTTGAGCCATGCGTCCACCCAGGCACACACATGCACATGCAGACTCCATCTCTCTGCAGCCAAGAGATGGATTTCCACATAAAAACAGGTGAGTTCACACTCAGTAGGGATACTGACGAGATCAAAAGTATGGCAAGATAATGAGAAATATTGGAACGGGTGGTGAGGACAAAGCCTTCTAGAATGTCTAAGCTGAAAATAATTCAGGGACCATCTAATCCAGTATGTTTGATTGGAATCCATCTCATTTCATTTGCTAAATACAATGCACTGCTTAAAAATGTGTAGCCCAAGCACACTCCCCTTTTTGCAAATAAGGAAATTAAACCTCCAAAAGTCCAGGTGGGCTGTCCTCTATGTGCCAGAACCCTCTGAATCAAGGAGCCAGAAAAGAAGGGCTGGGACTCAAAGCAACCACCGGGCAGAAGTGCAGTGACCGGATGGCAGGCGCGATCCTAAAGCCTGGCTCAAAGCCCCGCTCCACCTCTTATATCACTGAGCCCTTAATTACCTTGCCTATAAAAGGTAGGGGTGGGGAAGTATATCCCCTGCTGCGTGGGTGTGTCCTAAGGATTAAATGAGCCGATTTCTGTAAAGCGCTCAGCTTTCTTTTGGGCCAGTAGCGCCTTTGTTGTAGTTGTACATGAGTCTGCTGCTTCTGTAGATGCCCCGTGCCTAGCCATCCATGAGTGCTCTTTTCCAGAGTTCTTAAATGTGAGAATGTTTATCAGGATTGAAAGGGCCTGACTGCCAGAATGTGGCAGATAGAGAAGTGGGCTTCCAAGTTCAATGTGGTACAGATGTCGCCCGGCAGGCAGAAGTGGGGGGCTGGGCTGGTGAAGACGGCTGGTGGGAGTGCCGGTGTGGTGGGGGCGCACACAGGAAAGCATGAAGGATTGAGACGTGCATTCAGTGGGATTAGGCTTTGCTGAACTCTGCACTACATTGTCAGTATCAAGGACAAATAAGAAAAGACAGGCACCCGACTAGGTTAACGCGCATTACTGTAATAGCTTCCCTGTCTCGCTCCATCTTCTAAGCCATCGGCACACTGAAGCCAGAATAATCCTCTTAAACACCGCTTTCCTTGTGTCGTGGCCCTTCTCAGGCAGCTTCTCACAACTGCCACCAGGATAAAGGCCAAACTCCTCGCTGGTGTGTGCGCATGTGGGTATGTGCACGTATGTGTCTGTGTGGGCGTGTGTGGTATAGATGGGCAAACGGGTAGCAAGAGCATAGTGTTTTTTAAATTTTCTGAAATTTTGCTGATAAAGCACTCGCATTATCTCATTATATACATTCCTTGCACTGGGTATGAGTAAGAACTATAATTCATAAGTTTTAGGTGTAATTTAAAATAAGCATATCTAATAAAATAGCCATGGGGATGTAAAGTAAAGAAAAGGGAATATAATCAATAATATGGTAATTACTATATGTAGTGCCAGGTGGGTACCAGTCAGGGGATGACTTCGTAAATTAGATAAATGTCTAACAACTATGCTGTACACCTGAAATTAATACAAAATCATATTGAATGTCAATAAAATAAAATAGAGTAAAATAAGCATGTCTATTATTACCCTTCAAATGTTAATAAAACTACACATGGTCTTTGCACATTTCCCATCCAGTGTTATCTCATCAAGGCTTGAAGTTACCTTGGTTTTGGGGTTATATTCTGGTCCCCACCTACGCTCGCCAGTCTTCAGGACTGACCCTGGGTCCCGTCTTTGTGAGTCACCATGGTGCTCCAGCACCTCACGAAAGCCTGGGCCTATTTATTGAATGGTAGTTCCCCACCAGCCAGCTCCCCAATGTTTGCATGCATTCTGCGCACTCCCATCCTCTTGCTTCTGCTCCTGCTGTCCCCGCACTTCTCTTCCCCTCTTTTGAAATCCTGCACATCCTCAAAGCCCTGACACAGTAAGTATGGCTGGGACTTTTTATTAAATACTTAGTAGGTTTCAGATCCTGCCTGCTGAGGTGGGCACTATTATTTCTCTCCCTTTACAGATGAGGAAACTGAGGCACAGAGGGGTGAAGCCGCTGCTCAAAGATCTGCTGCACGTCTGTCCAGGCACTCATGCACTTGGCATGAAGCCCTCTTCCATTCACAGCATTTATTCATTCTTTCTCTGACATCCTACTGCGGTGTGCTACACTTCTACTTTTATTTTTATTTGTTTTCTACCATATTCCCTTTATTGCTTTGAAATATGCTAGGTTTCAAGATGTGCATGATATAAGTTCATGTATGTTTTAAGCACAAAGCCATTTGTTTTGTATAGTTTTTAAAAGACAGACAATTATTTGATTTGTTTATAGAGCAAAAATCTGAGACTTAGGCCAAATGTGCTACACTTTAAAATACTTCATTTCTGCGTCTTTAGTTTTTCTCTACAGCTAGAATTTAAATTCTATTTGGAGGACCTGGAAGATTTTTTCTGTGAGAAGTCATATGGACAATAAAACGAGGAGGTATATACAGAAGGTGTTTAATAACCTTCGTCTAAGGACACATCATCCATCGTTTGGGAGGGCAGTGCCTGGCCATGTCCTCAAGAGCCTGTGGGTGAGTAACCAGCAACAACACTGCCTACCCTCTCAGCTATGGCATCACCTTGTCTGCTCCCAAGCCGCTGAGTGCCCTGCTCCTTAAGAAGTATGTGGCTGCTACCACGATTCTCCCTCATAATATCCACAGGACATGGAATGGGGTGGTCCACCGTCACGCTTCCTCTGAACAAATGTAGGCCAAAGGGCCTCATTCAAAGGTCCCATCCAGACAATCCTGGTGTTTCAGGTATAGCCCTCAGCCCTGCAGTCTGTCTCCTGTGGCAAGATAATAATAGCCTCACACAGAAAGGTTCTTTTAACTTCTTCAAAGGCCTTTCATGTCACTGCTTTCATTTCCTGTGCACAATGCCCCTGTCAGGTAGGTATTATTATTTCCCATCAGAGATTCAATGCCTTTTCCAGAATTTCCAAAAGAAATCATGGCTGAGGCAGGATCAGCATCCAGCCGCCCCCTGAGCCCCACTGCCCACTGCCCAGCCCTGTCTCTCCTGTCATTAATATTCTGGCTTAAACCGTAGCAAGTGAAGTAGCCAGTTCTCACTTGCTCCTCGAGTGTAAAGGGGAAAATGAAACTCTAACCCCTTTAAGGTTTTATCTGAAATCCTTGCTAATCCATCAGCAGTGTTCGCTAACAGCTAAATCTCCTCAGTGCAAAGGATTACCTTCCCATCTGATCAGCAAGACACATTGCAGGAGGCATGAGATGGTTGTGAACCTGAGGAGGCCAGGTCCCTTTCTCTGTAAAAATGAAGGTACTCAAATTTCCAGAAACTGCTGTCCTCCCTCAGATGGGGGCGAGCATGGATAGCCCAGCGTCTGTCGTTATATCAGAAAGCTCCTCAGCCAAGGTCATTTAAATGACAGCTTGATTTTTTTTTTTTATTAAATTTATTGGGGTGACAATTGTTAGTAAAGTTACATAGATTTCAGGTGTACAATTCTGTATTACATCATCTATAAATCCCATTGTGTGTTCATCACCTAGAGTCAGTTCTCCTTCCATCACCATATATTTGATCCCCCTTACCTTCATCTCCCACCCCCCACCCCCCACCCCCCTTACCCTCTGGTAACCACTAAACTATTGTCTGTGTCTATGAGTTTCTGTTTCTCATTTGTTTGTCTTGTTCTTTTGCTGTTTTTGGTTTATATACCACATATCAGTGAAATCACATGGTTCTCTGCTTTTTCTGTCTGACTTATTTCACTCAGCATTACACTCTCAGGATCCATCCATGTTGTCACAAATGTTCCTATATCATCTTTTCTTACCGCCGAATAGTATTCCATTGTGTATATATACCACAACTTCTTTATCCATTCATCTACTGAAGGACATTTTGGTTGTTTCCATGTCTTGGCCACCATAAACAAAGCTGCAATGAACATTGGAGCACACGTGTTTTTATCTCTAAATGTTTTCAGATTTTTTGGGTAGATACCCAGGAGAGGGATTGCTGGGTCATATGGCAATTCTATTCGTAATTCTTTGAGGAACCTCCACACTGCCTTCCATAACGGCTGCACCAGTCTGCATTCCCACCAACAGTGGATGAGGGTTCCTTTTTCTCCACAGCCTCTCCAACACTTGTTACTATTTGCCTTGTTGATGATAGCCATTCTAACTGGGGTGAGGTGATATCTCATTGTGGTTTTGATTTGCATTTATCTGATGATTAGTGATGTTGAGCATTTTTTCATAATGACAGCTTGATTTTGAAAAGCTCCTCATTCATTCAATAAATATTTATCAAGCGCCTACTATGTGCAAACACTGTGTTAGGCAATATAAAATGACTGGGTGAAATGGATAATGTTTCCTCCCCCCACTTCTATTATAATAGAAGCAGGACATTATTTGGGTGAAAAACAAGTCAGACGCCAACAGAAAAACAAGTCATTATTGGGGTGAAAAACAAGTCAGATGCCAGCTCCCCCTGGAACTGACATTGTCTTGGCCCCTGACCCATGTACGCCACATGAGCAAGTCAAGGAATATCCACTAAGGGTAAAGGTCCTCTGACTCCTGGCCCTTGGATTATGGGGTTATCACTGCAAAGTCCAGGTGCCTGGTATCCCACAAGCAAAGGGAAGTGTTGAGAAGTCTTCAGACCTTGCCAGTGTGCTGTCAGTATTACAGCAGTTTCTAAACAGAGGGGTCGTGTCTGATGGAACAGTTTCTCCCATGTGGTCTGTATTTCTACTGAACTCAGCTGTGACTTTCTCTTCCAAGGGCTGTTGGGAAGAGCATCAGGAGAAGTTTGGTCTGCCTTATTTGTACAGTCAGCAGAGGTGTGACACCCTCGGAGCACCGGGACATAATCTCTGACAACCAAAGCTAGACCTGGTCTCCTCTTTTCCTTAGATGTCGGCTGGGGACACCCTCCTGCATACAGGTGCTATCAGTGCAGGCCCCTAGTCCCAGGTGGATCACACGTCTGAGGCTCTAGATGATTATAAAAGCAATAAAGGAATATGTGCGCCCTCTTTTGGCTTCTCAAACTAGTGTTACCATAAGAAATTCAGGTCAGAAACATAAAATACCAGGAATGGGGTTTTATGAACTAAGTACTTTCCAAATAGCTGGGCTTTTGGCTGCTGTAACTGGAGTCATTGAGAAGAGAATCACTGCCTGCCGTGATAGTGATAGTGGGGTGGTGGGGAAATGTCATTTGTTCAGCAACAGGAGACTAGATTAGGTGGCCCCAGTGGGTCCTTTCTGAGGGCACTCTTCAACCAGCAGGGACCAGAGCCCGAGTCCCCCTCGGCTCTAATCAGGCTTATGACTGCAAACTGATCAGCTCACTTCCCTGGGTCTGCCGCTTTGCTTCTATTTCCTTACAGTCTGGACAATTGGTATTTGCTTACCTAGCACCCATTCCCCCTGTTCAGGTAATGACACCTCAATTTTTCTAAGGGAGCCTCTCCTCCTCCTTGCTAGACCACTTGATGCAGGGACAGCGGATTCTAACTCTGGTTCCAGAGATAAGCTTGGAATCCAGGACCTGCCAATCATAGCATTGCATGTCCCTGTCATCACACTGATTGGTGCAGAAATAGTCATGTGACCTGGGCCTGTCAGAGCTCAGCCCAGACTTGTGCCAGAGCAAAGGAAGAGAGGCATTCTTTTTATCATTGAAGTTGCTCAGAGGATAGGACATGAGTTTGGAGCTGTGCTGCTGACTTTACCATCCCTGAGGAGGGCTTCACTGAGAATGGAATCAAAATAGAGAAAAGCAGAATCTGGAAGATTTGGAGATGGAGTTAACTAGACCCCTGACATCACTAACCCCCAGATCTAGCTGCGTCTAAGGCTGTCAGTGGGCTTCCAGTTATGTGAGATGTCACTAGCACCAAAAGAGCCCTTTTCAATAGCCCCCACCTATTTCCCTTGCCCCCTTTATCTTGCTTAAGTTCTACTTAACCTGTAAGCATCAGTTTAAAGTTGTATTCCTGCCCGATTTACCCCAGCTCCTTTCTTTCTACGACATACTATCCTAATAGATACATACCATCCTAATGTATTACATAACTTACGTAACAGGATGCATTGTTTACTGTGTGCACTCCACCCTTCTTCCCACCAGAATGTGAACGCCATGATTTTTGTTGGTTTTCATCACTGATGTGACCAAGTACCTAGAAAGGTTCTGATATATAATAGATGCGCAATCAACATTTGTTACTTAAATTATTAAAATTTAGCAGAGGGAGACATTAGGGAACTCTTACCAGCACCAGCCTGGGGTGAAGTCTGTTATTCTCACACACTTTAAACTCTCCATGCCCCCTTAACCCCTCAATGGTGGTAATGATTTGGGCTAAAATACTACAATGAATAACAGCTTCCATTTAAGTGCCTATTACATGCCAGTAATTGGGAGAAGTGTTGGGCACACACAGAAGACAGTCTCTTCTTGCAAGGTGTGCCTAGTCAAAATAGAGGGGGTGCACACACAGAGAATCACACATGATTGGGCCAGTGCAATGTTTGCAATACAGAGATAGGGTCTCTAGCTCAGCAAGGGACACGGGTCAGAAATGCCTTCCTGGAAGGGGTGCCGTCTGAGCACTGTCCCTTTCCCAATTTGGAAGGAAGACAGAAAAGATGGGCTTGGGTTGTGGGTAGGGAGAGAAGATGGGGAGAAATGAATGAAAGACCAAAGGCTGGGGCGGGAAAAAGTGCTCTGATTTCGTCCTTCACTTTTTTTGTCTGGACTAACCTGAAGACACCTCTATTCTCTGCCACCAGACCAGATTCTCCCTCACAAAGCCAGTAGATGAGGGTCTTTTCTGAGTTTCACAGCAAGAAAAAGATGTATAGCCTCCTTTGCTTCCCTGTTCCCATATCATTCAATGCCATCATCTGGAAATACCCACTGGCTCTTGTCTAAACCAGTCTTGGTTTCTAGTAAAAGCCAACTCTTGCACTCCATGCCCACATATACCTGGACAGGGCAAAATTCTTCTGTCTTTGTCCTCAGTAACTCACCTATTCCATTCCAAACTGCTCCTGATTCAGTGTTCTCAGGACCAACCATCACTCCTTCTTCTCGGACGCCATCCCTAAGTAACTCCCCCAGAAAAGAGTAGGTCACTCAGAACTGGATGAAATCTACAGGGCTCTCTTTCCATGGCCGGAAACTCCATCTGTTTGATACCCTCTGTGCCAAGTTTCCATACTCAGATGCAAATTTACCAGCACATATATTGTTTCCCTCTTACTGGTGGAATGGGCTTTTGGCAGACCAGGGACACATTACTTTCTTTCCAACCAAAAAAGCAGAGACAAAGAGATATTTCCACTGTGACTGAGTAATTCTGAAATTTCTCCAGAAGTCAAATTTGATTGAGCTAATACAGACTTTTCTACAGGTATAGCTTCCAAAGATATATTTCAGCTTCGGGCCAAGTCCTGATATGTGTACTATTAGTCAAAGATCCCCCTTCAGTTCCCGCCCACACACCCTCACACTTGCCTGGGGGGTGGGGTAGATGGAGGATGAGGACTGTCACCGAACACCTACAGCTTATATCCCAGGTGACCCTGTTGCTCCCTCCTGGCCTGATGCTCTCACCACTGCACCTGGGTGACCCTCACAGTCTGAGGGCCCATATTTGATTTTTCCTGGGGAACAATTTTATCAAGGCTCTTCTGGCCACATTACAATGTTAAGAGCATGTGACTTGGCAAGAGGCAAGCCAGATTCAAATCCTGGCGTGTCTAATTACCAACTGCATGACCACAGCAAACTACTTAGCTCCTTTAAGTCTGTAAAATGGGAATAATAGTAGTATCGACCACAGAGGATTGGATTGCATGAGATGATGCAAGTCAATCACTGCAGATGGAGTGGGTACAAAGCAAAGACTCAGTAAATAACAGGTCTTATTATTGCTTTGGTCCCAAAAGCCTCACCGTCAATTTCTCTTTATTCACCAGAAAAGCCTTTTGCTTAGAAAACCGTATTTACAAAAACATGCACAAAGCATTGTAAATGATCACGAGGAATCTGACTGGGGGGTCAGTTGTGATGGGCATCTCTGAGGGCTCTCCCCCAGGGAACAGAGTCCTTGCCAGTCCCAGAAGCTTAAATTCTAGAAAGCTTAACTGCCAAGAGATCTTAGCAGCCTAGTTCTGGGGTATGGATGGAAGAGAGGAACTCTTGGGACTAAAGAAGGCCCTGAAGAAAGGTGGGAGGGACTGCCAAAAGTCAGCCTCTACCTCCTGAGTCTCACTTTCCCATTCATTAAATCATTTGTTCATTATCATCTATGACAGGAGCTCCCTCCTACATGCCAAGTGCTGAGGATACAGCAATGAACAAGGCGGACCACAATGCCTGTCCAGGAGCCCACATTCTACTAGTTTATTTAAGGTTTTTTTATTTTTAAGAGTTGTGTTCTATGCTGATACTTGGGCCTCATTCCCAGGGAATTAATTGGTCTAGACTGGGAATGGGCCTTGGTTAAAAAAGGGGGAGTTGGGGGTTCTTTGTCTTGGTGTAGAATTAGCCCCTGGTCATTCGCAGAATGTAAAAGAATTTACGAGACTCTACAAGAGTATCCAGAGAAAACATTTATTGAAAGTTAAAAGGGGAGAGAGAGAGTTCTGTTTGGAAATGGCAGAACTTTTGCCAGGGCAGTCTGAGACAGAAAGCTGTGGAGACAGAGGGGTAAGAGACAGATACCGGCAAATGGAGTTGTGTGAGGGCAGAGTCTGATGGGGGACAGCTGCACCCATGAGAAGGAGTGCTGGGGTGTTATATTTTTCCACATATGATGTAGGGTGCTTGTCAGCTTGCAGGGGGTTGCTGTTGTGATTGGGAACTGTTCTGTTCTCACTTATGATGGATGTAAGGTGCTTGTCAGCTTGCAGGTGTAATGCTAGCCAGGGGAGTCAGAGCCAAGCAGTTCATGTTTAAGTTCGTTCCTGTCAGCCCACAAGCTTGCTCCTGTTAACTGTTTACTTCTCTCATCATTCTTCACAACCACTTAAACAGATGGTGAAAAACCAACCAAACTGAGAAAATCTTTTCTTGGGTTTCCTTTATTGTGCTAAGTATTCTGACTAATTTCTCACGCCTGAAAAATATAAAGACAGGAAGAACTCTACTAAACAGTAAGGAAAATAGAAAAGAGACACAAAATACAAGCATGAAATCAGTGACATCTTAGAAGTCCCTTTTTTTCCCTACAGAGCTAGAAAGCCTCTCGTGCTTCTTGTTGCCCAACCTAAGAAATCTGTCTTTGAGCTCAGCCTCTCCCTAGGCCTAGGTCTTCCTGGCTCTTGCCCATCCTGGAAGAACCCAGAGGAGCCGGGAGGCTGGTCTGTCCCCAGATACATAGCCCTGAGGATTCTCAGGGTTGACATCTGGGGGGTGGGGTATTTTCCCTCCAGGGTCCTCACTAAAGGGAGTCTCAGGGTATTTCTTCACATCTCCCTTCCTGACTCCTTGTTAAATTAAAAGGTGTCATATTGAAATTCACAGTCCCTTCGTAACTTCTAGAGAAGGCAGTGACCGTAACTTCTTGGTTCCAATAATGAGCTCTTAGCCTGACGAAGCCCAGTGTAAGACCAAGGTTCTCTAAGGCTCTGGCCATGGTCCAGTATTTCTTCTAAGCTGGTTGAGGTGGCAGGATTCTTGGCACATTTAGTTCTTATTTTGACAAGGACCTGACCCAGGATCACAACCATCCAAGTCTACAAAGAACTTGTGGCCATAATTTTGACAACGAGAACTGTCTTTCCTGAAACACAAGGCTTCCATTTCCGGCTCTTTGACACGTAAGAGATTTTATCAAAAGCCCTTCAAAGAGGAGCCTGGTGTTCCATATTCGGAAGTGCTCTACCTCCACTCCTGGTTGACTCCATTCTCCCTCTTGCTTCCACACACCACCTTGACCCTGAGAGGGGCTATCCTTCTGGAGTATTCAGGAGCAAGTCCATCTGCCCGGTAAAAACAAACCCAGCAGACCTGCATGGCAGACACTCACCGTCCGGGTGCATCACAGGCTCCACAGGACCGCCTATGGCCCCAGAGGAGCCACGCTTGGTGCCTGCAGCTTTGCGGCCCAGCCGACATCTATATGCCTGCACATCTCAACTGTCAGAACACAATTCTCTGTGAGATACGCCGAATAGAGCCTTGAAATGATTCTGACAGTGGCAAGTTGATCTTATTTTTTTCTGGCTTTCTCTGAAGGACTATTTCAAATTTGGTTAATCAGATATAACTCTCGTTGTATCAGTAGGTGCCAGCTTATCTGACCAAATCACATGGGTGAGTGAGAGTATTGAGTCTTGGAGGGACCTAGTTGTCATCCTTCCACCATCTTCTTCTGCCTCAGACACTTACCGTATTTTGCTGTGTATAATGAGCACTTTTGTGCCCAAATTTGTGAGCGAAAAATAAGGATGCACATTATACATGGGTAGTACTAATTCCGTATCTATATAAATGTGTTTAATTCTTTTATTTATGCTTATGAGTTAAAAGCATAATTCTAGAAATCAATAACGATATCCATATGCAAAATAATACTCTGGAATATAATAATCGGTTTTGTTGAACTTATGATGAACTTGCAACGACAAAGAGTTCTTGGCTTCCTCTGATGGGTAAATATTGTAAATTTGTTACCGGTACATAAAATTTCTTGTACCTTGTATTTGTTCTTGTGTTTTGTAATAATTTGTTACATAAAATTTCTTGTACCATTATATTAAATATAAATGCTAAAATTCCTTTATAATACAAAAAACAAGTATGTAAATGTAAACTAATAAAAATTTGAATTAAAAAATTAAAACAAAAGATTTTCCCCTCATAAGTTCAGGCCAAAAATGTGGGTGTGCATTATATACAGCAAAATACGGTAATCAGAGTGGTCTTTTCTCTCCTTCCCTAGGGTTTCTCCATGTCCTCAAGGGACCAGGCATTCGCTGTCTGTGCTACATATTAGATTACTCCCTTTCCCCTGTTATGGAAAGATTTTGCTTCTGAGAATGTAATATAGACTGGAAATAGCAAAAACAAAGAGGAAGAAGTGGAGGAGGAGGAGGGAAAAAGAAGAATGAAAATTAGGAGGAGGAAGAGAAGAAAGTGGAGGAGAAAGAGGAGAAGAAGAGAGGAAGATAAAGTGAAAAGAAAATTAGAGGAAGAGGAAGACATGCATTTTAAAAAGCTTTTTGTTTGGGAGTAATTACAGATAAACATGCAATTGTAAAAAGTGATGCAGCAATCCCTATAGCCATCACCTAGTTTCCCCCAGTGGTAATACCGTACCTAAGCATAGCACAACATCACAGCCAGAAAATTGACAGTGACACAATGCGTGGAACTTATTCAGATTTCACCAGCTTTACACGCATTCATTTGTGTATGTATGTTTAGTTCCATGCATTTTCATCAGGTGTAAATCCATGTCACCACCACTACTGTCAAGATACAGGACAGTTTCATCACAAGGACCCCTTTTACAAACACACCCACCTCGCCCTCACCTCAGACAAGCACTAATCTGCTCTCTGTTTCTGTAAACTTGTCACTTCAAGAATGTAATATGAATGGAGTCACATAAGACATAACCTTTTGAGATTGTTTTTTTCACTCAATATCATTCCCAGGAGATTCATCCAAGTTGTTACATGTATCGATAGTTCATTCCTTTTTACTGCAGCGCAGTGTTACACAGTATACATACTCACATAAGTATACCACAGTTTGTTTAACCATTCACCTGTTGAATGACATCGAGGCTGTTTCCAGATTTTAGCTATGACAAAGTTGCTATGAACATTGCAGTTAAGGTTTTTGTGTGAACATAGGTTTTCATTTCTCTAAGATAGATGCCCAAGAGTGCAATCTCTAGGTTGTATGGTAATTGTATGTTTAGTTTCATAAGAAACTGCCAAACTGTTTTCTAGAGTGGCTGTACCACTTTACATTCCCAACAGCAATACATGAGTAATTCAATTTCTCTGCATCCTCACCAGCATTTGGTGTAGTACTATTTTTTTCCTAGCCATTCCGGTAGGTGTGTAGTGATGTCATTGTGATTTTAACTTGCGTTTCCTTAATGGCTAATACTATTTAACATCTTTTCATGCATTTATTTACCAGCTGTATATTCTGTTCAGTGAAGTGTCTGTTCATGTCTTTTCTAATTGGATAGTTTAGTTTTTTATTACCATTGATTTGGAGAAGTCTTTATATAGTCTGGAAAATTAGCTCTTTGTCAAATGTGTGATTTGCAAATATTTTCTCTCCATCTATAGCTTGACTTTTCATCCTCTTCGCAGGATCTTTCACAGAGTCAACATTTTAAATTGTGAGTCAGTTAAATTTATCAATTTTTGTTTTTATAGATTATGCTTTTGGTGTTAAGCCACAAACTTTTCCCAACACTAGGTCCAGAAGATGTTCTCCCATTTTCTTTCCTAAAAGTTTTATAGTTTTACATTTTACATTTAAGTCAATGAAACATTTTGAGTTAATTCTTGGATAAGGTGTGAGGTTTAGGTCAGTTTGTTTATTGTTTATATGTGTTCATTTAGGTGTGTTTTTAAAGGTTAATCTTTACAGCAACCTTTTGAACTGGGTGTTATATTATCATCCCATTTTACAGATGGAGAAACCCAGGGAGATTTCGTGATGTGACCAAGGCCCAACAGCTGATAAGTGCTGGGGAAGAAGCCCAGGTGAACACAAACTTAACTGACTCACATGCTCTGCATTTAAGCCCTGCTCCTACTGCCTCATGCCACCCCTTTTTTTCTGGGAGACTCTTGCTTCCTGGGCAGATGTTCCTGTTTTCTGTACACATTCTTTTATCTTGACCAACCCGGCCTTCTCTGTAACACATAGGCTAGTAAAGGCTGGAGCCTGCCAGAACTTGTCCAGGTGTCTTGTGTCATGTTTGCAGGGTGGAGACTGGGGACAGATCGGGGAATTTCCCTCTATGCAGAGAGCGTGCCATTCCGGGTTTGGGGAAAGGCTCACATTGGGTTTCAGCAACTTCCAGAGTATTACAGAACTGCTTTACCAGCACACTGGTGTGGGGATGGCAGGTTGAAAATTTTAGGCACACACACACACATTTCACTTATTCCAAGTCCAGAACATTTCCATCGCTGAGGTGCCAAAATAAAATGCACTGATAGAGGTCAGTAGGAAGGACTCAGAGCATCTCGGGGCGAAATTCCTATGGCTACAACATGTTTCTTGCCCCTTTCAGTGGGTTTGGGTCACGGTCAGACTATACCTACCTCATTCATTCCCATTCATTCATACCTAGTCCATTCATGGGTAGGAGTGGCAGTTGAAGGTGGCGCTTTCCTCTCCAACTCTCTCCTTTCCACCCACTGGCTGTGGACTTCCCAGCCAGGCAGGACATAGGAACTTCTGCACTCAGACCACTAGAAAAAAGTTAGCAGCCTCTGAGTTGATCTTGCTCTTTCCCAAATCCCTAAGCATTACTCCACTTATTAATGAGGGACCTAGGAGTTTTTTACCTCTGTGACCTTATACTCAGGAAGGTCCCCTCCTTCTACAAATTCTCCTAAAGCTTATCCAAAGACTACCAGGCGTTTGTCCTGGTCCATTTAGGAGACACAGAGGGAGCAGAATGAGCCCAGTCTAATGACTCCAGTTGCTATAGGTATACGCATATATCTATTTTGCCAGATTCTTCAGAAGCCTCAGGGTTGCCTGAACCAGTAGCTTGTCTGTTTCAATGGGTGGGCCTACAGCAACACACCCGGGTCCTGCCTGTTCTCCACTTCCGCCCTTGTAGAGTTCACCCTCCCCATCTCCATTCTCACCCACCCAGCAGATCTCACTGACAGGGATCATCTTCCAAGCTTCTTTTGGGGGAGGGGGTAAGATTTGTCCGGACAGGCAGGCTTGCTCCAGGAGCAATAGGTGTTGTCATGCCCTGCCTTGCTGTAGCCAACGCAAGCCAGGGGGCTCCTTCTGACACTGTCTTTGGGGTATGTCTCCTGCTTTGGATTCAGATTCCATCACCTCCACCCTCTTTCAGGGAGCATGATTCTATTCTCTCTTCTCCCCCTCACCCCATATTCTTAAAGTAAAAGGCTACCCTTTACTCCTCTATGCCTAACCCTTTCTATAGTAACCAAACAGACCTGGGGTAGAATCTCAACCACCACTTATTAGCTATGTGGCCATTCACTACTTACTCTTTTTAAGCCCAGTTCCCTTATCTGTAAATAGGGAGATGTTGACCTCATAACATTGCCATGGATTTAAACAAGATCACATCTGTAAAGTATGTACAGTAGGCAAAGTAGCTACTGATTCTGGGACAAAGTGAATGCTTTGGCCCCTTTGACAACAGTCTCTGAGCCAGTCTCCTGTCCTTACTCTGCTTGCCAGAATTCATCTTGGAGGCAGCATGTAAATTGTTATGGAACGAGCAAGTTCTCCAGCTTCTACCTGGCGTCTGGGCTCACGGCTCATGCCAACACTGTGCTCTGGGAGTCTGGTAGAAGTCATGCTCCAGCTGTTCCCTGAGCCTCATCTCTGGTCCCTCGCAACAAGCCACCCCAACCAGCCAAGGAGAACACCTCCCACAGGGTCAACCCCAGACCGGCACTGATCCCTCTGAGGTTGGGCTGAGGGCAGGGCCAGGAGGGGAGCTCCCTGCAGACAGGTGCCCAGCCTGTCACCCCACTGTTCCTGCTGACCTGTCCTTAGTGACTTTTCGTGCACCGAGGCTGCTTGACAAACAAACAAAACCCAACAACAACAAAGGAAGCATCGAGTCAGCCAGGTCAACAGACTCAGCCCAGAACTTTCTTTACTTCATATTTGCGAAGGGGAGGGGGACAGGCCCCGACACTCAACAGCAGAGACCCCTAGCACAGTCCTGAATCCTTGAGAAACCCTCTGTACATATGAGTTGCATGAATAAATAAATCGACTTCCCCTTACAGTTGGGTGTAAATCAAAAGGGGCCAACTTCTCTGCCAGACCCCTGCTTCCAACTTCAGGACACCTTCTGCTCCCAGCACCACTCCCAGCTCAAGGGGTGAGAGCAGGGGGAAGAAATCACAGGCTGAGACTGAGGAAGGGTGCTGGAGCTAGAATGGGGGCTCTTGGGGTGCTTGGGAGCGACTTACCCTCTTTCCAGCCCCCTGTACCCTCATCATTGCCAGGGGCCTCGGGGTTCAGGTTTGGGTCCATCTCCCCCTCCTTCCCCCTCCGCCCTGCCCTGGCAGTCAGGCTAGGCTCCTCCTCACGAAGGAGGCAGAAAGCCGGCTCTCCTCCCCATCCCCACCCTCCTGGGACCTGAACAGCAGGAAGTGCCAGCAGCTCCTGGAGTGCGGGGGGCCTGTAGGGGCTGTGGGCCGGACTGGGCCGGGCTGGGCCGTGCGACCCCATGGCCATGGACGTGGAGCAGCGACTGGGCAGCCTTACCATCTTCACCCGCGATGACTTCGAGGGCGACTGGCGCCTAGTGGCCAGCGGCGGCTTCGGCCAGGTGTTTCAGGCGCGGCACAAGCGTTGGCGGACCGAGTTCGCCATCAAGTGCTCCCCCGGCCTCCTGCCAGACGCCACCAGGTACCTGCCGGCCCCGCCCCTCTCCTTTTACAGATGAGAAATTGAGTGCAGGGAGCTTCAGAGAGAGGGGGCCCTCGGGGTTGAGACTGAGGATTGTCCCCTCAGCATTTCTAAACTCTACCCAAGTGGGCTGAGTTCCCCAGGCGAGCATGCCTGTTTCTGTACCTGAAATGCAGTTGACACACCCATACCTGTTTGTAGAATCCACAGAGGTCACAGCTGAGCAGGAACTACTCTCCAAGACACCTTTGTGCCATTTGACCTCCCAAACTGGTCCTACCTCTTTCTTTCCAGCACCTCCTTCCTTCTGGATGTCAGGGTGGTAATGACTGCTCTTGGAGGCCCTCTGCCACCCTCATAACCACCCCTAAACTCTCAGGGCAGGCAGGCTGGGCTGGCTGAAAGCTTGTGGCACTTGGCTCAGTGATGCTCAATGGCCTGGCAGGAACCAATCTTCCTTCCCATGGCCATCTGAAGTGGCCCCTGCCCAGGCAGTGCAGGCTGGAGGAGGCCTAGGGGATGGAGACTGCCCAGCCCGCTGGCCGTACATCCTGTCCTTGCCACTTGCTGGCTCTCACATAGGGACCCCTGGGAGGTCAAGCCTGGAATGCTAGTCTCTGTCCTTGTTTTTGCCTCTGACTCCTCCCCCACGCTCATCATATGCACCTGTACCTCCCCTCCCCCCACTGACTTCCCTTTGAAATGGACTCCAGTCTCATTCCTACAGGATTCGCTGGTGCTGGTACCAGCTGTGCACTTGCCCCCTGTGCAGCCATGAAGGAGACACTTGGGGTATGAACCACGTCCTCCTCCTAAGGCTCCTGGGACTTCAAATAGAGGACCTGGGAGGCAACAAGTCCTGTTGACATCTCATTGGATGTTCTTTGCCGTGTTCTCTGAGGTTGCCCCAGGCCCTACACACTCCAGCCAGTCTCTTCTCTAACTCCCAGACCCCCACCTGATTCATGAATAAGGGCAAAGTGAGGTGGCCCCAGACTCACCCATCTTCCTCTCTCAACACCCTCCAGATGGCTTTAGAGTAGAGATAGATTATGCTAGAACTTGTTCAAATCAACTACAGCCTTTCAAGTAAAGAACAAAAGGAAACAGATGGCATTGACAAGAATACACTGTTAGACATTTACAGTAACTTCTGCCATTTTCCCTTCCTAAGTCCTGGGAACTCCCTGTGTGGAAAGGGCTAAGGGATTTAATGCTAATTAATGCCTGCTATGTGTGGAATACTACACTATGCGTGTTACATGTATTACTTCCCTGGATCCTCCTTCCATTTCCTCATTCATTCATCCTCATTCATTGACAAACGCTTGTTGCCCTTCTATGTGCCATGTGTTATGCTGGACCCTGATTTATAATGACAAATGCAACAGCTATGGCCCTGTTCTCCTGAAGCTTACAGCTTGGGGAAGAAAGACATTAACCAGCTAACCCCACGTGTACATGTGTGTTACTGTGAGAAGTAGTACCAGAACAGAGAGATGTATGGTTCTGTGACAGCTTATTAATAGAGCTTGACTGAGATCAGACGAGGCTTTCCTGAGGAAGTTACACTTGAGCTGAAATGTGAAGGATGAGTATGAGTTAAGCAGGTGAAGAGGAGAAAGCTTTCCAGTAAGAGGCAACAGAATGTGCAAGGGTTTTTGGCAGGTGGGGCTTACTAAGTAAAGGATGGGAAAAAGGCTGTTGTATCTGGAGTTGAGTGAGGGAGCAGTAGAAAGTTCTGAGGTGTTTGCAACCATGTGGAGGGGAGGTGGTGACATAAGGAAGTGATCAGAATTGCAGTGTGGAGAATGCATTGGAAGAGTAGAGTGGATTCCGGCTCAGTTAGGAGACTGTCATCATCATTCAAACAAAAGACAATCAGAGTTCTTGACTGGTGTGTGAGTAATAGAGGGAAACGAATAGATAGCACAATATTTAGAAGGTAAAAGTCCACGCAACTTATTGCTGGATTGGCTGTGGGGCCACAATGAGGAGGAGACTGTCAAGGTCAACTGCATGTCTGTCTTGCCCAAAGGAGCTAGGGTCCACTGGAATGTCTACTCTGTGAGAGCAGAGTCTCTGTCTGTTTTGTTCACAGCTCTAGCCCCAGTGTCTGGCATGTAGTTGGTGTTCAATAAATACTTGTTGAATGCTATTGTTGACAATTAATAAATGGAACATGAAAAGAGGTCCAGGTTTGAAGAGGAAGATCACGAGTTCAGTTCTGTACATGTTGAAAAGAATTATCACGTAGACTTCAGAGTAAAGGACTGAGCTAATGATGGTAAAATTTGTGAGTCATTTGTTATATGTGATTGAAGCTAGGGCATGGGTAATGTTAATTCATTCACTCCAAGCAGGGCGTGAACAAAACAGTCTTTTCCTTCATGGAGTTTAGAATCTAATGGAGACAGACAATACATAAGTAAGTAAACAAATAAATTTATCTATAGTGCTTACAACTATCTGCAATTTTCTTGATTAAAATACCTAAGGACAGTTGAGTACTCTGATCTTCCAAGAACACATTTGATCTAGAAATATTAATTTGTTGGCCGTCTGTATGGGGGTTTAAGGATTACTAGAGTTGGGGTAAGGTTGTTATTTTATGTAGATTTGAAATCCTTGCTAATTAGGTACCATTTGAGTAGAGATTTAAGAGCAAGCCACCTAAGAGGTGGCTCTTAGGGAGGAGTGTTCCAGACAGAGGGAACAGCAAGTGCAAAGGTCCTGAGGTGGGAACATGCTTGACATGATAGGGGGGCAGCAAGAGGCCAGTTTAGCAAGGACAGAGTCAGGGCAGGAGTGATTAGTAGGAGATGAAATCATGGAGCTATGCCCAGGGGCAGATCAGGTAGGGCTTTGCAGGCCATTGTATTGGGTTGGTGCAAAAGTAATTGCGGTTCTTGCAATTATTTTTAACCTGTTAAACCGCAATTACTTTTGCACCAACCTAATAAGAACTTTGGCTTTTCCTGTGACTGAGAAGAGAGCCACTGGAAGGGCCTGAGCAGAGCAGTGACATACTCTGACTGACATTTAAAAAATATTAATCTGGCTGCTGGGTTGAGAATAGATGGTGGAGGGCAAGGGGGAGAAGCAAAGGAGTCAATTAGGAGGCTTGGGCCAAGATGCCAATGAGTAGAGGTGGTGAGAAGTGGTCAGATTCTTGCTATATGTTAAAGGTAGAGCTGACAGGATGCGCCGAGGGACTTGGTTGTGGGAAGGAGAGGAAGACAGGATTCAGGGATGACATCAGGACCTTCGAGGATTAGGAGGATGAGAGCCCCATTCACCGAGGTGAGGAAAGCTGAGGGGGAGCAGTTTTCACAGGAGAATCGAGAGTTCAGCTTTAGACACATTAAGTGTCAAATACCCAGTTGGAGATGCTGAGATTGCCTAGAGACGGAGTGTAGAGTATAGGGTGAGAAGAACAGAGAGGGCCTGCGACTGGGCCTAGTGGTCACGTGACAGAATAGGGGCCTGCACAGGAAACAGAGAGGAAGTGACTAGGAAGAGAGGGGGAGAAATCCTGGAGAATGTTGGCACATGGTGGAGGTATGTGAATATTTTGAGGAAAAGAAGAGTGAGAGATCTGACCCATAAACCGAGAACTGAAAACTGTTCATAGGCTAGACCGACATGGGGGTTGTTGGTAACCATAGCAACAGCTGTTCAGTGAAGTACCGAGACCAGAAACTTGATGAAAGCTGGTAGTGGGAGATGAGGAAAGGAGAGAGACAACAGGCATAGCAAATGCTATGAAATTGTGTAATTACTAGTGTTTCCATTTTACAGGTAAGAAACTGAGGCCCAGACAGTTTACTTGCCAAAGGTCATACAAAGAATAAGTGATAAACTGGAATTTCTTCAAATCAGGGCAAAGTGCCCTCAGATCCCTTGTTTTATTTCCGCTTCATGACAAATGTCCAGTTACTGTGAAGTCAAAAGGACACAGAGACATACAAAACATTTTGCAGAGGTGGAGGGGAGCTCTCTGGAATAGTGGAGAAGTAGAGAAGAGAACCTGGACTAGCCAACCTGCCCAGATGAAAAGGGGAGCAGGTGGCTTTTCTTGGAGGTCAGGAGTGTCTGGCTGGCTTCCCAGGGAGGCCCTGTGAGCAGGTTTCCAGCAGCTTCTGACTGCAGTGCCAACATAGCTTTGCAAATACTGTGCTTTTAAAAATGTCATTTCTCCCTAATCCTCATCCCCACAATCCCCAAACAATCTGTAACAATTTACATATTTACTGTTCTCTGGGCACATACAGTGAAAAGAGGAAGAGAGTTTGCAAATGCTTATTTTGCAAAGCTTCCCCTTAAGTCTTGACTTCTGCTCGATTCAACAAAGATGTGTTGTGCTGTGCATAGTAATGTATTGTGGAGAGTAGCAAGATGAATAATTATGGTTCATCCATAAAATGGAATACCATGTAGTTATTACAGTCCTAGGTTCAGGAGAACAGCAATGCAAGGAAGTGCTCAGGCTGTACTAACAGGGACAAACACCCCAGAACAGCCCACACTATGTGATGGAAGGGGAGAGGAAGGAGGAAGGAGTGAACAGGAGGGAGAAAGAGAAACAGATACCTTGGCAATGTATTGTAAAAGAATATACTAAAATATTAACAGGCCACCTCCAGAAGATTAGGTTACTGACAATTTAGTTTTCTTCTTTATAGCTCTCTGTAGTCCCTAGATTTTTCTACAAGGTATCTGTATTATTTCCATAACCAAATGGCAATAAATGATGTGTTAATACAGTAACAAGAGGCATGATATCGGTCTTCTAGGGGCTAGCAGTCCACTGGGGGTGATAAACATATACACAAATGGTCAGAATAAATGGCAGGCTTTTTGTGGCCACTTCTATACAATGGACTTGCTCCTAAATTTGCAAACTCCTTTACTTCCTGTCTTATTGCTGCTGGCCACCCAGACCCTAGTCTGTACATCTTGCTGGGCATCCTTTCATGTCTGTCTTTCCTCCTCTACTACCTTGCAAGCTCCCAAGGCTACTCTGGGTCTCCACAGTCTGGCATCAAGCCTAATTTGTGTGTTCTGCTAGTGGCTCTTGTAATTAACGGTCGCCTCCTTCCATCTCTCACTCCCGCCCACAAAGCTCCGATGTGAATTGCCTCATTGAAGAAGCCACCAAAATGGAGAAGATCAAGTTTCAGCACATCGTATCCATCTACGGGGTGTGCAAGCAGCCCCTGGGGATTGTGATGGAGTTCATGGCCAATGGCTCCCTGGAGAAGATGCTGCCCACCCACAACCTCTGCTGGCATCTCAAGTTCCGAATCATCCATGAGACCAGCCTGGCCATGAACTTCCTCCACAGCATTAAGCCACTTCTGCTTCACCTGGACCTCAAGCCAGGCAACATCCTCCTGGACAGCAACATGCACGTCAAGGTAAGGGCCCTGGTCAACCTCTCTGCCCCCTTTTCACTTTGGAGTCTCCTCCAGGTGAGCAGGAATATCTTGAGCCTGTCAAGAGTTTTAAGCAGCTCCCTTCATGGACAAATACTGAAGGAAGGGATCACACCTAAAACAGGTAGAACAGCAGTGAAATTTGATGCCTGAAGCTGGGTATTAGGACACCTGCAATAACCTCTTTGGCCCTGAGTCTTCCACTTCTGATGTGGGTCGAGTAATCCCTGACCCTCCTATTCTTTGCTTCCAGTGAGGATGTATACAAGTGAGGTGATCCCTAAGCAAGGTCATTTTTGCAGTGCCTGAAACATGCCACCCTTTTTTTTCTGCCCCACGACTTTTGCATATTCTGTTCCCGCTGCCAGGAACACCCCCACCCCTTCTTTATCTAGCAAAGACCTACTCATCTTTCAGCTCTTGGCTTAAACATCACCTCCTCAGGGAGGTTTTGTCTGATCCACCCCCCAGGCCCGCTGCATACCCCCATTTTACCCTTTACATCTCTTTACATTGCTAACCCCAATTGTAAGTATATAGGCATATGTGAAACTATGTCATTAGTGACTATACCCATATCTGAATAAGCACTTAGGACGGTAATGGGCATGGTGGGGAGGGGCTTGTCATCTTTTCTATCTGCTGGCTGATCCTCAGTACCCAGCCTAGTTGGCACTCAGTGAATGGTCAGCTGGTGTATGAATGAATCAATGGATGGAAGTAAAGCGGGGATAAATGTCTATGGTATAAATGCTTCAGGGCCTGTGCAGGTTGGATGAACAGAAGCTCACCAAAGGTAGCAACTTTAGCCATCATCGCTCTGGATAAAGGCAACACCTGCCAAGTACTTGCTGTGTGCCAGATGTTGTCGTAAGGGAGTTTTGCATATTACTCACTTAATGCTCACAATAGCACTATGAGTTAAGTACTCATATTAGTTCAGTTTTATAGATGTGGAAACTGAGGCTCTGAGACGATAAGTAACTTATCCAAGCTCATACAGGTCGTGCATGGTAGAGCTGGGAGAGAGCCCAGGCTCTTAACCACTACACTAGTGGAAAGGGGTGGCAAATCAAGGCAGTTTCCTGGGAGTAAGACTGTTGCTGCCTGTCCCCACCTCTGGCTTCCTCCCAGATTTCAGACTTTGGCCTTTCCAAGTGGATGGAACGGTCAACCCGGATGCAGTATATCGAGAGGTCGGCTCTGCGAGGCACCCTCAGCTACATCCCCCCTGAGATGTTCCTGGAGAGTAACAAGGCCCCAGGGCCCAAATACGATGTGTACAGGTGAGAGGGAGGCTGGGCTCCATCCCCGTACCCAGGAGGTAGCTTGTTGTCACCACCCTGCCTGGACCCCATGGCTCAAAAGGCAGGGCAGGACAGGGAGGAGGTATGGAAGGGGACTCTGGCTGGAGAGGCTTTGTCTGGGACTGTGCGGTGTGTGGGACCCCCCTGATCGGTGACCCGGGACATCTGAGAGTCACTCAGGGACACTTTTCCCCATCTGCAGCTTCGGGATTGTCATCTGGGAAATCCTCTTCCAGAAGAAACCATACTCAGGTAGCAGACCATGGTCCCTCAGATGGGGTCCTGGAAGGGGCTGTGGGAGGGCGGAGGGTTTGTGGGGGCAAGACAAGTGGCAGGTTTGTATTGGGGGAACCATCTTCTCTTCAGGGGTTCCCATCACACCCTCCTTCCTTAGTCCCCCTTCTTTCTAAAGCTCACTTTATAGTAAAATGCAGGGCAAACGTCAGCTGAGACTATGCTTTCTGGCTCTAATTCCTCTGCTTTCAATATTCTTCCTGCATCTCCCACCCCCACCCCTGCCATCTAGAATGCCAGGTACATAGACTGTTAGGAAACTGGGATAACCCAACAAAGTTGAAAGTCAAGTCCGTAACGAGGCCTGTTGGTCAGTCCTGCTGTCTTTGGATAGCAAAGGCCTGCAAAGTAGGGCCATTTCTGGTCTTGGCCAGGGAAGCGGCTGGAGCTGCACCAGAGACTCAGTTGCTCAAATCAGAGCCTCAGGTGGGCCTGCAATCTAGCTGTTTACTCCCCAAGCATTTATGGAGCCCCTGCTGCAGATCCTCTGAGCCCCTGCCTCCCGGCCAGCCTCTCTGCTCCCCCCCCCACTCCAACCTCCCAGCACCCGCACAGCCTGGACCTCCTCTTGCAGGCCTCAACATGATAACCATCATCATCCGAGTAGGTACAGGCATGAGGCCCTCCCTGCAGTCTGTCTCAGATGAGTGGCCAGGCGAGGCCCAGCAGATGGTGGACCTGATGAGGCGCTGTTGGGACCAGGACCCCAAGAAGAGGCCCTGCTTTCCAGGTCCTCATCCAGCCCGACCCGCCCAGGGACTGGGGAGTGAGCGGGGCCAGGTGTGAAGGGGCCAGGAGAGGAGATGATGGAAGGGCTCTGCAGAGAGAGGCCTGCATGGCACTGAGGCAGGCTGGCAATGGGGGCAGGGACAGCTGAAGACTGCAGTGGTCTGGCCTCTGGGGGCTGATATATGCCCCTGTGGAAGGTGAGTCCAAGCCCTTGTTGCCGGAAGGCAGCTGGGCCTGGTTCTGCTGTTGCTGAATTCAGTTACTACACTGTCCTCATCTGTAAAATGGTCCCAGACCATGAGATCACGGGCATGGATGGACCCTGGGGTTACCCACTCTTTCGGGGACTATGAAAATAGGCATATATGTGTAAGTGTGAGCATCTCAGAGATCACCTAGTCCTTCCCTCCATCTTATGGAAAAGGACTGACCGTCAGAGGGTCCGTGACTTGCTACATGTGGCCCCGTTGCGCCAAGGCTGGGACCCATCTTTCCTGCCTCCTGGTACACATGTATGGATGTGTGTGAGCCCAGGAATAAATTTCGGGGTCGGGGGGGGACACAGAAATTGTAGCGTATCTAAAATGGGGGAGGGACTGCTGGCTAGCCTGTTACTTCTCTTCCTCTCTCTCCTTCATGGAGCAGACATAGCAGTTGAGACAGACATGCTGCTGTCTCTGCTCCAGAGCCCTGTGGCAGACCCTGAGAGTGAGGCTCTGGCCAGGAAGGTGTCCTGCAAACCATCCCTGCGCCGGCCCCCAGAGGTGAGTGTGGTATGCTGGGTGTGGTCTCAGGATGCATGCGCAGGTATGGCCTCCTCAAGGCCACGTGGTGGAGGGGTTCTGTGGGGACCGGGAGCCAGCCACATTCTGCTGGCCAAGTCAGGCTGCCCACCTGGGACACCTTTTCCTAATTTGCACAAAGGTGTTCTAAGGGCTAGTGGTGGCCATGGTTAGGCCTCTGAGAAGGACGTTCCTTCTCTTAAATGTGTGGGATGTAGCAGAGCCTGTCGTGCAGAGGGAGACAGTGCTCCCAGGCTTCCACACCATGGGCATCAGTGCCATTATTCTGCCATCCTGTCCATCCCCTAAGGTGGGAACCAGCTGTGGGTTAGTGCGGAGCTCTTGGCTGAACCCACAGAGCCACCTTGCTTTCCATGCAGCCCAAGGGTAAGTCAAGGCCCTGGGCTACCTCTTTCTGGCAGAGTCTCCCTTGCTCAGAATTTTCCTTTAGATGTAGCTGGTGGTAGAAATGGCATAGAAGAGGGTCTCCTAGGACAGGTGGGAAGCAAATCCTAGTGATGGAGAGCGCTGAAGAGAGGGAAGGTGTGGACGACGGCACATGCCAGAACTGTCCTGCCTGATTCACCCCTGTGTCTTCTGGTTCCCCACCCCCAGGTCAGTGAGGAGGTCAACCAAGAGCTAAGAGACAGCGGTGAGTCCAGAGAGCCACAGCTGGAACCAGATATTCACAATGGAAGAGGAAGTGGAATCAAATCATACCTTTTCCCCAGGCCCCCACCCTTGTCCCCAGGCCTGCTGCAAATCAGGAGCTGGTGTGTCCCTTTCCTGGCACCCAGCTCCATGTTCCAGAAATGCCCATGCCCTTGGGGGTCCTGGCTCTGCTTTCCCTTCAGGTCTGTGCTCTTGCAAGGGCAGCTTCCCCCCTTCCTGCCCTAGCAGGTAGGGCATTGGTTTTCACCTGGCTGCACATTAGAATTTCTTGGGGAATGAAAAAAAAATACTGTTGCTGGGGCTCCCCTGGACTAATTAAATCGGAATCTCTAGGGGGAGGAGGTGGCCTGGCAGTGATGTTTTTGTTTGTTTTGGAAATTGTTGCTTTCACTTCTAATACGCCTCTGGGTAGAGTAGGGAGAAGTGAGTCTCAGGAGGAGTTCAGGTCTCAGAGCTCCTCCACTAATTCATTTTCACCTTTCATTTACTTCCTTTGGGCCAAGTACTCCTCTGAAAGGTCTTCCTACACAATTTGTCCTCAGAGTGGCAGTAAGAGGTGGACATTGTTGTTGTCCCTTTTACGGATTAAGACCTGGAAGTTCAAAGGGGCAGAGTTGGCTAAGCTCACATGATGCTAAGGGTGGGTCCCTATGTGAAGAACTGCCTCCTCATCCTTATGTGAAGAACTGCCAGACCCAGTTCTCTAGGGCAGTGGATCCTGCAGAGAGATTTGTGCTTTCAGGAAAGACACTTCTATAGTCTCTGTTCCTGGATGGTACTTCCAGGAGGCAGGGGGATGGCCAAAATGACCTCCAGACAGGTCAGAGGTCCTTTTTTCAGCCCTGTTTCTCTCCCAGCAGATTCAGGAGACCACTTAAAGGGGGTTCTGCAGCTCTCAGACAGTGAAAGCCTGGTCCCAAGCGATGAGGAGCTGCGCATCTATGAGAACAAGGTCACCCCACTCCACTTCCTGGTGGCGCAGGGCAGTGTGGAGCAGGTGAGGCTGCTGCTGGCCCATGAGGTCGATGTGGACTGCCAGACAGCCTGCGGCTACACCGCCCTCCTCATCGCCGCCCAGGACCAGCAGCTCGACCTCTGCACCCTGCTCTTGGAGCACGGCGCTGATGCCAACCTGGCCGACGAGGATGGCTGGGCCCCACTGCACTTTGCAGCTCAGAACGGGGACGACCGCACCGCCCGCCTGCTCCTGGACCACGGGGCCCGTGTGGATGCCCAGGAGCACGAGGGGTGGAGCCCACTCCACCTGGCTGCGCAGAACAACTTTGAGAATGTGGCACGGCTTCTGGTCTCCCGTCAAGCTGACCCCAACCTGCGTGAGGCTGAGGGCAAGACCCCTCTCCACGTGGCCGCCTACTTTGGCCACGTCAGCTTGGTCAAGCTGCTGACAGGCCAAGGGGCGGAGTTAGATTCTCAACAGAGAAACCTGAGGACACCACTGTCCCTGGCGGTGGAGCGAGGCAAAGTGAGGGCCGTCCAGCACCTGCTGAAGAGTGGGGCAGCCCCTGATGCCGTTGATCAGAATGGCTACAGCCCCCTGCACACTGCAGCTGCCTGGGGCCGGTACCTTATCTGCAAGATGCTGCTCAGGTATGGGGCCAGCCTTGAGCTGCCAACCCAGCAGGGGTGGACACCCCTGCATCTAGCAGTCTACAGGGGCCACCTGGAGATTATCCACTTGCTGGCTGAGAGCCACGCAGACTTAGGGGCTCCCGGAGGCATGAGCTGGACCCCCCTGCACCTGGCTGCCCGCCATGGGGAGGAGGTGGTGGTGGCAGCACTGCTGCAATGTGGGGCTGACGCCAATGCCGCCGAGCAGTCAGGCTGGACACCCCTCCACCTGGCGGTGCAGAGGGGTGCTTTCCTGAGTGTCATCAGCCTCCTGGAGCACGGCGCAGACGTCCATGTCCGTAACAAGATGGGATGGACACCTGCCCACCTGGCAGCCCTCAAGGGCAACATGGCCATCCTCAAAGTGCTGGTCAAAGCCGGGGCCCAGCTGGACATCCAGGATGGGGTGGGCTGTACACCATTGCAGTTGGCCCTTCGGAGCCAAAAGCAGAGCATCGTGGCCTTCCTAGAGGGCAAGGAGCCCTCACTGGCTGTTCTGGGCAGTGCTGAGCCTGGAGACCAGACGGAAGTGTAGACAACCTGGGATCTCCTTACCATAAGGAAAAGGGGTTGGTCTGGCAGCCCCTTCCCTGTACTTGCCACTAGCCCCTTCGACCTTGAAAGGAAACAGGAAACTGGTCCCCTGGGTGATGGAGGATGGGGAGAGGTACACTGAGGTTGTAGCTGGGGAAGGGTCTGGCTTGGAAAGCACCTCCTCCAAGAATGTCTGGCAGACCTCTGGCCTTCTCCTCTTCCTGTAGCTGGACTCAAGCCCCCAAAGTGAATTCCCTCTTCATTCCCAAGACTCCTGCCACTTGCCCTTGGGCTCACAGGGGTCCTTGTATCCAAGGAACCTTCTCTGTAGACAAAGGGACGCATGGAGGAGACAGAAGTACTCCTTCCCAGCTCAGGTCTGTGTGACTTGGCCCCTTACCTGGGCGAGGCTGGGAGAGCCAGACACCTGTGCTTTGTGCAAGGGGCAGGAACTAAACGTTCAAAGGAAATTCTACTTACCATTTAAGCCGCAGCCAGCCTCCTGTTGCTGTACTGACCACACCTTCCTGGTGGCCCCTTTCCCTGCGCCTGGGTCTCCCACCTAGTCTCTGGGGCTGAAGGAAGGGTGGTCCTACGAGTGATGCTATGGGGACATGGTCCCTGGTCTCCCTGCCCCACCCTTTGCTCTGTCCAGTTACATGGCCACGTTTCAAACTCTGAAGTCAATAAAGCTGTGGATTTGAGTCTCCCCTCCAGAGATAGACTGGTCTGTGGGGCTGAGTTATGTGTAGGGGCCAGTAATGTTAGTATGGTGCAGGGTGTGTGTGTGTGTCTGTGTGTGTGTGTGTGTGTGTGTGTGTGACAGAGACGGACAGACAGGTACATGTGTGAGTTCACACAGGATAAGGAAGCAAAGGCAGAGTTGGGCAGTAGGGTGGGGTGGTGACAGTGAAGAAGGTTATCTGGGCTCCATGTGGTCCTCTCAGGGCAGGGGCTTTACAGCAGCAGCTCAGAGAGCGCTCTTGTGACCACACCCTGGCCACCCACCGGCTGGCCTGGCCTGGCCTGCTGTTTGTGGGCAGGTTGGGACAGGCTGGTGCTGCTCACGTTAACCCCATGTGACTGGGCCCTGGCTCAGCAGCCAGCCGGCATCTTCCTCTCTCACTCCGCCAGGGTTGCCAACCATTGGGAGGGGGTGAGGCGGGGCTGCAGGTGGGGCAAGACGGGTAACCTGGGGGTCCTATCCTGCTCCTCTCTACCTTTCCACACTACTAGAGCAGGCCCTCTAACTCAAGGATGTTTTGTAATTGTCAGAGAAAAGGAATGTTCTGCCCCAAATAATGGCCAGCTTCAAACTCAGCCAGTTGGCAGGCCCACCATTGTGTGTCTTCCTCCTGGGCTGGGAGCGGGGCCACCAGTCAGCGGCCTCATATCAGGCTGACAGCGGAGGAGCAGAGGAAACCTGCTGCCTCGTGGTGCCAGCCTTGTGAGCCCTGGACACTTCACCCAGCCATGCCACAGCCTGTGGCCACCACTGAGAGCCCCAGGAGCAGCACTGAGCTGGATTGTGCCCTACAACAACAGCTGTAAATCAAGTCTGCACGTTAGAATCTCTTGGGTGAGGTGTGTGGTTGGGGGGCATATGGAGGGGCTTGTCAAATACCTGGCCCTACAATTAACCAATTAATCCAGAATCTCTGGGGTGGCATCCTGCTGTTAGCTGGAGAGCAGCCAGGGCTGAGAACAACCACCAGGGGGCTCTCTCTCTCTCTCTCTCTCTCTCTCTCTCTCTCTCTCTCTCTCATCTCTGTCCTTCATATGTGTACTCATGGAAACAGTCACTGGCCAGCAGCCCAAGGTGGTGGCCCTTTTCTCTCCTGGTTGAATGAGGGGGGATTCCTGAGGACTGAGGCAGGGGGCACTCAGTAGACTGTCCCATCCTCCTACAGGGATCCCTGCAAGCTGCCTGGCCCCTTCTCCTTGTTCTCCCTGAGACTGAGTCTTAGGCAAGACAGGGAGTTAAACACACTCCTGGGAGTTCTGTCTTCCCTAGAACTTGGCTGGAGTGGACGGTGGAAGGGGAGGGGGCACAGTGCTGTTTTCTTCTTGCACCCTGGGTCTGGCTCCGGGTCTAGGATTCTGCATGAGCCTGAGAAGGGGTATGGGCTACACGTTCACAGCTGGTAAGCTCAAATCAATTCATGGGAATGGCCTGGAATGAACTACAGGGGTCACTACGGTCTGGTTTGTTCTAGTGGAAAGCGTTTGAGGGAAGACCTTGAAGAAAGGAGTTAGAAAAGGTAAATGATCCTTTTCCATCGATTGTCCTATGAATGGCAGGGATCCCATGGTGATGCAGACGGGACTAGCTCCAGGAATCATTTCCATCCCAAGGACCAGGTTGAGCTCCTGAGACCCTTGCTTCCTCTACTTCCTTCCTCCCAGAGGTAACTGAGGTAGGGATTTGGGGACAGCTCTGGCCAACATAGCTCCATCATCTACTAGCATCTTCTCCCTTTTCAAGCCACCCCTTTCCAGACACAGACCCATCAGACATACCCAGCATCTACTTTGATCCCATTTCAACACGGCTGCCTTCTAGTGGTTTCCTAAGGATGTTTAGAAGGGGATTTTAGTGAGGCCCTTCAAATTCCCAAGGAGGGGGTATCTAGTTGAATTTCAAACCCTGTTTAGGGGGGATTGGGATGGAGGAGGATGGGAACTCTTCAATTTCCTACTGGGTGTTTCCACATGGAGGTCCTATTGACCGTTTAAACTCAACGTGTCCCAAACTGAGCATTCCCTTCCCCTCCACAAGCCTGCTTCTCACCCTTTCCCCTTCATTTGAGTGGAAGGTATCCAAACTCCTAACGTAGGAGTCACTCTAGACCAGCCCGTCCAACACAACTTTCTGAGACACTGGGAACGAAAACCTTCTCTGTCTGCAACTGTTCAAGAAGACAGCCACCTCGTCCGTGTGCTACTGAGCACTTGCAATGCGGCTCGTCCCGACGAGGAACCAACATTTTAATTTCACTAAGTTAAATTGAAGCAGCCACGTGTGGCTAATGGACAGTGCGGTCTGTAGGGCCCAACTTGCCTGCCCCTGCCCCTGAAGCCTTCTCTGACTGCCTGGCTGGAGATGCTGCCCTGTATCAACACCCCCTGCAGTGAGGCTCTGAAAACACTGCCTTGCATAGGGCAAGCCTCCTTGCTGCCTCAGCATTTCTGCATTCCATGCACTCCTCCCTCAGGACGCCCTCCAAGCTTGCTGAACTAAATTATGGCAGCAGGATTGTTGCTGTATCATAAGGGACAGAAGGTGGTTGCCGGGCTGGACTGAGGCAGGGGAGGGAAGCTCTGGGGTCAGTGTAGTGGAAAGACCACGGGCTTTGAAGCAGGGGAGACCTGGGTGCAAATCCTGCCATCCACTAAGGTGTGACCTTAGTTGCTGAAATGTTCTTAGCCTTGGCTGCCTTAATGCTTATTCTCACTGGCTGGTGGTAATAATGGAATCAGACACCTGGTGGGTCAAAGGGCAGAGCAGTGAGTAAACATTCAACACATGAGTTTCTTGCAGCTACTCCTAAGTCTGAGGAGTTTTCCTCTTGGCAGGGGGCATGGACAAGCCAGCTTTTGGGGATCCATTTGACAGGATGCTCATAGAAGCCACTGCCAATTTTCCTTTGCCAGCCTATCCAGGGGAGGAAGGGGTGGCTCTCCTGCAGTGCCTCAGTGTGGACTGTGACACTGATACCCTTTGGGACATGCCTAAGATAACGTCAAGTCAGCTGTCAGGCGGGGGCAAGCCCCACTAGTAGGTCGTGCCCACGGACCCACAGCTGCGATGACTGTCCAGATTGGAGTACCCTGAGCCCCAAAAGCCAGACGGGGTGAGTGCCAGCAAAACAACGTGGCCATGTCTACATCCACTGTGCCTCCAGATGGGCAGAGGCAGTGTGAAGGCTCAGCCTTCACAGAGAGGAGGGCGGGATGAGGAATATAGCAACTGTGGGAGAGAAGCAGGAGGGACGCTGCGGAGGAGGCTGGGGCCTGAGGTTGGGTGGGGAGCAGGGCAAGGGACAGGTGACTGCTGCAAGCTTTTCGGGCTCTAGATTGCAGAGCAGCACCTGTGGGGAGAACTAGACCATGGAACTTGTCTCCTGAGGCAATTTCCTCCCTCTCTTGCCTACTCCAGTCTTTCCCAGCGATGGTCACAGTGTGGAGCCTGGTCTCTGTAGACTATACTTTCATGGGGCCAACTAGACAAGAGTGTGTGGAGTTGGGCCTGGTCAGAAAAACCCGGAAGGTGTGCATGCCGGAACTTTGTTCCTGCAAACTCCGCAGCCCCTCCCCATACCCCAAGTGGCGACCCCTCACCCCTGGCCTGAACCCCATCCTTCACTTCACCCACAGCATCTGCCCCGAGGTGTCAGGGAGGCTGCCTCCCTCGCTCCAGCCTCACACACATCTCCGGATCACAGGATAAAGCCAAGGGTGAAGTTGGAAGAAAGCACAAGCGAGTGCAATGGTCCCACAGCGTTTCCTATGGACTTGGAGCTGCCACAGCTCCAGCCAGCAGTGAAAGGCCTCTCCAGATGCCCTCCAGGCTGGATGTGCTGCCCAGCAGTTCTCATGCCACTTTATTTGCCAAGTAGCAGAGCTGGGATGGGAGAGGGAGTGGGAAGTTGTTCTTACCAGATACCTCCTTCTCCCTGTCCCCCAGAACCCCACGAAGCCAGGGTGGGTGTACTCCACCAAAGATGGTCTGCTCTCCCCGCCAGCTTCCTGCTTTCCCAGACCCCCCACCCCCAGAACCAGAACCAGGGGCCGCTGGTTGGCAAGAGAAGACCCCCAGGCACAGGATACCCAGATTCTGGCCTCCTATTACTGAAACTGCACTAAAAACAGCACCCCGGCCCTGCCTCCCCACCCTCCACCACGCACATATTCCCATGCTCAAGCAGCCACAGTGGCTGTCAGGCTATTCACAGGCAGCCTTAGGGTGGCACCCTATGATTCTAGTCCCAAATGTTTTTCCCTTTTTTCTCTCCCTTTTTAAAAAATCTTCTGACTACACTAGGCTCCTCCAGCTTTGCTCAGGGATGGTCAGGAGGAATGGATAATATGTAGAGTCAGAAGACCTGGATTCAAAGGCCAGCCCTGCCTCCCAGACAACGCCCTCTGTGTGAGAGAGGCTGCTCCTCTGTAACGGGAGCATATGGACTGACCCCCGGGTTAGGAGGAGACCATGTGGGGCAAGGCCCACAATGGCCCTGCACAGATAGGAGCTCGCATCACAGACACCGCCTGGGGCCTGGGGCCGGGAGGGCAGGGAGGCAGTGATGCACAGGGCTGGGCCATGCATCCTGGGGACAGGGATGGTGTGGGAAGGGATTCCAGGTAGGTGGGCACACTGAAAATGCCCCCCAAGGCAGGCCAGTCCTCACCGTCCCTGGTTGCAGGCAACTGGCTGCCCCTGTTCTGAGACCACAAGGGAAACAGGCTCTGCAGTCTCTTCTTTCGGGGCCCTCCTGCCCCACATTCGGAAAGTCCTTTGAGCACTCTTCTTGCTGTCACCAATTTCCTACCTACTTGTTCCAGGCCAAGGCACGCCAGGGCTGCTGCATCCCACATTATCCTGGGAAACGGGGCCCGGGAGCTGGGCAGCACATGTCCATGGCAGTTGTCTCCAAGCTAGCTAGGGCTCTGCCATGGTGGATGTGGAGTCCTTTGTTATTGTGTGATTGTCTGATCTACGCCATTGTCCACTGGACTGCGAACTCCATGAAGGCAGAGATCCATTTTATTCCCAGCACCTTGCTCAGGGCCTGGGACACAATAGTTGCTCAATAAGTATTCACTAAGACAATGGCTGGGTGGGTGGATGGAGTGACAGTTTCTCCTGCACTACTCGCCTTTTCAATTACCAGCACATTCCCTCAGCCTGTGGCCACCTAGGACTCCTCCGGAACCCACTAGGGGAAGAATAAGGGCCTGAAGCTTTGAAGTCTTGTAGTCACATGCGGACATCTGAGAAGACATATGCAAAGTGCCCAGCTGTGCCTGACCTAAAAGGCTCACTCCTAAAGTGGTGTTTCCTGGCTGTGCTCTGAGGGTGGGGTGGGGAGGTGGGGGGTAGGCTCCACAGGCTGTACAGGCAGATGAATGATCCTTTGATTTAAAAGCATTTTATGAGAAAGACAGGCACAGAAAGCAGAGAGAAGAGAAAATTAGAGGGCTGCAGCCCGCCCAGCCTCCGGCTCTCTCTTTCCGCCCTCGCTGTCAAGGCAAAGAGGCCACGGTCAGGGCCTCTTGGGAAGGAGCTAGAGCCTGGGCCACCCCCTTCCACCTTGGTGTTCCTGGGCCCTGCACCCATTCCTTTGCCCCTGAAGTACTGAGGGGAGAGCGGGTGGAGCCCAGCCCTCCCCCTGCCCACTCTAGCTGTCAATCTGCTTTCTGGCAGAAAGACTTGAAGTTTCATGACAGCTGTGGGCAACTTTCCCCAGCCCCGCCTCCCGCCCATGCCTGCCCTCTTCCCCTCTTCCCTGTGCCAGAACCCTCCCAAAACTGCTCTGAGGTTGCCTTCCCTCCCTCTCTCGTTCCTTTCCTTCTTCCCACCCTTCCTTCTTCCTTCCTTCCTTTCTCTTTTTCTCTCTCCCTCCCTTTGTCATCTCGTCCAATCCCCCACCCGATAAACCTGTGTGACCTCATAAGACTTCTGATGACGAGATGAAGTTTCAAGCTCCCATCCAGGTCAAGACCTTCCATAGACTGAGTGTGTGGTGTGTGTGTGTGAGTGTGAGTGTGCTATGTGTGCATGTGTGTGCACACACGTTGGCTATGGCATGTGTACCAGCAGCTGAGAGGTCCCTGGGGTTTCTAGCTCCCTTGGGGGCCTGGTGTCTTCTCCAGGAGGTAGTCACTGGGTTATTGACCCCCTGAGCTGGAGGAGGGCACTATTTTGCCCACGTCCGGGCGCTCCTGGGGTCAGAAGCCTCTCCAACGGCTCAGGGCTACATTCAGGTTCAGGGAGGAGATCAAAGTCCATAATTAAGTGTTCAGGGCAAGTTAAGTGCTCCCAACTTTGGTGCTAAAAATACTGTATTTAGTATGCAAATTATGCCCTGACAGCTCCCTAGAGCCTAAGCCCGTGGGTGCTGGCACCTTGTTTGTCATCACTGCTGTTATTCTCAAGGAGGTAAGAATATTCCTCCTTCACTGGGTTGATTTCTATTTCACTTTTAAAAAGCCAAATTTCTGTTGTTGGGTCAGTACCAAGTTGTAGCCCCAGAAGGCTTGGAGCTGTGACTGGCCTGGAGGCCATGAGGAGGGAGGCCACGTCACTCAGGGCCTCCCTGCCTCCCCAACCTGCCCCAGAGGAACGGGGTCCTGATGCGATGCAGAGGACAGGGCAGGGGGCAGGCACAAACACAGCACAGCTGGCACCTCAAACGCCACCTTGTCCGTGGAGCCTTCTCCGCCCTAGTGGGCAGGAGGGCTAAGCATTGGTCCTTCAGCGGTACCAGGACCTGGAGAAGAGGAGGTGGAAGAGGGACAGCCTGGCTTCCCTCGGGTGGGCCCCTGCTGCTTTAGCGATGAGGGAGCTCTGTGGATGCCTGGGTTCCCTTTGGAAATGTTCTCCCCTCCCATCTTGGTTGACAGTCGAGGGTCAGGGCCACCCAATGGCAGGACTGAGAAGGCTCCTGGCAGCTCTGGAGGAGAGGACAGAGGATGGCGCAGGGGAGAAACACACAGGCACACACATCTTCTTGGTCCTCCTGGGGCAGGTTCTTTCCTCCTTTTCCCCAAAGTCCTGCCACCCTGATGGCTCTTTTGTGGAGGGTCTGTAGAAGGCCTCTCCAACTCCATCCCCAGCACAGACACAGGGATTTTCTACACCTGATGTGGAGGACGAAGGTGGCACTGCGCCCTTGCACCCGAGGGGCCTCGGATGTGACTCTTGTCAATGTTTTATTAGTTTGGAGCGTGTGTAGTGATGTTACAGAGTCTGGGACCCAGGGGCTCCCTCAAGCTGCAGCTTCCCCTCCTCCCTCAGGGCAGGGCCTGGCAGGCCAAGTGGTATTCAGCTGCCTCTTAACCATAGGCTCCTCTAAGGCAGAGGCAGTGGAAAAGGAAGGGGCAGGGGAAAGAGAAGAGGCAAAAGGAAGAAAAAAGGAAAGTGGTTTTGCGGCATAGTGTGGCAGGAGACAGCCCCTCAAAGAACTTCAGGTACCCCAACCCCGGCCCCAGACATAGTCACAAGCCACCTTCCCCAGCTGCCCCCAGGCTGGCCTGACATTTGCTAAGAGAAGGGGTGCACCTGAGTCCATCGCGAGGCAGCAGAGTAGGCTTAGGGGTGGGGTCCCTCTCCCCACAGGCCCTCCTGGGGCCCTCCCCTCAGGGAGCGTGGAGCCAGTGAGGTGGGGTAGGACCCACTGCTATGGGAAATAGAGGACCCTGTCAGGTGGGAGGAGTGGAGATTTTTGGCTTGGACTTCCCTGGGGTTCATCTTGTGGTCTGGTATTTACATGGGTCTCCCCAGACTGAAGTTACCTGGGCCCTTGGCAAGACATCTGGCTTTCCTGGTGTGGGCCTTGTGGGCTGTGAACTCCATCTCTCCCCACCGCCCGATCCAGCAAAACCTGTGAAGGCCAGGCTGAGCCCAACAGAGGGCGCAGACTCTGAGCCAAGACTCTGGCCCCAGCAACTCCAGAGCCCCAGAAAAAGTTCAGAGAAGGCGGCTGCGTCTTTGGTGCCAAGGAGAGGAGGGCTGAAAGTGGAAGAGGGACTCTGAGCTGCCCCTGAGCCATGGGGTCCAGCCTGAGGGCTGGCACCGTGCCTAGCTTTCTACACTACCCTGGCAGAGTGAGGGTGTGCAGCAGTGAGGGACGTGGCGCCAAGCTAACACTGCAGGGCCTGCCGGGGGAAGAGAAGGCCAAGCCCACCCAGCGTCCTCCTGCCCACGGCTCCCAGGCACTGAGGCCGGGCTGGCCTGGGCAGGAGGTGGGCAGCAGGATGTGGTGAGGGTGGGCAACAGCGTCAGCAATGGAGGATCTTCATGAAGGCTTTACGGAACTCGATGTTGAAGGTCGTGTAGATGATGGGGTTCACAGCACTGTTGACGTAGCCCAGCCACGTGAAGGCGCTGTACAGGACAGGCGGGATGTTGCAGTCACAGTGAATGTTCAGGATGTGTGTGATGAAGAAGGGCAGCCAGCAGATGATGAACACGCCTGGGGGAGAGGGGGGCGGTCAGGCTGGCCGCGAGGCCAGGGGGAGGCTGCGCTGGGATGGCTCACACTCGGTGGGCACGTGGGTTGTGTGCTGCAGACCCTGGCCCAGGCCTTGGCACATGTGCTGTCACATAGACTGACATCCATCCCACCTGCTCTGCCTGACTCAGGACCACCTGTTAGGGTGGGATCCTTGTGTGAAGTCATCGTGTGCAAGGAGTGCCCAACAGACACACTGGGAGTCCCTGGGGATGGAGAGGCACCTGGGAAGGGCAGGACCACAGAGCAGCGAGGGACCCTATGCCTAGAGCGGAGGACCTAACTGGAACCCGGCTCTGTCACACCTGGCTGCATGATCAACAGCTGGTCCCTTAACCTGCTGTGACCGCATGCTCTCATTCATAAAATGAGGACAATTCCACCTGCCCCACTCACATCACAGGGCTGTCGGGAGGTCAAAGGGGATGGTATGTGTGGAAGGTGTCACACACTACCCTGGGTGCCACATGGAAGACAGGGTCACATCAGTCCCTCCTGTTCCCAATCACCCATATCAGCCCAGCCCTTGATTTTTGACCTTTATTATCTGGTTTCCTAGGAGACTTTTATTTGAAACCTTGCCTTGCTGACAGGACCATGCCCTCATGTTGATCAGGCCCCCCTCACAGCCCCCCTTTTATTCACAGCTCTGCTCCCACAGGTTGAGCTCAATTGAACGGAATTTCCCAATTCTTCAGCAATAGCAATATTAACAAAGACCATAATGGTAACAGCAGTGTGCACTGTTTAGCAGCTTATAACATGCTTTCACCACCGTCTATCATTTGATAACCACAACAACCCTGAGAAGTAGCCTACTCTACTAGACAGAGAACGTCACTGGCTTAGGGTCTTGAGGTTCTGGGGGGTCATTATGGTACATTGGTCAAGTTCACAGAATCTGGAGTCAAACTGCCTGAGTTTAAATCATGGGTCCTCCTTGTTCAAATTACAGGACCACTCAAACCTCAGTTTCTCCATCTGTAAATGGACCACAATTATAGAACTTACCTAACAGGGTGCATCAGTGGCCTTGGCCCATGCCTGAGAAAGTGCCGGTCCCGTGACCCACCAGCCATAGTTAAGAAGGGGGTGACAGGTAATGGAACCTCAGTAAGGGGTCCTTCCCTCAGCCAGGGGTGGGCAGAGCTGGGCTGTGGCCAGCAGCCAGGGCCGACTCACCAAGAACAATGGCAAGCATCTGGGTGGCTTTCTTCTCCTTCTGCTGGGACAGCTTCCTGCGGCTCAGGGTCTTGAGCGAGGTCCGAGTTTTGCCATTGGGCATGGACTGGATCTCAAAGATCTTGGCAATCTTGGGGTGGTCTTTGGCATGCCCATTCTTCTCTGGCTTGGCGGGGCTGTCGGGAGAGCTGTGGAGCCCGTGGTGGGATGGGTCGGGGAGGCTCAGCTGGTGGTGGCTGGGCGGAATGGGGCTGTACCGGGTCCTCTCAGGGGGGCTGGTGCTGGAGAGCATCTCCATCTCTAGCTCCTGGGCTCGGCGGGCAGCCTCCTGCATGAGGCAGAGAGTTCTAAGTGAAGCCAGACAAGTTCTCAGGCATCAGCCACCCGGCCTCACCTGGTCTTACCTGGTCCCCCTGGACCTTTCCTATCCTCCTCCTCCACGGATCACTCTGGAGGATGACCCCTGGGCAGCAGGGACCGTCTGGGTACAGGACCCCCAGCAGTCCCTGCCGGCAGGACCATCCCAGGCTCCCTTCCCAGAGCGATCCTTAGGCAACCTCAGTAACGCTACACCATTTTGTGGGGCCTTGCTACGCCAGCACTTCTCTTTTCTTAACTGAGCAACACTTACTGAGTGCCGGCTGAGTGCCAGGCACCAAGCTGGCTGCTGGGCATAAATTACTGATTGACATTCAGTGCCTGATAGATGCTCAGTGCCTGCCACCAGGAGCTCACGTTCCAACTACACGGAGGGCACCCATTCTGCCTGCCCTGCTGAACCAAAGCATCTGCACCAGCACTTACACGTGCTCCATTTCTCCGGGTAGACTGATCCAGCAGAAAAGGGCTAGCTCCTGGGCCCCCACATCCTTGCTGCTAGGCCGACCTGGAGGGCCCTGCACTCATGGCCCCGCCATGCTCTCCCTTAGGCTCCATCATTCCAGGCCTCAGGGTCTCAGCCTGAGCTGCTGAAATGCAACCTCACTGTATTCCCAGGTGGTATAACTGAGCGGCTACCTCGGCCCTAGTCCTGAGTCTCTGTTTTGGCACCTGCCTCGTAAACGGCTCCCTTGAGTCCTGCCCTTGCTGAGCAGGTGAATGATGGGGGCTGTGCTCCCTGAGGACACCAGACTTGGACATCATGTGCAGCCCTTGGTGAGTTCCCCGGGCCACCTTGGGGATGGGACACCTGCTGCTTGGACCCTGATTCTACTCCCACTGAGCAAAGCCCGGGGTCTGCTGTGATCCTGTAGCTCTGGGCTCAGCGTAGAGGCTGTGCTTCGCCACCCGCCCCGCCACTCCGGCCCCGGCTGCTTTGTTCCCTCTGCCCCTAGAATCTGCCTATAGCACAGCAGCACACGGAGTGGAAAGCACAGCAGAGATGTGGATTTCGCAGTCACATAAGTCTAGGCTCAAATATGCACTCTCACTAACGGTTTAGCCTGGAGCGAGTTACTGAACCTCTCTGAGCCTCTGTTTCCTCTTCGTAAAATGAGATCAGTAAGATCAATAAGACTTACCTCCAGGGTTGCTGTGAGGATTTGATGAGATAATACGAACATGGTAGGTGTTCAATTAATGACAATAGCCATTCTTATTATTTTTATCATGTTATTATGGCCAAGACCTTTCCCCAACCATTTTCCTGTGCTAGGGGTACCTCTCTGTACCTTGCAGAATATCAAGCTGTCTTGCTCCACACCCGTTGTAAGGTGTGCTTGGTGAGTCTGGCTTCAGCAGAGGCAAAGGGAGGGATCCCAGGAGGTGCTTCTCCCTTTGCACAGCTGGTGAGGACTCTGAGAATCATGGCAGGTGGGTTTCCCTAGGAGCAGAAAGACCTGGCACTGTGTCCTGGCCTGAACACTTACCAGTCTCCGCCTGTTCACTGGGAAACTGCCATTAGACTTCATGATAACGGTGCAGAGTCTCACGTCCTCAGGGTGAGTGCAGCTGCCCTGTGGAGGGAGCCAGCATACTGGTCATGATGGGGAGGAAGGCGGGGACAGAAACCCAATGTGGAGTTGTCAGACTGGGCATAGGGGCTCAGAGAGGGCAGAGGAGAGGAGGGTAGGGGCCTGAAGAAGCAATAGAGGCAAGGGAGAACATCAGTACTGTGATGAGAATAGGTGGGCAGGACGAGGGACAAATGGTCCCTGACTTTTCTGGAGCACCTGCTAAAGGTCTGGCACCATGGTAGCCACACTCACATCCCTCTCACATTGAATCCTCAAGACCACCCTGTGAGGCCAGTATTATGATTCCCATTCAATAGAGGAAACTGAGGCTCAGAGAAGTTAAGCAAGTTGCCCGAGGTCACTCAGCAAAAAAGTGGTGCTGCCAGGATTTGAACCTGTTGTGTCTAACTCCAAATTTCTTGTTCCTTGTATGCCCACATACTGTCTTCGTCAGAGGAAACTAAACAGAGAGGAGAATTCACAAGACATACGAGAGGATGAAAGAGGGGCAGAGTAGAGAAGTGGGAAAGAGCATGGGAGGAAGGAGGAGGTGTGCACAGGTGGGAGGATGGAGAGTGTGGATGGTAAAGGATATGGGATGAAGGCATTAGTGGGAGGGGAAGGGAGACAGGGGCCAGAGTGAGGAAAGAAGAAATGAAGGAAAGAGAAGGGGAGGAGCCCAGGAGGGTGCCAAGGGCTGCTGCATTCAGACAAAATCTCCAAGCAAACACTTCTCCCAGGTCGTTTCTGCCACTTCCCCACCTCCCACTTCTGGAGATTCAAGTCGCTCAGCTGAGGTCCAAGTCCTCGGAATCTGCCCTGCCCAGCTCCCTCAGGGCACCTGCAGCCCACCTGCAGCCTGGATCCCCTCCTACTGTGGTATCCCAGGCCCCCACTGAAAACAGGATGATGGTTAGTTAGGTGAGGACATTGGAGGGGAGGGGGATCTCGGGACCTTGAGTGGGGCCTTCAAGTTGGCCCTGAAAGCCCGGCTGCTGCGCTTGGTGTTGACCCGCTTTCGGCGCCTCCGAAGGACCATGTAGATCTTGATATAGACCAGCAGCGTGACGATGAAGGGCGCGTAGAAGGAGACGACGGAGGAGTAGACCACGAAGGCGGGGTTGGCGATGATGCACTCGCTTTGTTCTGCAGAAGGGAGAGCCGCAGGCGGGTGGGTCAGCAGGCCCAGGGGCGACAGCACCCCGATAGGCCTTATCTCCTTCACAGAACGAGGAGCAAGGTTACCAAGCCTATAGTAGATGTCTAAGGCTGCCTGGAAATGTTAGATACAAATAAGTGTGCTGTGTAAATCGGAGTATTAAAAACACAACCGTGAGCAAAAAGCGAAACTGTGATCAACGGTTTCCGTGTTTTTCCATTAATATTCACCCATTACTTCATTAGTTCTGTCGTCTATGAGCATACAAGTGGAGCCAGGGTGTTTGGAAAAAAATACCCCCAAAAAATTGTTTTAAGAGAGTAAGCCATTATTTTAGACTTTACTGTATATTGGGGGAAGCTCTGCCCCCCTTTAATTTTAGAATCAAGATAACTGCGTCCAGTTTGCTGAACTCACCTGTGTTCCACTGTGTTTTTAAGCCCCTTTCCAGGTCTAGCAGTTGTCTGTCCTCTATCTCAGGGCCTTTCCAAACTAAGCCGAACATATTTAGGCCTATTCCCACTTCTTGGAATTCCCACAAGTGTTAGATTTTGTCACACATCTCTACGGCTTCAGTGCGTTCTTCAGTCCTACAATGATCTCCAGAGGTGCCCTTGCACTGTTCTCGCCTCCCTGATGCGGGCAAGCTTCATGGCACACCCGCAGGGGGCACAGTGCCTCCTCTGTCTGAGACGCTCTGACTGCCTGGCACAGTACAGGCCTTGGTGCCTCCTACTTCTTTCTACCTTTGCTGCTCCAGGTGACTGGGGCCAGGTCTGGGCTCGGCCGGCCCTGGGGCCACAGCCTGATTACACAAATACCATTGTCAGGAGGGACAAAGGCCCAGGATCTTCTCCCCATGTGTGCACACACCCATGCGTACACATGCAGTTTGTGAGGCTCTGTCCTGCTCCAATCTAAAAACCAAAGATGAAAATGGCCAGACATCCTCCTGAGTCATCATCCCGACTCCTCACCCAATTCCGTTGTACCCCAGGCCATTGTTCCTCTCTGGTACAGAAAAGAGCCGGCTTGGCCCAGGACGCCCAGCCTGGCCTCAGTGCAGGGTGGCGAACGGGCCCCCATGCGCTGCCACCATTTCTGCGGCAGGGGCTCAGTTCCCTCGGGGTCCTGCACAGGGGCCAGCGGAGCCACCGCAGATGGAGGCAGGGCTCACCTGTGTTATTGAGTCCGAAGAGCAGAGGGCAGGAGATGGTGAAAGACAGGACCCAGACGATGGCAATCATGACGGTGACCCGGCGTTTCGAGCTGTAGCGCGTGTTGTAGAGCATGGGCATGGCCACAGCCGTGTACCTGCAAAGGCAGGGGGTGGGGGCTCACTCCACAGCACGCACGCACCAGAGACACCCCCTTGGGGCACACACCAGAGACACCCCCTCGGGGCACACACCAGAGACACCCCCTCGGGGCACACACCAGAGACACCCCCTCGGAGCACACACCAGAGACACCCCCCTTGGGGCACACACCAGAGACACCCCCCTTGGGGCACACACCAGAGACATCCCCTCAGAGCACACACCAGAGACACCCCCTTGGGGCACACGCCAGAGACACTCCCCTCGGAGCACACACCAGAGACACCCCCTGGAGTGGGACAGTGGGTCCCTCGCCATGAAGCCTGCTTGTCTGCTCTGAATCCACCCTGTGCCTGTCCTCAACTCAGACAGCGAGGACAGTCGGCGCTCCCCAATTCACTAGTTAATGATTGACTGGCGAGCATTTGGTCATGACTGTATCTATGACTTCAGTCTCTCCACTTGGATTTTAGGCTTTGTGAGGGGCTACGGCCTGGGTCTTTGCACCTTTGAAGCTGTATCTACTATGCCTGGGCAGAGCCCACAGAAGGTGGGAATGTGTGTTGATGGATTGGTAGTCAGGCCTCTCCGAGGAAGGGTTAAGTCCCTTTCAGCAGAAAATAGTAACAACCGTAGTTGTGTATGACCCCTCACATTCCTCTACCAGCACTGCTCATACTGTCTTCCGAGAATCCAGCGACTGCGGTAGGGCCGGGGCCTCTGGGAGCCCACGTGGTCTGAGTGTACAAATTAGCAAAAGGCTCCAAGGATACAGATGAGCAAGGTGAGCACAGCTTAGGCCCCCTTGGCCACATGCCCTGTGCTGGACCTAAAAGGTATAACCAGGTACGATAGGCCCACAAGCTGTCATCAGCCTTGGTTTCTAGGCACCGCAACTAGGGTTCTGAGAACTTCCACAAGCTACCCAAGGTCACGTAAGTAGTAAATGCTAGAGCTAGGGCTTCGATCCCAGCCAGACGCTTTCTCCTCTATACCAGTCCCCCTCTGGGTATTCTTGGTAACATCACCAGCAATAAGAGGGTGCTCCCCAGCCAGACGCACACAGACCCACACACGTGCACCTGTGCACACATGCACACGTGCATACATGCGCACACAAACACGTGGACGCACAGGCAGACAGACAGCCACATGCATCATAGACAGAGCCTGACCCTGAGGAGAGGTGGGGCGGCCTGAAAGGTGAATGGCCTGGCTCATCTGTCCCACCTTGGCTGGGCTCACCTGTCGATGCTGATGGCACACAGGTTCAGGATGCTCGCTGTGCACATCATGACGTCCAGAGTGACAAAGATGTCACAGTGAATCCTGCTGAATTTCCACTCACCCACCACCTGAGGACAAAGCAACATAACGGGGACAGCAGAACAGGAGGTTAGCTTAGCCTCATACCCAGCTCTCCTGGGGGGACCAGGCCACCGGCTCAGAAGGCAGCTGCAGGGGTCTGTGCGTCCCTGCCTGGGGCCTGGGCGAGAAGAGGCACAGCAAGGGGGAGTCATGCCCGTGGGTGCCTGAGGCCCTTGCCCCTGGCCTGCTCTCCTCCTAGACCCATAAGGCCACTTTGTGCCAAGAACTGTACTAGAAGAAAGGTGACCAACTCATACTGAGAGCTTCAACTTTGAACCTTCATCTGTAAGACATTTCCGTGATCACTTTGAGACCCCCATTGTACCAATGAGGAAACAGCCTCAGAAAAGTGCCGTGACTTGCCCAAGGCCTTTCTGCTCAGTGTCTGGTCCTGCTCTGACCTAGATTTCTGCGGGGAGCCCGGCAGCTTCTTCAGCCTGTTAAGAACAATGGTGGAGACAACGAGCCTATGAAACAGGGAAGACATTTCTGCTCCTTGTTATATGTAGAGAATGGAAGAAGGAGTCTGGGCTAGGGCTTTAGGAACACCAGCGTGGGCTGGGAGGGGGCTGTAATGATACAGCCCTGGTATGACAAGAGGAGTCCAGCTCCTGGTGGGAGCATTTTGCATCCCTCCCCCCACCGCACACACGCATCCCCCTTACACACACACACACACACACACACACGCACGCACGCACACACACACTCCCGTACCCCTCATGCACACCCACACTCTCACACCTCCCGTTTACACACAGGCACGCACACCCGCACAGCAGGCTGGCCCTGGCAACTTGGGAAGTTTGGAGCAGCCCCCATCCCTGAGCAGAGTCACCTCAGGGAGCCGCACCTTGAGCCTCTGCCAATAGGAGAAAAGAGGAACAGGTGACGGGGCAGAGCAGTACCCACGCTGCGAGTCACAGCATGGCAGCAGGCCTAATTATAATGTTGTACATTCTCAATATTGCCCTTCTTTCTGCTTTCAGGCCTAAAACCAAATGTTAACATTTAAGCTCAGTGACGGACACTGCAGTTACCAGTGTCAAGTGTGGAGGAAACAGTGGTTTCTCCTGGAAGACAGGAAGCTTCTCGTGTGGTGCTGCCCTCTCTGGGGCTTACATGTGTCTTGTACCAGGGCCCCTTCCATGTCGCAGCACTGCCCAGGTGGGCAGGAGCTGCATGTCCCGTGGGGGCGCGCGGGAGGTGGAGGGAACGGAAGGGTTTCACTGCCATAATCAGAGTCTACCTTTTGGCACCACTGGGAAGACCCCAGGCCCATCTAGCCCACTCCCCCCTTTGCAGCCTCTCCTGGGTTAGTATTTCAGAGCTGCTTTCATGTCCCGGGGCATCTAGGTCTGAGATACCAGGACCCTCTTCCCCATCCTCCCTGCGTTCCTTCTTTCTTACAGACACTTAGTATGTGCCAAGCTCTGTCCTAGACTCTGGGGTCATTGGTGAACAGGACTGACAAGTCCCTGCCTTAGGGAGTTCTCAATCCCTGCCCCCAGGTCTTTCTGAAGTGAGAAGGGTGGGGATTTCCTCCCTGGTCCCTGGAGCAGCTGCTAGAGCGCAGTCAGGGGCGGCTAACTCACTCAAGAGAATTTGTTGGTAGCCGCTATTTCTAGAACACCTCCTGTGGGCAAGTACGTGATCTCATTCATTGTTCTTATAGCTCGTACAAGAGGGACTGCTTATGCCCAGTTATGGAGGAGGGAACTGAAGCTCAGAGAGCTCACCCAGCCAGGTGCAGCAGGGATAGAATCCGAAGCAAGCTCTTGGGCAGAATACCAATGTTCTCATCTACACTGTCTTGGGAAGGACTGTCAGGCTTCTCAAAAGAGGAGATAATTATGTAAAAGGTACTAAATTAACAAAAAGTGTGAAAGCAGATTATAGTTGCAAGGGTGGACACACTTGGGGTCGAAGAGGAAAATGGACTTGCCCAAGATCACCTGGGGATTCAGTAGCGGAGGAAGGACTGGATGCCAGGTTTTCTCTGCACGTTTGCACACCATTCATTGACCTTCTTGCTCACAAGAAGCTGAGGCCTGCAGGGTGGGGCTCAAGCTGGCGTGGCTAAATCTTAGCAACAACTAGCACATATTAAGCACCTACTAACTGTCAGGTACTCTTCCAAACACTTCACACCCATATCTATGGAATAGGACAGCAAACCTCGGAGGCTAATGACACAACTGCCACTCCTCAAAACCCGCAGACAGCTACTCCCTCCCTGCTCAATAGCTTTGCACATTTTTTTCTCTGCCAGGAGTGCAAGTGTCTTGCTCCCTCCCCTGGAGAATTCTTTCGAAATCATCACTCACTTCTTCCTGCAAGACTTCCCTGTCCCCACATGCCAAGTCACATGCCCCCCTTGTGCTCCCACATCGACCCCTGGAGATGGCTCCATTGTCACCTCCATCAGGTTGCACTGTAATGGCCCTGTCAGTCTCCCCATGGCAGGCTGGTGCCTTGGACTCCCGCCCCAGTGACTGGGTAGGACGTAGAGGTGCTCAATATATGTCGAGTGAATGAATAAATAACTCTGTGATCTTAATCTTTTCGCTTCACTTCTCAATCTCATCTGCTCATCTGGAAAATGCACACAGTAAACCCTCCCCTCAAAGCCACAGGTGGCCTCTGGCTCTCTGGTCTTAGGAGTTTCTCCAGATGGAAAGTGGTAGAGTCAGGAATTGAATCCAGTCCTCCCACTCCAAAGTCAGTGTGTCTTCCATGTACTGATAAGAATAAATAATACACATCCAGGCCCATGCTAGACATGTCAGGCTCTCGGAGGCATTTAACATCGCTGGAAATGGAACAGGATGGAAAATTCTAGACAACAAGAGTGTCTCTTAGAGAGTGTACAGTATGTGGTTACGAGGATAATTTGACAGGATGTTGTGATACGGTAAGACTCCACTTGGCACATTCTCTGGGGACAATAAATAGCTGAGACAATGTCCTGTAAGTAGGACTCCCTGTCCAGCTCTTGTTTTGGAGGAAGACGATGGGAGAGTTTGAGAACTGCCCTCTGAGATGCTATTCTCCACCCCACCTCCCTGAAACACTGAGTTTCCTCTTTAAAATAATGGTGAACAGATATGTTTAAAATATCTGTTTGAAGGACCTACAGGTTGCTAGGAGCCCCAATATAGCCCGTGTACAGATTTGGCCCCACCCTAGAGTGTCTGGGTGGGATGGTGGGTCTGGAAGCCCCTGGGCAGAGCACACCTTACTCTGGGAAGCGGACGCCTCTTTGCCTTGTTTGGGGACGGTCCTCTCTATGTGCAGAGGTGCTGGATCTCTATGGTCACCTTCATCTTCAGTATCATTATTGTGGCTGACTTTTGCATACTGCTTATTATGGCTCGGTGCCATTCTAAGCACTTTTCATATATTAATTCATTTGATCCTCAAACAGTGCTACGAGATAAACACTAGTATTATTTCTATTATATAGATAAGGAAACTGAGGCACAGAGAGATTCTTTGCTCTGCCATTCACCCATCACTTTTTTCTGATGGTCTGAAGCCTGGGACCTTCGTTTGAAAGTGAGTATTAGGGGAACAGGCCTAAGAATTAAGAAGGGACTCCTCAGAGAGAGGCCTTGAGATGGGACATGGGGTGGACAGGCTAGGGGCCCTCATAAACATGGGACTCAAGGAAGAATTGGACCCCTGGCCTGTGGCATCCGTATGTCTCTATGTTATTGTGTATCTATTATTTGTTTCCTTTTGGTTCTTCCTTAACATTCAGTCAGGTCGTTTTGAAAGTTCCAGCCTGTTTGGTCTGTACTAAAGGAAAACCTGGCAGTGATGGCCCAGAGTTCCCTCCCTCTGGGTGACTGTGGTGGTGACACCAGGAAGCGCAGGGAGCCCCTTGGGGCATAGAGACAGGGAGAAGTGTCACTTCTGACCAGTCTGTCATCCCTACCTCAGCTTCTTCTCTTAGATTCTCCTCTGCTCAAACCTACAAAGGGTTCATGTTTTCTTTCAAAAGACGGGCTTTTGTCTGTGACAGAGGTAAATTCCTCTCTTGCCCAGGGCAGGAAGGTAACAGCTCAGTGATCTTAGAGACCTTTGCATTGGTTCTTTCCTGAATGTCTGGTCAGCTTCCCATGCACCCAGACTCCACCCCCAAATCTTGGGCAGAGAAAGGGGCAAGATCCAGCTTGTGCCAACTCATATCCCCCTGACCCTCCCACATCTGTGTGCCAGCTCTGAAAAGTGTCCTCCTGGAGGTGGTCCTCTTAGGGATTTCTGTATCAGCAGCTTCTCCCTGTGCTGTGCGAGCTGGGTGAAGACGGCAACTTCTCAAAGCTTCTTTTCCTCTCTGGTACAGTGAGGATTAGCATGAGTATTTGTTGACTCTGTGTCTGCAGAAGGCCTGGCACGGTGCCTAGACCATAATAGGGGCTGCCTACTCGCTATTCTGAGGCACAGAGCTGGGCTCTGTCCTGAGCCCAGTAATGGTGACTCTCTGCTACTTCCTGAGGAAGGGGCTGTAGCCCATTCCACAGAGGCCCCTACTGGAGATCCCAGACGACAGGCGCTAGGACAAACTGAGGGAGAAGGAGAGCACAGAGCAGCAGCCCCCATTGTTGAAGTGGGGAGAGAGGAATGAAGAGCTTGGACCTGGAAGCAAGAACATCTCCCGTGCTTGGGAGGGTCCTCATCAATTACCCCCATTTCCAGCAGGACCTAATGAATTGACTCTGGGGCCAGACAGAGTGCCAGCTTGGACCTGTCAGCTATGTGATGCTGGAGAGCTCACCTAATTTCTGTGAAACGGTGATAGTAATTCCTGGTTTCTCCTGGAGTCCTGGTTTCTCAGGACTGCTGTGAGGACTCTATGGGAAAATGCTGTCTATACAGGACTTAACACGAGGCCCAGCGCTTAGGAAGCACTCTACGACTGGTAGTTGGGGTTGTTAAAAAGACAACCTACCATTTTATAAGGAGAAAAACTGAGCCCAGAGCGGAGGAAGAGATCACCTGATAAAGCACCAAGCAACTTGTTGGCAGAAACCAGTGAGGAGCCTGGACGCCAGCACAGTGTCCTCTGGGAAAAGGTGCTGCAGCAGGGCGGGGCCCAGACCTACCTCCAGGTAGACCACCCAGGGCATGACGAGCGTGGCTACGAGGAGGTCAGCCACGGCGAGGCTGACGATCAGGTAGTTGGTGGTGGTCTGCAGCGCCTTCTCCCGGGACACGGCCATGCACACCAGCACGTTGCCAAAGACGATGATGAAGATGAGCAGGGTGAGCAGCGTGGCATAGTAGTTGTAGTGGGGCTTGTCGGCCTTTCCTTCGGACCCATTGAAGGGCCGGCTCCAGTTCTGGCTCTCCAGGTTGTCATCATACCAGGTCAGGTTCAGTGGATCCATTGGGGCAGTGGGGCCACTGGGTGGCCAGGCTCTGGCCATGAAAAATGGACACAGGGAGTGAGCAGGAGGACGTCCCAAAGCATGCTGCTTCTCACAGGGGACTCCAGAGCTAAAACCAACCACTGGAAGTTAATAGAAAGAATTCGCCAGCCTCAGAATGTTAAGTTTTGCATCCAACAATTTTCTTAAAACATTGGGAACTACTGCTACTATTCTGCTAGCACGTTTTTGCAGATGGTAAAACAAATGAGCAAGTGTAATTTGTAAAAAGTACAATACAATAAATGAGCTTGAAAAGAGCTGATCATTCATTCATTCATTTATTCAAAAAACATTTATTAAGCACATCGCATGCAACACACACTGAAGTTAATGAGGACTTTCCACTTCTAATGGTAGGAACAGAAACATGCATTCATTCATTCTTGATTCTATAAGTACTTAATGAGCATTGTTCTATATAGTCCTAGAAACATAAGCAGAAACAAAACATACATGGTTCTCCAGCTCACAATCTAAAAGAAACAATGGCCAATTAATCAAGCAATTAAATCTGTGAATGGTAGGAACTAGGAAATGGAATCGGGGGAGAGACACACAACCTAGTTTAGGGATTCAAAGAAGGCTTTCAATAGGAAGTGACGTGACATTTAACACACACCTGAAGGCTGTGTAGGAACTATCTAGGAAAAGAGTTGGGAGCCGGGGGAGGGGTCTAGACATAGGCATCGTCATATGCAAAAGAGCTAGTGAGCTGGTGCCATGGTGGAGGGCTAGAAAAAGGTTTGGAAGAACTGAAGCATAAAGGGTTGGCATCAGTTAAACTGGGGAGACTGCAATAGGTGAGATCGTGGAGGGCCTTATAAGTCATACCAGGTGTTTAGACTTGACCCTAATGGCAGCAAGAAGGGCATAATCAGATAAGCCTTTCAGAGAGAAGATTCTGGTTGCTGTGCAGAGAATGGAAGAGCAGGGCCAAGCAAGGTGGCAGGACACCAGCTGGGAGGCTGTAGCAGGAACCCCAGCAGGAGACGATGAGGTCTGTATATGTGCACTAAACCCTGAGGACTGTGCATCTCATCCCAGGGGGAGGAGACAACCTGAAAAAGGCAGCATCTGAGATGAAGTAGGAGGAGTTAGCCAGGCAACCGAGTGGGGGTGGGGTGGGTGGGGGAGATGTTCCAGCTAGAGCTAACCTAACACAGTCCCAAATAGCAAATAATTCTGTTTGGCTGAACCTGTAGGGCATGACGGTGACGCTGGGGAGAATTACGCTGGAGGGCCATTCATGGGCCAGATCAGGGCTCGTAACTTGGGAGCCCCTGAAAGTTTGGGTGCAGAGGACTGACTCCACTGGATTGGTGTGTCAGAAAGGTGGCTGGCTGCTGCAGTGTAGAGGGGGCCTTGGATGGGACTGAGGTTATGGCTATAATTCAGGCAAGAGATGGTAGTTTCCTGGATGAAGATAGTGGGAATAAGATTGCAGAGAAGTGCTCAGAACCAGTAGTGAAGCTGGAAGGCAGGTCCATGGAATTCGGCCATGGGGTGGGGGTGGGGTGGGAATGAGCAGGGAGAGAAGGAATCCAGGATAACTGCATTGCTGCACTGGGCTCTGGGAGGCTGGCAGCGCTGCTCACCGAGAAAGGAGAGCAGCAGGGAGAGGAGGACTTGAGCAGCACTGATGAGCTTGACAACCTGTGTTTTGGTTGTGATTGAAACATAATGCGCACATAATATAGTTGGCTTTCCTGTTAACAAATGTATTCCTATTTCACACAATGGAATTAAATGTATTAATATTTCAAGGCATTCCTCACAAAGCACCATGAATAGGTGCTATGGTACCCAAACGGATTTGAAATCCATCAATTTAGGCCATTTGAGATGAACGTGGTTCCATGTCCAGATCAGCTAAAACGGGTCAGAGGGAGAGGGGACCCCTGGAGAAGGGTGTGCCCACCTCTACACCACCATCTCTACCGGACACATCTGCTCTGCCCGTCTCAGCAGAGGAGTATGGACGATATCACATCCTGCACCACCACTTTAGAGTCCGGGAAAAGCAAAATGCCTAATTCTATGTGGGGTGATATGGAAGCACCCAACGCAACAAGTCTTCCAACTCTAAGGTAGAGCTGCGTCATACTGATGCTGTCCTCTGCAAAGCCAAGTGGTCCCTCTGCCCATTTGAAGCACACAGCGGAAGACCTGTGTGTATGTATTGACCAGAAAACAGCGGCTGCTGCTGCCATTCATTTACTCAATCAGCATCTATTGAGCCTGCTGGGCAGAAAGCACGAGCCAGGCACTGCCAGGGGCCTGCAGACATAGAAGCACACTGCTCCCCGGGATCCTGATGCTTCCTCTCTGCCTGCTCCTCCCACTTCCTTAGTCTCTCTCTGGGTAGGGCTAGTGGCCTCTGACTCTGGACTCCCTGGCTCCGCCACCCCACCCATTCTCTGCGCCTAACCAGACTTCTGTTTCTACAGCACAATCCTGAACCTGCCTATAATAGCTTCATCTACTCGTAAAGGATTTGATAGTTTGCCAAGGTTTTCTGTTTGTTTGTTTTTTGATATACTATCTCATTCATCCTCCAAACACTCTCTCAGGTTTGTAATTATCATCCCCACTCTACAAAGCAGAAAAATATCTGGAAAACTTCCTCTCCCTTCTCTCTATTTGCCCAGTCCCTACACACCCTTCACAGCAGCTTGATCAGGGTCATCCTGCTCTGGGACCCTTCCCAAATCTTCCTGGCTGGATCTTCGCCCTCTCTCCTTGGGGTTCACACAGCACTATTTCATGGCTCTGTTCTGGAACATACCCATTTTGTGTGTCTATTTTTTTCACCGGGGTGTAAGCATCTCAAGGGTTACACTGTTCTGCTCGTGCCTCATCTTCTTCATGGAATAAACAAAAGAGCATTCTCTCTCGTCCTCTTCTTCTGCCTCCTAACACTATGATTTTCAGGTAGGAAACGTTCAATAGATGTTTGCTGAACTGAATCAAAGGTTCTGTGAGTCCACCTGGGAAGAACCATCCCGCCCCCCCACACCCCCCACATACACACACATTTGAAATTAGCTGTTAACATAGGTGGTTAGATTAGCAAGTGACAAAAGAATAATGCAGCCCAAGAGTACTAAGGGTGTTGCATGTTGGGTCCCCAGAAAAGCAGACTCTGAGGGGGAAACTAACATGCAGGAAATTCATTGGGGAACGTTCCCAGGCTAAAATCCTGCAGGAAGTCAAGGAAGCAGGGCTGGTCAGAGAAGTTGGGCTGCTTTGCAGTCACACCAAAGGCCTCAGATGATGATCCTCTTTGTCCCCTCTCATGGTGTCATAGGTTGTGGGCTGTCCCAGGAACAGAGTATGGCCTTGAAGAGGCATCTCTCTTCAGCAGTGGGCAATCACCAACAGGTTGGACCCAACTGCAAACTGTCAATTGTCAACACTCCCAGTAGTTGGGGAAGGAGTGCTCCAGCTGTGCAGGGGTCCGGGCGGCACACTACCCTGCCCACGACAGTGCCCACGACAGTGCCCACCACAACGCATGCTCAGAAATCAGAGAAGACATGCACGTGGGCACAGTGGGGGGCGTTCATGGGAGGCTTCCTGGACCAGTGTGGGGGCAGAGCCCCAGAAAGCAGTTTCCAGGCTCTTGGCCTCACATAGACAGGTGCTGGCTCAGGTAGTAAATGGCCATCAACTGTGATTGCATGGCCATCAGCTGTGGCTAGTTGGCCGTCAGCTGTAACCAGTGAGCCATTGGCCACTAATATAACTGCTGTGGCTACGCTAGCAGAGAGAGAGAGAAAAGAATGGGGGCTAGCAAGAAGATGGCGGCTGGGCTGGCAAGTGTGGATGGCGGTTTGAGGACAGTGTGGATCCAGCCTCCAGTGAGAGTATAGTGCCGCCAGAGAGAATATAGTGGTATGACTCCCTACCTATGGCTCTGTGGGTGTTCCTTTTGGCCTCACCATATCCTGCTTGTATGGGGAGCGGGACCAGAGACCCCGCAGGCCTCCCCTGCATGACAAAAATGGCGCAGCGAGCAGGGTATGGTGCCGACCAAAGCTCTCCGAAGGGCGGTGGAGCAGTTTGTGCGTATGAACTCTCAGTCTCAGGAAGACCAGGAGGAGCAGCTGCCGGAGAGCTGGACCCCTGTGGAGGGGTGGGAGGACATGGACGGTTCTCCCATCAGCACAGGAAAAGCCATGCAGCTGCTGGAGAGATGGAGCCCCGTGGAGAGGTGGAAAGATGTGGACGGTTCCCCAACCAGCACAGGCCGGAGAAAGCAAAGGTCGTTGCGGCCCTGTGGGCCGGGGAAGATCCTGCTCAGGCAGCCCGGATGCAGGACTTGTAGTCCCAGGAGGAAACGCTTGCTGAGTCCTCCATGGGAGATGAGGGTGAGGTCAAGGTCGTCCCTCACCCCCAGGACAGCCCTGGCGAATGACTATGGACTATGGGGAATTGCCTTCCATCCCTAATTTAATGGACAGCTTGACTGTTTGTTTGGGAACTGTTGTTAGTGGAACTGGGGATATTTGCTTTTGTGTCTTGACTGGCCGCCATTGAGAATATGTAAGCACCTTGATTGTGAGTCGCTGTTGTTCCAGCAGGGTACCCTGAGAGGCCCAGAGAAGGAATCCAGGATAACTGCATTGCTGCACTGGGCTCTGGGAGGCTGGCAGCGCTGCTCACCGAGAAAGGAGAGCAGCAGGGAGAGGAGGACTTGAGCAGCACTGATGAGCTTGACAACCTGTGTTTTGGTTGTGATTGAAACATAATGCGCACATAATATAGTTGGCTTTCCTGTTAACAAATGTATTCCTATTTCACACAATGGAATTAAATGTATTAATATTTCAAGGCATTCCTCACAAAGCACCATGAATAGGTGCTATGGTACCCAAACGGATTTGAAATCCATCAATTTAGGCCATTTGAGATGAACGTGGTTCCATGTCCAAATCAGCTAAAACGGGTCAGAGGGAGAGGGGACCCCTGGAGAAGGGTGTGCCCACCTCTACATCACCATCTCTACCGGACACATCTGCTCTGCCCGTCTTAGCAGAGGAGTATGGACGATATCACATCCTGCACCACCACTTTAGAGTCCGGGAAAAGCAAAATGCCTAATTCTACGTGGGGTGATATGGAAGCACCCGATGCAACAAGTCTTCCAATTCTAAGGTAGAGCTGTGTCATACTGATGCTGTCCTCTGCAAAGCCAAGTGGTCCCTCTGCCCATTTGAAGCACACAGCGGAAGACCTGTGTGTATGTATTGACCAGAAAACAGTGGCTGCTGCTGCCATTCATTTACTCAATCAGCATCTATTGAGCCTGCTGGGCAGAAAGCACGAGCCAGGCACTGCCAGGGGCCTGCAGACATAGAAGCACACTCTGCTCCCCAGGATCCTGATGCTTCCTCTCTGCCCGCTCCTCCCACTTCCTTAGTCTCTCTCTGGGTAGGGCTAGTGGCCTCTGACTCTGGGCTCCCTGGCTCCGCCACCCCACCCATTCTCTGCGCCTAACCAGACTTCTGTTTCTGCAGCACAATCCTGAACCTGCCTATGATAATAGCTTCATCTACTCGTAAAGGATTTGATAGTTTGCCAAGGTTTTTTGTTTGTTTGTTTTTTGATATACTATCTCATTTATCCTCCAAACACTCTCTCAGGTTTGTAATTATCATCCCCACTCTACAAAGCAGAAAAATATCTGGAAAACTTCCTCTCCCTTCTCTCTATTTGCCCAGTCCCTACACACCCTTCACAGCAGCTTGATCAGGGTCATCCTGCTCTGGGACCCTTCCCAAGTCTTCCTGGCTGGATCTTCTCCCTCTCTCCTTGGGGCTCACACAGCACTATTTCATGGCTCTGTTCTGGAACATACCCATTTTGTGTGTCCATTTTTTTCACCGGGGTGTAAGCATCTCAAGGGTTACACTGTTCTGCTCGTGCCTCATCTTCATGGAATAAACAAAAGAGCATTCTCTCTCGTCCTCTTCTTCTGCCTCCTAACACTATGATTTTCAGGTAGGAAACGTTCAATAGATGTTTGCTGAACTGAATCAAAGGTTCTGTGAGTCCACCTGGGAAGAACCATCCCGCCCCCCCACACCCCCCACATACACACACATTTGAAATTAGCTGTTAACATAGGTGGTTAGATTAGCAAGTGACAAAAGAATAATGCAGCCCAAGAGTACTAAGGGTGTTGCATGTTGGGTCCCCAGAAAAGCAGACTCTGAGGGGGAAACTAACATGCAGGAAATTCATTGGGGAACGTTCCCAGGCTAAAATCCTGCAGGAAGTCAAGGAAGCAGGGCTGGTCAGAGAAGTTGGGCTGCTTTGCAGTCACACCAAAGGCCTCAGAGGATGGTCCCCTTTGTCCCCTCTCATGGTGTCATAGGTTGTGGGCTGTCCCAGGAACAGAGTATGGCCTTGAAGAGGCATCTCTCTTCAGCAGTGGGCAATCACCAACAGGTTGGACCCAACTGCAAACTGTCAATTGTCAACACTCCCAGTAGTTGGGGAAGGAGTGCTCCAGCTGTGCAGGGGTCCGGGCGGCACACTACCCTGCCCACGACAGTGCCCACGACAGTGCCCACCACAACGCATGCTCAGAAATCAGAGAAGACATGCACGTGGGCACAGTGGGGGGCGTTCATGGGAGGCTTCCTGGACCAGGGAGAACTTAAACGGGGACGTACAATTATGGGTACATTTTAGATAGCAATTATGAGCCCCTCCAGTCAGGGAGAGGCTGAGGTTGAACATTCATTCCTCTGCAGGCCGGCTACTCTGCAGGGCGGTAGTGAGTTCCTTTACCCAAAGCTGGAGAGGCCTGATGCGTTTAATTTTCTAATTTAGTATTTATTCTCAATTGTTTTCGTTTTTTTTTTTTTTTTTTGCTGATACAAATGTAATATATTCACATTATAGAAAGAATGGGAAATCATGGAAAATGCCTAAATGCCTGTAGACCCTACTAACATCTTGGCACAGGGTTGTCTTCCAAGCCCCAAAGCCAACAGCCTTCCCTCCTATGTCCTCTGCACCCTTCCTACCTGGGGCTCACATCTTTCACAGCAAGGGCTGCCTGGCGAGCTCTCACACAACATCAAGCTAAGCAGCAATTCGGACATCAGCAAACCCGTCCCACAAATGAGGTACTTATAGGAGCCGGAGACCAAAAACACCTGAGTTCAAATCCCAGCTCTACCCTTACTGGGGTCTTGACCAGATTACCTGGCTTTTCCAATCTGCAAAATAGTGACAGCAATTACTGTGGTGAGGCTTAAGTATGCTGATGCGTATGTGGCCAGCACAGGTAAACCCTCAAGGAATGTTAACTGTAAAAACCAAACCAAGCAAAAGAGTGAAAAGGAACAATCAGACCACAAGCCTGAGGCTCAGAGGCGAAGTGACTGGCGCTGTCCAAATGCTTCCCATTGGGGTCAGAAGTGCTCCGGGGATCCTGCTACACCAAGCTGCCTCCCATGGCTCCTCCTTGGAAAGGCAGGGCTGGATGAGGGCAGAAGGCTTCCGAGGGGCAGCATCCACCCCTTGGAAGGAGTAAAGGAAAAAAAAGGCAACACCTGTTCCTGAGCCATGGTTATAGGATACATGTGTGACTCTCAGGATGGGGTAGCAGCTGGCCTGCAAGACGCAGCTCTCCCAGTCTCCCTGCTATAGTCAGCAACTGTAACGCCAATTGCCATTATTTCCTAGGCTCTAAGATACAATTCAGTGTAAGACGCTAAGATGCACCGTTGTTCATGTAACACCAGGAAAGAAAAAAGACCATCAAAACCCAACACAGCTCTAAGATGCAGTTGATTGTAAAATGCATTCTGATTTCAGAGACACTGAAATGCCGGGGGGGGGGGGGGGTGGCGGGGACGGGATGGGGGGGACGATGTGCCACTTACAATGAATGAAATACAGTAACTTCTGGCATTTCTCTGCTAGGATTGTCTCAGGAGGCCTGAGAAATCCTGCTGGTCCCCAGGTTGCCCCTGCTTTTGCTCCAACACCATCCCTTCCCTTTACCTTCTGTCCCTGGGATGCACAGGGCTCCAAGGGGCACCCCATGAGAAGACAGCACAAGGAGGGGCCAGGCTCACTCCAGGGGCCCCTGGAAAACCCCTGTGATCCCTGCCCTTGCCCTGCTCCCCAAGCTTCTCCATCCAGGTCAGAGATTTTGCCTGTGGGGGGGAGGGGAGAGCCCCAGGTATTGTGGCCTGGTCCTGGTTCCAGAGATGCCAGGTAAGGTCAATACCCCCCCTGGGCCTGTGTAGGTGGGGAATGCCAGACTCACACAGCAGCCAGCACCCTGGATTTGCCAGGATGGTCCAAATTTCTTTTTCTTTTTAGAAAGGAAGATTGGCTAAATATACTATAACCCAAAGTGAATTATTCTTAACAGTTAGTTACAAGACTTTTCAGATAAATAAGATCACATGTAATTTTTAAGTTTTTTTCTGTTGTCAGAGCAAGCATCTTGATTTGGGGTTATGAAAATACAATTAACTTGCTCACCAACCTCCACACACCACCTCCATTCTCCTCCTGCTTCAGAGTCTCCAACAAATGAGCATTTAGTGAGTGCCAAATACATGCACAGTCACTGCCATTTCTTAGCTTTTATGGTTTTAGCTACTTAGTTCTGTTTTCTGGGAGAGGAATGGATGGACATAACCCTGCTGCTACGGACGCTCCAAAATCCGTATTTTGAAGCCCTAACCCCTCAGTGTGATAGTATTTGGAGGTGGAACATTTGGGAGGTGGATAGGTCTGGATGAGGTCATGAGGGGAGGGGTCCTCATGATGAGATCAATGCCCTTGTAAGAAGAGACCCGGGAGAGTTTGATGTCTCCTTCTCCCCCTGGCATGTGAGCACACAGTGGGAAGCAGCCAGCTACGAGCCAGAAAGATCCCTCACCAGAAGCCGCCCACGCTGGCACCCCGATCTCAGACTTCCAGCCTCCAGAACTGTGAGAACACGAGTGTCTGTTTAAGCCACTGAGTCTCTGGTATTTTGTTACAGAGGCTGGAGCTGAGAAAGACACCTGCAGATGCCAGGCCTCACTCAAGCAGCGACTGCCTCTCCCCCAGGGTACCATCTTCATCTTTCCTGTGCAACAAAGCAGGGCAACTGCTGCTCTCCACCCCACCGTCACCAGGCAGCACTCACAAAGTTCCAGGTATGCTCTGTGGCCTCGTAGGCTTTTCTTTCTCAGTTGTCCTGGTGTAGGGGAAATAGGAAGGAGCCAGGGGTATGGGAAACTCCATTTGTGTGTGTGACGGCAAGCCTCAGGCCATCAAAGTCCAGAGATCACCTGGCCCTCATCTACGTATCTCCAGGATTTGTTGCCCTGCCCCAGCTTCTCAGGGCAAAGGTCTACTGAAAGATCTTCTAGAATCACCCACTCTGGTGGTCAGTACCCCTCCATCACGTCCGCCCTAACACTCAGCCCACTTCCAGCCTGTTTCATACTTGTTCTCTTCAAAGCCTGTACAGTAGCTTCTCAACGAGACGCCTGGAATGAACCGAGATGTGTGGGGTTATCAGGGCAAGTGGAATGTGCAGCCAGCATTTCTAGCCTCCAGCACCTCTGTCATTTACAATTTGCACCTTACAAATGGTACCATTTTCTATGCGCCCTAATCTGAAAATTCACTAACTTTCAAGTTCAGGAGTGCTGTTAGATCCCAGACAGACACTTGGAGACTAGCTGGCCCACCAAGGCTGCCCCCAGATAGCTGACACCCCCATCCTCATGCTTAGACCACCCACTGCACTGGGGGCAGAGGACAGGGTAGGGTGGGTGGGGGAGAATAGATGTTATGGCAAGGAGGTGGGCTGGTCTCCCAGTCACACCCAGCAAACAGAAACAGCTTCTCACAAGTATGTTGGAAGGAAAAACCACTTTTAAAGTCCCACAGTTTGAGACTGACACCCCAAACTGACATTTTCTCTCAGGAAAAACTAGGAGACTATGGTTATCCTTGGTCCCCAGTCTGTTAGAGCAACCTGAGACCCTGAAGGAAAGCTGGCTGATTCCAGAGGAGAGAGGAAAGAATTCCCTTCTCTCTTTGGTTTCAATTCCATCTGCCAGCAAAGCTCTGGGGCCCAGGGCCCAGATACAGGGAGGGCGGGAAGGGGTACTGAGGAATCCTTCACACAGTATAAACTCCAGAAACCTGGTTCTCAAGTGCTGCCTCCTCTGAAAGTTTGGCATTTGAAGAAATCAAATTGTCTAATTAAAATTTAACAATCCCTTATCAGGCTCGATGGCGGGTGAGACACTGCTATCTTAAACACATCACATTCCCCTCTTTTCTGAGACTTGAAGCATTTCAATGAAAAAGCAGGAGTGGGGAGGCATTTGGTATTTGCATTTCAAAAACAGCTTGCTGAAGCGACTTGAGTTGGGTGGGAATTAGTAGTGAGTGGTAAGGGGCTAGTCCTCAGACCACCACAATTCAAGCCACCACCTGCTCCTCTGGTCAAAGGTCCAGGCTGTGACTTGGATGGGCTTCCCTAGCTCTCCCTGCAGCTCCAGGAAAGAAAGGTGGGAGTGGAAGAGGGAGGGAAGCAAGCCCCCACCTTGTTCCTTCCTGCTCCAAAGGAAAAAGGGGAAGAGTCACAGAATAACACCTCACTTACTGCCCCCCAGGGGGGCAGCCTCAGCAAGGGACAGAGGAAGGGAATTCAGGCTCCCAGAGCCCTAGGTCAGGCAGCCCAGAGAGGGCCTTCTGGGCCCCCGACCTTGGAAAGGCCTCGGTGGTGGGTGGACAGGCACAGTCCCATCTTATCTCCATGGAAAGGCCTCCAAGCCCCTGGGGGCTGAGGGAAGGGATGGTGGGGAAGGGTCTGTGGAGGAGGAGGATTGGAGAGGAATGCTGGGATGCAGAATAAGGGAGACTAAGGACTGGGGGTGGGGCGGTGGTTGCTGTGACCTCCAGGACACACCCTCTCCTTGCCCTGAACATCTTTTCCAGCATCCCGGGCCCAGACATGCATGGGAATGGGTGGTAAGGTTGGGGGGTCTGGCTCAAGCATCACTACTGACTCTGGAGGTTAGAAACACTGATGGTTTTTTCCCAGTTAAGGAGAAGGGACACCCTTTCCTCCCTGGCTCAGGCAAGGCCCTGCTCCCAGAAATTCCTGGGCTCCAGAAGTTCAGGGGTGTGGCGGGAGTATCCTGTTCCCTCCTGAATTCCCTCTATTGCTTCCACCCCTCTCCAGCCACAGCCTCAATGCTGTTGTAGGGGTCAGGTCTGAACTACTTAAAGAGGCCTAGACTAGTAGGAAACCTGCCTTCCTGACCCCTGGGGGGTGGGAGAGGTAGGCCACACAGTGACACCATGCCCCCCTTGTGCCCCCTCCAAGCATGGCGAGCCTCCCTCGTCCAACCTGCATTTCTGCAGGGCAGCTGCTCAGCAGCAAACTGAGATCCGTTATGTGTGGGGAAACTGTCAGGGTTTCCTCAGAAAGTGTGGAACAACGTTCGTGCTCTCTAGCTGTGTCTGGCCTCACCCTGCTGCAGCCAGGAGGGTGGGCACGACCCTCAGTGGCCCAACCTAAGGCTCACAACCTGGTCACCTGCTCAAAGCCTTTCCTCCTATTCTCTGGAGTTAAACCTGGCCAGGCAGTCCGGGCCTTGCCTCCTACCTCACAGCCAAGAGAAACTGTCCTTGGATGGATGCTCACTCAACTTCCTGTCACCGGAGCCACAAACCTAGCAGCCTAAGCCCCTGCTCCCCTCCCGCAGGTCCCCATGTCCCAACCCCTGAGCAAGCCCAGTCCTTCCACCAGGACTCAGAAGCCAGTCCTGACGACCTCCTCCTCCTCTTCAGCCTCAGGTCAGCCCTTTCTCCAGGGAAGCCTTCCTGATGCTCTAGCTCAGAGGTGTCCTCTTGTTAAATGCTCTCAAAGCACATGCGTTCCTTGGTGGCACTTATCACAGGTGTAATTAAGTCGTTAGTTGTTGTTTAATTACTTGTTTAGTGTCTGTTCTGCCTGCCAAACTGTGAACTACATCAGACCAAGGATCACACTGTCTAGTCTTCTTATGGCCTTCTCACTTCCCAGCACAGCACCTGGCAGTGGGAGGTGCTCAATAAATGCTTGAGAGTCGTCAGGACACCTATTAGGTTGGTGCAAAAGTAATTGCGGTTTTTGCAATTCTTAACCTTTTAAACCGCAATTACTTTTGCACCAACCTAATAGTATCTGCCTCAAGGGTGAAGGAGCCAGTCCCAGGGTGTTTTTCTATCCTGGTTATTGTTTTTCTCCCTCGATCCTTCTCAAAGGGTCCCAGTAGCCTCCTCTGAGATCTCTACCTGGAACGCTAGGTCCCAGGCACGGTGGCATCTGGGGTTGGATGCCCGACTGGCTGGAGTCCACCTGGGGAGTCCTCCGCTGGGCCATCCCTGGGGCACACTGTGTTCCAAGGCACTGAAGGAGAAAAAGAACGCACGTGTGTGAAGGGGACGAGAGGTATGTGGGGAGGTGGGAAGATAACCTGAGGTCTGTGCAAAGGGAAGCACAGGTTGCTGGGCTCCTGGAAAGCCTGGGGGACAGGGTTTCACAGCAGCTAGATTAGTGTCACACTGTGGAGGTGAAGTCGTAGCAGGCCCAGGTGGCCGGGAGTGTCTCCTCACTCAGCACCAATCAGTGAACATACAGCACTCACAGTAGCCCCCCGAGCGCTGCTGCAGCTCACAGCTCATCTGAGGAGCTGCACGGTGAGGTGGGATGTCCCAGGGACAGTCTGGAGCACACACAGCTCCTCCTCCAGCTGTGGAAAGGGGCCCCTGCGAGCGGATTTGTCTAGGAGCAGGGAGACACCAGAGCTGAGACTGACTGTGGCCTCTTATCTCTGATGCTCTCGTCCTGGACTTGTGCTCTGTTTCTACTTCTCCCCAAGGTGGTCAGGGGTCGCTGGGTCTGCCCAGGTGTCCTCGGCAGTGCGGATTGCCTCAAGAGGCTGGGACAATGGAGGACTTCAGGGCCTCATGGCCTCATCCCAGGCCTCCCTCATGGCTGGGCCAGGAGCCTTGGGCTCTACGGTGGGGTGAGGCAGGGTCTGGGGACCTGAATACAAGAAGTGTCTGCCTGACAGCCCCATCCCTGTGGATTTTGATAGTTCCATAAAAATGTCTCCTTGCAAACTGTCAAAGTGTCACATATTAATTAACTGTTAGCTGAAGTGACTCAGTATGGGGAGGGGGTGGGGGAGAATGGCTCCAGGAATGCTAAGCAGTGTGGTGGCGGTACCATTCTCTGCGTGCACTGCCTTTTGATGAAAACTCCTTGCCGCTCAGCACTGTGCGAGGGAAGGGGCAGATCACTGGGACAGCTCACGTGTGTGCGGAGCAGGTGGGAAGCAGGGCGGAGGGCGTGGGGTCAGGGCAGTGTGGACAATGCTCAGGAAATCTAAATTCAGAACGGAGCCCACAGGCTGGTACTGTTTTGTTCTTCTTCCTGTTTCCATCCTTCCTTGATTTTCTCCCAGGAAGAAAACAATTGGGAAGTTGAGCTGGGTTTGCCCTGGGGCCAGGCCCGGTGACAGGAGCCCAGGAGGCAGGCACACTCAGCTGCCCAACTCAGACAGCAGGAGCCGGCAGAGAGGGAGGGCTGGGTCTCAGACCAGCCTCCTTGACCTTTACTTTAATTTCAGGAAAGAATTGAGAAAACATGCTCTTGAAAGTCAAGAGGGAGACAAATCCTGAACCTTATTACTCTAGAAGGAGGAAAAATAATCCTCACTATTTGGCAGAAAATTGCTCTGCTTTATGAAAAGACATCCCTGTTCATAAAAACAGAGAGAGGGTCCAGTCCAAATAACAGCAGACATCTGCCAAACCACTGCTGGGAACCCTCGGAAAGCCCCTCTCCCCACACCCCCCTCTGCTTTGGCTCCAGCAAGCTGGAACGGGGGACATATCCTTTCCATAAAGGAGAAAGGGGTGGGGGTCAGCAAGATTTAACTTTATGACTCCCACACAAATACCAATTTGGTGTCGGTACCTCAAGAAGAAGTGAAGATAAAACTTCCCAGGAATGCAATCAGCAAAATCCAGATTGTGGAAAATGCTTCAGGACAAACAACGTGGTTTCTTCCAAAAATAAATTGTGAGGAAACAAACAACAAAAGAATAAAAGCGACTTAAATGCCATATCAGCCAATAGCAAAGTGTGGACCTTATTTGAATCTTGATTCAAAGAAACCAACTTTTTAAAGACCCTTGACATTCATGAGACAATTGACAATCTGAAGAGTAGATTTTGGATGATATTAAGGAATTCTTAATAATAATGTTTAGGTGTGGCAGTGACATTCCAGTTAATTTTTTTTTGGAGTCTTTAGCTTTTAGACATATACGCTGAAATATTTACAGATGAAATTCTATGATGTCTGGGATTTATTTGGAAAGAATGTGGGAGGGGCAGGGTATAAATAAACAATATTGGCCATAAGTTGACTGTGGTTGAAGGTGGGTGATGATACATTGAGGTTCATTGTACTATTTTTATCTAACGTTGTATATGTTTGAAATTTTCTATAACTGTGAAAATAGTCTAATCTGCTCTCTAATGTCCCCTACCCCCAAATATGGATGCAAGCCAGACTTGAGGCTCTTTCTGACCCTGTTCCCTTATTACAAATGCTGGCTTCCTCTCTTGCCAGTCAGGCCCGATAGACTCTCCCTCTGTCCCCTTCACTCCTGTGGCCCTGTCCAGTACAGCTGGCGCTCCGGGACCCTTTCTCAAAGACATGACAGCTTAGGTCTAACGGGCCATCTCCTCCCTTTCACAGAGGGCAATGGTTTAAATGGTAGCAACAGGGTGTGTGTCTGTGTTGTGTGTGTGTGTGGGTGGGTGGGTGGGTGGGAGGGGACTGGGCGGGGGGATAGACACTCACTAATGACTAATGTAACAGCTACTGAGCTCCTATTCTATGCCAGTCACTGTGAAGCACTGTGCATATATTATTTCATTTAATCTGCACAACAGCCCTATGAGATTAGACACTATTTCCATGTTACAGATGAAGAAACATGAACAGAAAGGGTGAGAAACTTGCAAGTTCACTCAGGTGCAGGGGTTATGAACACAGGTCTATCTGCCTCCAGAACCCAGATTCTTTTTCTTACACCAGGGATTGAGTCTGCATTTAGAGTAGATCTGAGAGTGGGAGGGAAAAAGATCTTCAGAATCCAGGTCTCAGATGCATCTCCAAGACAGGTGCCTTGACCTGAAGGGCAAACATGGTTTCGTCAAGGGTGTGTCCAGGCTCCCCCCTCCACCAAGCTGTTAGGTCTCTGACTGCTGTCTACAGGGCCCCATAGGAACCCTCACAACCTTACAAAGAGGGAAGTTGAGGTCTAGGCCACACCCAAGTTTCCTCAGAGTCCTGGGCACCATGAGACAATCAGACGCTTTCCAGAAAATGACACTCTTGGAGTCTCCAGGGCAGCAGGCTGCTATGGCGAAGCGAGCTCTGAGGAGGACCAGACACATTGGATTTGGGCGGAGCAGATGCGCGTGGGTAAGAACTGGGGTCTCACCTCACCCTCTCTCAGCCCAGGGGCTGCCTCTGGGCTCATCCCTTCAGGCCAGTTTAGCCCAACTTCCTCCTGCTGCCCCCTTTCTCTCCTTTCCTTCCATGGGGTGTGGACCCACCAACAGGGCAGTACTATGGGTCTGGGCATCTTGTCCAGCCCGAGCTCCTGGTACCTCACCCCGAGGGGGGCAGCAGGGGCATAGCCACAGAAGGGTCGCAGGGAGGCCGTTTCCCAGCTCCAGGGCACGCTGGGGTCCTGGACAGAACCCCCAACTTCCTCTCTCACGTGATAGAAGTAAGTCGAAAGGGCAGCCACAGTGATGGGCAGAGTCCTGATAGCTGTGCCCACTGGCACTGCCTACCCTCCCCCCCTCCACATCCCTGTCCCCAACATTTGAGGCTTTTCTAAGAATGATGACCATAATATAAAGAGGAACAGCTTCTTTCTATTCGGGGAATTGAAGAAGTCAGTATGGCCTCGTTTTGTTTTGTTTTTAAATCAGACAGACAGACTTGGTTTTGTTCTCATCTCCAGTGCTTGCCAGCAGTGTGGCCTTGACAATGCAATCGCTTGGGGCCTAGTCTTTTCATCTGTAAGATGGAGACAGTAACTCCTCCCTGGCATCGTTGTAAAATTAACTTAGAAAATACAAATAAAGGGACCAGAATGTGGTAGACGCGCAATAAATGGCAGCTAATGTCATTATGAGGAATGCTACCACTGCCAGAAAGATGGAATTGAGCTGTGTGAGGGTCCCAGCAAAAGCCCAACCTGTGTGAGGGGCCCTGAGAGAAAGGCACCCCCAATAGCCCCCAGTCCTCTGCACACTCCAGAGAGACTCCAGCCATGCTTAGCATGTGGTTCCCACCTATCAGCCCGAGATCCAGCCCTGAGATTTTGTGGGCACCCAGCAGGTGGCCTTGGTCCTCTCCATGTGGACCTGCAGCAACCTTGACTCTTCCCTCTAAATCTGCTTGAAAAAGAAGCCTTCCCTCGGGATACAACACCTCTGAGAGTCTCTGTTGTTGAACGCAGAGGTAGGCCAGGCACACAAGGAGACCTGGAGAAATCTATGAGGGATTGAGCAACCGTCAGCACGGGATTATTTCATCCAAAGGTAGATGTCTGATATGCAGAAGGACAATTCAGTTCCCTTGATGAGCTACTCCTGTAATTCTCAATTGAATAATTAATCACTGGTAATAATTGAATAATGAGAGCAGTCGTACCCAATTTCAGAGAGTAGTGGCAGAATCCAGTAAAGTGATCTATTTCAAAGTGTCTTGCAAACTCTAAAGTTCCATAAAAGAAAACGTTAGTGTGCTATTATCACTTCATTTTAGACCTTCCTTTGGCCATCTATAATGCGGCCATATCTACATTCTCACTAAGGAGCCACCGGCTAGCAAAGGTGGTTGGTACCATCCGATTGCTATCTGCAGGTGTCCTTTGGGGCCCTCTTGCGTCTGAGTCTGGCCCACCTCTCTGTGTCTAATGGGCAGAGGTCATCTTAAACCTGTGCATGTCCTCAGCCTCTACTGTTAATGACTGTTGGTGGACACTGACAGCAAGTGCCACTTTGCATAGCTCCAAACAGGTGAGACTACAATTCCCATGGGGTTATCTTGAGGATCAAATGAGCTACAATAAGCCCTTAGCCTAGTCTCTGGTCCAGACGAGGCATTCAGTTGTTCCTATTCTCTTGATGGCTAACATGGAAAACTGTAAAATATTCCATTGTACTTCAGGAAGAGACCGTAGAGAAGATCTCATCTAGTCTCTTTATCTTCCTAAGACACAGAAAAGTATCAGGACTCGCCCGAATTCATAGAGCTGGTGGCTTTCATTAGCAGGATTGCAATGAAAGGTCTCTAGACAGGTCCCCGGCTTCACCCTGACATGGCTCTTTGTCCGACTCATGGAATGAGCTCAGTATATGGCAGGTATTTGCTACCACCATGAGTACTATGATTATCATCTTCATCTGCATTTTCAAACATATTAAGTCAGCTCTGTGCATAGCTCTCCTGAGTCTACCCTAAACTCATCCACCTTCTTGCGTACATTCGGCTCCCCCATTCCTGTCCTCAGCAGCTAGCATTTGGGAACCTACTTACTACACACACAATCCCCATCCAGGCTGTTCACTTCCTGTCGATAACCCTTTTCTTGTTCTTAACCTTTTTTTTAAGGGCTGCTTTCCAAGCCTGCCACTTCTCTCGCTTTCCTCTGGATGTTGGTGAAGCCGTGCACACCACAGGGTATGTGTTCAGGGATGGTGTTGGACGTTCAGGGCCCCAGGCCGGGCAGGATTTTTTATGAGACGCTGCTTCTTGAGACAATTTCTTTGGGAGGTTTTCTGTCCCATTCTCCCCCAGGAGCCTGGGGGAAGGGCTGAACCTCTGGATGTGTTGTTCAGCAGCCTGTCATGGGCAATGATGGAGACAAAAGCAGAGGGGAAAAACCCAAATCCAGGAGGGCCTTATTACATGCAAAAATGGCAGGGAATTTCTAGGCAGGAGAGCTGCCCAGCCACAGAGAATGCTGGATGGAACCAGGGACCCTGCTCAACCCAGGCCCTCTTCTCATAACTGCTGCCTCTGACTCTCCCACCTGTGGAGCCTGGGGAGAGGGCAAGTGAGGGAAGGAGAGAAACAGAGAAAGCACCTGTCGGAACGTCACTAAGGAAACACCTCTGGCTGGAGCTGCCACACTGGCTTTTGATCCTGAGAATTTCTGAGGCAGAACATAAACATTTCGGTCTTACCATGGGACTCCTGGGACATAGATGAGCTAAGTTTTCTGAGCCCGTCATGGCAAACAACATAATGTCGCTAATCAAACTTCCTCTGCGCCTACCCAATTTGATAAATGAGACTTTGATGCACTAAGTGAAGATGAATTAGCAGTAATGAGGCTGTGACAGCTCCCTGAGGCACAGGCTGAAGGAGAGCTTTGATGGCTGTGGCAGGAGGGAGGGGAAGCTCTGCTCAGGATCAGCTCGAGCTGCTGAGTTCGTGCAAATAACCCGCTGAGTTCGTGCAAATAACCTGCCGATGCCAAGGCACCTCAGCTTTCACCCACAAGCCATGCGTTCGCACACATAAAGTCACCATCCAAGAAGTTTAAGCCCAACACATATCTGACAGTTTGCTATCTTCCTGTTACATGCCACATGCCATAAGTCCCAAGCCAGTAACAACTTTGGTCAGGCCAGAATATGAAATCAACCCATTTTTTGCATGGGAAAATGGAGGCTGGTGACGGCAGCCTGGTAAAATCTTTATTTGCAAGGCTTCCTATGACTTGGGCATACTGTCCACCAACCCTGCAAACTGGCAGCCTACAGGCCACATTTAGCTTGCAGATATGTTCTGTTGGACTCACATAGCATTGCTGAAAAATTACAATTTATTGCCAGTAGTTAAAATTTGGAGATTTTACATTAAAATACAGATCTCTAGCTTCTCTTATAAAAAAAAATCACAAGATTTTGGAAGCACTAGGTCAGAATTCTTGCAAAACAATAACAAGCTGCGACCAAGTAGAGGCAGCCGTCTTCACACAGGGTACACATGACTGCAGAAAGCAAGGCCCTCCCCAGCCAGAGGAGGACCCAGCTTCTGGGGACCAGGCTGCGTCTGCTCTCCAAGGATGGAAGAAGAGGAAAGGGAAGGAGCCGCAGCTCCAACCTGCAATTGCCCCAGTTTGAAAGGAACAAGGCCTTGGCAGAGTCCTCTTCCTCCTGGCATCATCCCATCCAGCCCCAGCCAGTTGGGCAGTGCCCTCAAGTGTACCCCAGTCCTCACCAATCCTTATGTATTGCCCTATGCCCAGTTGGTTTCACTCAATTTACATTTATGGCCAGGTCCCAGAATATATGTAAGTTTGAGTCCCGTTTTGTAACAGTATCTGCGCTAACAGCTATATGTTGCTGACCGACCAGGGCTATGTCTGAATTAAGCTTCAATATCCTCTTACCTGATTCTCGCCATCAAGGCTGGTGGCAGCAGGAAGGTGGGAGTCTTGAGGCTGGGGAGGCTTTAGGAAAACTGGTACCTTCTGAGAAAAGCAGAGACTTTTCTACCACTCCCTAGCCCTGCCTGGAGATTTCAGCCTTCCCTCCAGAGGCCCCTGTCCTGCTGTTTCTGAAACGCAGGATCCCTTGGGGCCCTTTCTGCCCAGCTGATATCCAAAGTGACACAGTAAAAACAAATTTTTCTCCCCAAAGGTTGCCTTCGCTTTACACTTTCTATGACTGATTGCCTAATACATTTGTGGCCCAGGAAGTAGTAACATCTTCAGCAACTGGGGTTTGCACTGCAGGTTGAAACAAAACATTCCATCTTCCTGGCAGGAGACAAATGGGGGTCTGGAGTCTCCTGTGTGCACCAGCCTGACAGGCAGGGCTGCTCTGACCTGGGAGAGGTACCCTGTTCACGATCCTCTCCACCTTCCACACTCTGCACAGTGCTGGGCTCCCTGTGGGAAGGCCGGTTCTGTTGCCCCACCCTCTTTCCTTATCTGTAATTCTAACAAATATACAGAGTGTACTTGATGGAGGAGAGGGCCAAGGATCCTCTCCTCTCCAGGATGGATGGTGATGACAGTAAACAGTTGAACCCAGATGCCACTGGTACCTTCTGCTTCCACTACAGGAAATATCAACATCTTGACTTTTTTGAGAGGATGATGCTCAGTGGTCTGCTCATCACTGGTCTCTGCCTCTTCCAAATTCCTTTCTCATTTATGGTCTCTATTACCCCCTCCTCCAAGAAGCCTTCCATGATCTTGTCCAGGAAAAATTACTTGTTTATTCCTCTTCAGTCTCACAGCACACTATTCGTTCATCCTGGTGTTTGTGGTATCAAAACCTGCAAGTCTGTCTCTTCCCACCTCTTGTGCTGTTTCATGGCAAGGTCTGTGTTTTGCTCCTCTTTTGCTCCTCTAGCATCTGGCACACGCCAAGCAAGGAGTGGGAGCTTAGCAAATCACAAGTAAATTAGGGTGAAAGCTCATATACTCAAAAAGGTCTCCAGAGCCCTCCTGTTGGTGCGTTGGATGAAACATCGCTCTCCAATCCTGCTCTCAGGAAAGAGTGCTGCCCAATGCCGATGGCACACAGCGTGCTCCCAGGAAGCTGTGCTCTGCCTGTTCTCCTGCCTCCCCTGGAGAGCTATGAGCTTCCAGTCAGTGAGGTCTGCTCCCTCACCTTTCACAATAGCTGTTGTATTATAATTGCCATTAAGTTAGCTCACTATTTCATAAATAGCTAAATATGAATACCAAATCGAAACACTGATTCCATAAAACCTAAGTTAAATGCATTGGGGAAATGTCTGAGAAAGAAAAATCACTAGAAACAAACAAAAATCCTGATTAGTTATATTTGAATGAGATAACTAAAAATTATGAAAATCTAAAGGCCTACATTTGTATTGTTCAATAAGTTTAAAATCTTTGCTTTGCTTTAAAAAGTAAAAGTAAAATTTCCGGAAGTTGTCTACACAGCATTAGGCAATACTTATGCAAACAAGATGAGGCAAAACTCGAATTGGTGGACTCATACTCAAAGAAAAGACCCAAGATATACCCAAAAAGCTTGGTAAATGAATGTTCCAAGGTAAAAAGAAATGTTTGCAGTATCATTTTTTAATGAATCTTCTCGTGAATTAACTTTTTAAAAATTTATTGGGGTGACAATGGTTAGTAAAATTACATAGGTTTCAAGCGCACATCTCTATAATACATCATCTATATATCACATTGTGTGTTCACCACCCAGAGTCAGTTCTCCTTCCAGCACCATATTTTAATGAACTCTGTGAACGGACATGCAGCCATACTGGACAAGAAGGCTTTTACAAGAGGGCCAGTATGGTAGCTTTTCCTGCATGTTTCTGGTCTCTCTACTGGGGCTAGACAGCCCTTGAGAAAACGACATACGTTTTGCTTCTATAACCTGCATACCTGCGCGTTGCACCCTGTGGGCCACCTGTAAACGGTGGCTGATGGTGACTATGGTTGCTTATTTATCCAGCACGCTCATTGAGCCCCTATTATATGCAGCACTGATTAGGAACCAGGGTACGGCACTGTACAACAAGCAAGCCCCTTGTTCTCAGGGAGTCTGCTGTCTATATAGAGTGGCTGGCTCAATGGCTGAGGCTCAGATGCGAGTGCAAGCTGGACAGTGTGAGTCAGAAGGGGGACAGAGCTACTGTGGCACACCACACAGGTTACCGTCCTACCACTTTTGTAGTTGAACGGGATCATTCACTATACTGAGCAGACTTTTGGCAGAAGCAAAGGGTCTGGAAAGCCAGAGAACTATAAGTAGAAAAGGATGAAAGCAAGACTATAGAACCCTGTGCTGTCCACTCCATCACAGATGTTTAAACTAGGTGTCCCACATTCTGCAAATACCTGACCAGTACTCTTCAAAAGTCTCAAGGTCATGAAAGACAAGGAAAGACTAAGGAACTCTCACAGTTTGGAGAAGACCAGGAAGGCATGAAACGAAATGCAATGTGGAAACCCAGAGTGGAGCCTGAACCAGATAAAGGACATTAGTGGAAAAACTGGGGAAATCCAAATAAAGCCTGTTCATTTAATTAATAGTATTGAACCAACGATGCTTTCTTAGTTTTGATAATTGCACCATACTTAGTTTAGGTAAGATGTCAACATTAGAGGAAGCTAAGTGACAGGTATATGGGAACTCTCTGTACTACTCCTGCCATTCTTCTGCAAATCTAAAATTATCTCAAACAGAAAATAAGCGACTCACTGTGGCGCACTATGGTCACGTGGGCGGCACCTCTGATACCCATGTGTTTGTGTGAAGGGGCGGAGCCACAGCTCCCACCTGTATGGAAGGATGCTGGAACTCCTCCTAGGAAAAGAGGCTTTCCTACCCACTCATCCATGGGTAGATACAGCGTCAGGTGTGAGTCAAGCTTCTTGTGCAAGGGGCAGGAGGCAGAGGAGAAAGAGAAGGAAATTAATAACTGCCAATTGATCAATTTTTAATACTAGTCATTTTAATCACCTACCATATTCTGGGCAGTGACACTTCTCATATAGGTGTTCTCCTTTAGTTCTCATAATGTTCCCAGTTTTCAGGTAACTAAGGCCCAGAGAGGTTCAATTTTATATCCATATCCCAAGTGGTAGGTGGTGGAAACAAGACTCTACCCAAGGGCAGCCTGTTCCCAGAGCCAGTGCTGGGTACGGAAATGCTGGGAGTACCTGGGAGGCTCTTGCCAGCCTCGGTTCTGGCGCATTTCCAGGGCTGAGTCTGTGAATGCCAGTGAGTTCCCCTATCCTGGCCCAGGAAGTTTCTCTCTCTCTCTCTGACCTGCGCTCCTCCTCCTGCAGTTTCCTAGTGGACCATGGGGGCCTGCCTGGCTCCTGCTGGGAACATGGACTGTTCACACATGGGAAGCAAATGGAGGTTCTGGCTCCTCCTGCCCACTCATCTCTTTCCAGCGGTGCTCCCTGGAGCACGAAGGCAGAGCTGCTCCCTGAGCCCGAGGTGCATGCATCCCACCGCTAATTACTCAGAGAGCCTCACTATCCGAGTTTTCCTTATAGTTATTTCTGCCAGGAAAACCAGTTTCTACCCCCTGACACTGAGTCAGACACGGGGCTGCTGCAGGCGTTAGAGAAAAACTGACTCTTCTCTACAACAGCCGTATTAGTAATAGTAGCTACTGTTTACTGCCCATTCGCTGTGTACTGGACATACTGTATACTTTACACACCTTTTTTATAATTCTTAAAACAACCTCAAGTAAAGTGTTTGAAAAATGAAGCCTTTTTAAAAAGGTAAATATTATTAATCCTTTGACTACAGATAAAGCAGGTGAGGCTAACGCAGGTCGTAACCCAGTGTGGCGGTCAGCACAGGGGAGGGCGGAGGCCTGGATGTGTCCAGCTGCAGAGCCCTCTTTCTCCGGGGCTGGAAGGCCCTTCCTGACATACGGAGAATGCAGGACACTGTCTTAGCTGTTTCACCCACGTCACTGCTAAGCCTCACAGCAGTCTACAAAGTCAGTACAATGGTCCCATTTTACAACAGAGGTTGATGCAGGCAGTTGTGAAAACAAGAAGGAACCTGTAGCATTTGCAACGCTAACACTGGGGCTGCTTCTTCCCACCTGTAATGCCACTGAGAAACTTTGTCACCGCACAGCTAGTAAATGGCAGATCTGAGCTTCAAACCCAGGCCCCTCTGGTTCTCCAAAACCCATGTTCTTGCTGCCGTTATCAAAGCCAAGTTCACTGGCCTTGGACTACTGGTTGGTAATGTACAATCAAACAGAAAAAAGCTCTTCTGAGATGTGCAGTCATATGGGCACCATTTTGGAACCAGGTGTCTGTGGCAAATGAAAATTATGTGTCACCCACAGCGAGGCATATTCTGTTTCCAAAGTCGGAGTTATTTGCACAGAACCAGCCACACTTTCTCATCTGCCTGCCTCCTGCCACATGTACTGGTGTAACAGATCCTATCTGGCCCCTCCGATCTCGTCTGTAGCCTTGACTTGAGCAGGACTAGAACTGGGCTGAGAAGAGTGCGGCACGAACGCCGAACATACACAGATCTGTGTCAAAACCCTCAGAACATTTGAGGACAGACCCGGTAGTATATCACAGCCTTTGGAAGTCCACACCTGTCCCAATTCTGCCTCAACCTCCAAAGATAGCAGCCCCCACACACCCTGAGTCTGGACTGAGAGAGGCATGGGGTGAGATCAGGAGACCACAGCCCTCCACGGCTGCATTCTACTCCACAGCACCCCTGTCTATCCCCACTGTTGCTGCCCTGGCAATTGCACAGGCTCCTTGATGTTTTTCTAAAACCACAAAATCCTCTCCCACTCCTGCACCTTTCCTGGCCTGCTCCCTCGGGTTTCCTATCGAATTTGCGAGTTCTGGCACATCTCTGTTGCACAGAACACCTGGCATGGGTGGATGGAAGCAGCTGTGAGAATAAGAAATGCTTCCATACCACCCTCTGAAGGAAAAAAAAAAAGAACTAAAAAGAAGGAGCTGCTTGTTCCAGCACTCACATAGCTCATGAGCCAGTCAGCCAGAAACTCTGCTGTTCACCTTGCTTACGAGCGAGGCCACTAGGGCTCAGTGGGCAACAGGGAACGAAGGCAGAGCTCTGGGGCTCAGTGCGCACGTGAGGCAGGACGGACTGACACAGGCTGTGCAGGGAAAGGGCTCTGGGGCTCAGTGCACATGTGAGGCAGGACGGACTGACACAGGCTGTGCAGGGAAAGGGCTCTGGGGCTCAGTGCACATGTGAGGCAGGACGGACAGACACAGGCTGTGCAGGGAAAGGGCTCTGGGCCAACGGCTGGCCCGGGTTCTAGCCCAGCTCTGCCGTGCGTTTCCAGCTGTGGGACCTCAAGCTTGTCACTTCCCTCCTCTGGGCCTTGTTTGCAAATATGTGTGGCTTCTAGAGGACCTGCAAGTCTTCGTCCTCCCAATGTCTTGCCACCTTGTCATGACGTGATCTTCAGCCGTGCCAGGGGGAGGGGCCAGTGTTGGACAGCGGGCACTTAGCGTGCTCGGGGCGTCCTTCCCTGTCAGTCTGGGAATAACTGTCTGCTATGGTTACTGCCCATTAAAGCGGATGTCTGTGGTCCTGGTGAGGGTAAGTCCCCACAAAAGGAGCCCGAGGGGTGTCTGGGGGTCAGGCCTAGCAACAGAGAACATGCTCAGAGGATCTCCCAGGTTGGGAAGTCACCATCGCTCTGTGAGATGGAGCCAGGAGACAGGGAGTTGGGGGTGAGTCACCAGGGATAATGAGCTTCAAGACAGAAAGACTCAGACATCTTCTGACACCCTTTTCACACACTGATGAGATTTCTCGTCCAGAGGCCAGTAGAGGACTCATGCCTCGAAGGTAGCCCAGAGCAATGGGGGCAGATCTAGCTTCAACCTGGGGCAGCCCAGCTTGGAGGCAACGGGCTGGTAACCGTTTCTAGCGCCCACCTGAGTCCAGATGAGCTGTGGCTGGGAACCACACACCATGCTCTGGGGGAACTCCCTGCCTATTCCTGGAAACACAGGACTCCTGGCATCTTCTCAGAGCTGCTTCCCACTCTAATAAGCCCAGGAGTCCCTGCCACAATATTTCCCCTCTGCAGGAGCTGGTGTCTCAGGAATTGCAGCGTGGTGCTCCCTTGACAGCAGCAGTAATACCTCTCCCAGTCCTGGCCCCAGACACAACAGAAGGAACTGGGGAAGGCAGAACCAGAGGCCTGCTCTTGCTAACTGTCCTCACCCGACAGCAAGGGCAAAGCAGTCTGCCCCGTGCCTTCCTCACGCTGCTCTCGTTCCGGAGAGGCCTGGGCTGACTTCATTTGGGTTCTCCTGAGATAAGGGTTGATAAGGAGCAGGGCAGTTCTCCCCAGCCACATCCAGAGGACCTGAGCCACGCTTGGCCCACAGGCCGGGGGCCTGGACAGAGGAGATGTGAGGAGTCAGGAAAAACTTGGGGTCTCTCCTCCCTCTCCGATCTATATCCTTATTCCTGACCATCCAGCATGAGCCTCTAAGACCACCTCCCAAAACTCAGGTCATCGCCTCACTCAAAATACTTTCCAACGACTTCCCCAAAGGACAAAGTCCAGGTTCTTTGCTCTCTACCTTTGACCTTCCAAAATTACACCTGCTGCTCTCCTGTGGAAAGGCCACACTCTAGTTAAAGCTGATCTAGTCTGTGGCTTTTCCTACCTCCTTGCTTTGTCTCATCCTCCTCATCCCCTCAACTGTGAAAGTCGCCATTTCTCCACCTATCTGCATTCCCAGCTGTCCAAAGCCACACTGACCCTGAAGGACTGTCCTTCAGGAATTCTCCTAGAAGAGACCTTCCCCAATGGCCTGAGCTCATCAGCTCCTCTTCTCTGCACTCCTATGGAGTTTGATACATGAGGCTTGGACAGGTGACATTCATAACTAGTTTTCATTCTAAAGCTGAGGGGCATCCTAGAGCCCTGGGAAAGGAGGGCACCTGAGATGTCCTGGGAAGCTGGGCAGGTGAGACAGGAAGGGCTTAGCACTCATTAGGTGCAGGTATGGCAAGCACCTGTGCTATGCAAATGAGCTGTAAACTGCAGATGTCCTCTCAACAGGCACAGATCACAGTAGGCCAAGGGCAGGTCTTAAAAAGCATAACGCTCTTGCCATTGAGCACACAGCCACAGTAGGTGCTTAATAAAGTTTGCTGAATAAATGAATGCTGTATAAGCAGAGTGACAGAGTGACGTGGAACTATTCCCACCAAGATGGTGTCTGCCAGGGAGAAGCTACTGGGAGGCAGGTCAGGATTCTAAGCTGGAATAATAGTTGACGAAAGAGCGGAACTAGCCTTCATAGCTGGCAAGTGAATATGCTCAGACAAGCCAGATGGGTCTTCCAAGATTTGGAACCTGAGAGACTACTGGAGAAGTGAAAAGTCGCCCCAAAGTCAGAGCAAGATGACTGAAAGCCCAGGAGACAATCTTGGTGTGATGTATCCCAGTGGGGGAGAACTGATTGCTCCCTGAGCTGGCGCCAGCCGTTTGTTGCACTTGTCACCTTCAGGGTTAATAGTTCACATTTTGTATGCACCTATCCCCGGCACCTAGCGCAGTATCTGGCACCTGGGGGTACCCTCCATAAATGCAATGTTCACGAGTGAAATAGTGGATGGGCTGGTAAACTGGGGAGAACATGCCCCATCTAAAGGAGGCCCCTCAGTCTACTGTTGTCATATGAGAATACGCCAGTTTCAAATAAACATCCCATGGAAATCTGGATGTTTATTTGAAATTCCCTTATTTTAAAATATTGGCAACTAATTCTCACACTGTTTGAGCCAAAGAACTTTGATGGGTCAGACCCAGCTTGCATCCTCCACTCCCACCAACTAAAACACCAAAGCTACACGAAAAACCAGTTAAAGACATTGTGGCATTCTTCAAAGGCTTCACAATAGCTCTGGCCAGGCAGGGCAGGGTTATTACTCCCTCTTTAAGAGTTAAGGAAGCTGGCCTGGAGAGGCTGATTTATTTGCCTAAGGTCACTCAGCTAGTTAGTAGCAAAGGCAGGATCAGAACTCACAACTCAACACTCTTTCTTACAGGCTTTCCCCCAAACCCCACACTGTCTCCAGGTCTTAGAGAACAGCAGAGTCAAAGCAGCAGTCTGAAGAGTCTGACTCACAGAGATCTATGGCTTCAGCTAGTTGATCATGGTGTCCCTAGAAGAGAAGTAAGTGGGCATCTATTAAATTCTTACTTGATCTGTATAAGTGGAAGAGTTCTTCTAGGTCAATTAAACAGAAGCCTAACTTGAATCACCAAAACAGTCATAACCCCTCAGTCAATTTCCAGACTTGCGTCAATTTACAGACCCAGAGTGCCTTGAATGAAGGGGAGGCCAGTTCCATTTAAGGAAGACCTTTACAGCACTGCCAAAAATTTATGCTGTGAACCTCCCCATCTTTACCCAAAGGGACCTACGGCCTTTTACCAGGGTGACCGTGCACTGGAGAAAACGAAATAATCTGACTTTCCAGGATTTACAGGATGCTGTCTCTGAACCGACACTCATTCCAGGAGACACAAAACACCACTGTCTGTGGTCCATCAGCCCTGGTCGGGGCTCATGGAAGTAGGTGATCAGTAAGGTTTTGAGCTCACTTTCTCATGATTGGTCCAGTGAGTCCCCAAGCCCATTCTGTGGTTATTTCCCCAGTTCCAGAATGCATATTTGCACTAGACATACTCAGCAACTGGCAGACTCCCCCAAAGCACAGGACCAGCTGGATTCCTTTGAGCTGTTAAGAAAATGTATCCAAAACGTAGAAAAAAGGCAACAAAGCCACTTAAGGCCCATCTGACTCTCTACGGAAGGATACCTTATTTATTTACTGTTTACTATCCAAAAAGGGCCCACCCTGTTAGGTAGATATTAAAAGGGAGAGAATTGATAATATGCTGCGAATGACTTCCATCCAGTAGAGAAGATAATCCCAAACCGTATGATTTTATTGCCCTGTAAGACATTAATAAGTTTTGCATCTAAATTAGCAATCTTGTTCTAGCTTTCTTCCTTTCTTCCATTGAATATATATATATATATATATATATATATATATATATATATATATATATATTTCTCACATCATTTTTTTTTTAAAAAGATCTTATTGGGGAAGGGGAATAGGACTTTATTGGGGAACAGTGTGTACTTCCAGGACTTTTTCCAAGTCAAGTTGTTGTCCTTTCTATCTTAGCTGTGGGGGGTGCCATTCAGCTTCAGGTCCAGTTGCTGTTGTTAGTTGCAGGGGGCACAGCCCACCATCCCTTGGGGAGTCGAACCCGCAACCTTGTGGGTGAGAGGACTCGCTCCAACCAACTGAGCCACCTGGGAGTTCAGCGGCAGCTCAGCTCAAGGTGCCGTGTTCAATCTTAGTTGCAGGGGGCAGAGCCCACCATCCCTTACGGGAGTCGAGGAATTGAACTGGCAACCTTGTGGTTGAGAGCCCACTGGCCCATGTGGGAATCGAACCCGGCAGCCTTCGGCGTTAGGAGCAGGGGGATCCAACCGCCTGAGCCACCGGGCCGGCCCTTGCATCCTCCTTTGAAGCTAGCTTTGTCATCTCGCTGGTTCTCTCATTAATGAGCTACATAAATATTTGACATGTAATTGTTTGAGAAATATGTTTTTAACCTTCTGAAAGTTATTACTTTAACAGCTTATATGACTCGAAAATAAAACCTCACAGGGAAATTCAGCAGCTGGGATGGGTCAAGAGGGTCAAGAGGCTGAGAGAACTCCACTGTCTCATTTCTTCCCCCGTTATCTGGCTCCCCACCAACCAAGGCACTTGGCTCACACCAGCCTAACTGTAGGCAAGCTATATGTATATTTCCTCATTTAATGGTGTTTCCTGGCTTCAGGCCCCGTCGTTGTGGTCTCACCACTGCCCTCAAAGTGAGAGGGGGCTGACTCCAGATTAGATGTGGGAGACAGGTGTTTTCCAAGTAATTGGGAGCTTGACAACCTCTCCAGGAGTCAGAGATGAAGACCATGAGAAACGCCAATGCCACCTGGCAATCTATGTGCCAGTGAATCCTTTATGTAAAGGATTTGTTAAATAAACACACCAGAGAAGCAGCAGGAGCTGCCAAGTGCTTCTCTTGTGGTCTCCATGAGATGGAGTGAGCTTGTCTAAAAGTTATCCCTTGCTTTCCACTCTTGGCATCAGGAGGCAGGACCATTGTGTGAGTGTGTGTGTGTGTGTGTGTGTGTGTGTGTGTGTGTGTGTGTGTGTGATGGAGGGAGGAAGAGAGGGGGAGGGGGAGGGGGAGGGGAGGGGGAGAGAGAGAGAGAGAGATCTGTTGATCCAGGTCAACACGGCTCCCCAGGGTCCATCTCAAGCCCTACATTTTCTGAAAGACTTCCCTGCCCCTGTGACATCTCGTGGCACCACCCTTCTCTGAAAGGGCGTTTGTTGTATCTAGCACTCACATTATACTTTATTATGCTATTAGAAGGCCTAGGTCTCAGTCCTGGTTCTGCATCCTGTTAAGCTGTGTGACTTTGGGCAAGTCACTTAATCTCTCTCTCCCTCTGGAAGCCACTTTTCTCACCTCTAAATGGGAATAACAACAACTTTCTTTACATCTTGGGGAAGTAAGGATCAAGTCTTCAGTTCCTATCCTGGCTCTACACATATAGTATTAAAAAATCTTTAAACTGGGAAATCTACTTAACTGCTGTTACTCATTTTACTCATATATGAAGTGGGGTTGATGATGAGATAATACTTACTCCACTGGGTTGTTGCAAAGATTAAATGCGGTAACGTGTTGAGTGATTATACTGATGTCTAGCATTCCATAATTCCATAAGTGTTAACTATTGCAACTAAAGATGTTTGAAGCAGCTGGATTCTCATCAAATGAGAAGTTTTGTAAGTATGATTGACCATTATATTATTCTCTGAATGTTTCAGATGTATTAGTTTTGCCTCCTTGGGTAGATTTCAAGCTTATGAAACCGTTTAGCAAATATTTATTGAATACTTTCCAAGTGCTAGGCAGTATGGATACCAAAATAAGTAAGACATAGTCATTGTCTTCAAGATCATAGTTCAGCGGGAGAAACAAGTACAAAGGTGATTACATGTGATATAATAGAGATGACAGCACATGGGAGGGTCACCTAACCAAGCTGGAGTCTCACAGGTTTAAAGAAAAATCCCCTGCCTGCTCTTCACACCCCTAGACTCTGCTCCTAGGATAAGGTCTGGGACCTAACAGAAGCTCGACAAATAGTATTTGTTGAATAAACATGGAGAATTAAGCAAACTTTCCTTTTACCTATGTCACCTAGAGTCCCTTTGGTGGGGGGAAGAGAGGAAGGGAACTAACATTAATGGAGAACCTGACACATCCCAAATACTAGGAAATACAGCATAGACCATGCTCACCTAGATCAACAGCTGGCTATGCAGCTTTTTCTTCCCAACTCTGCATTCAATGAAGTCATTATGACATCAAGTCAGCAGCATGACATCAGTCCCAGTTTGAGTATTTATACAATGAAATCAACAAATGTTACAAACCAGAACATTTTTTTTTCCTTGGAGATCTGGTTGTTAAAACATTTACCAGCTCACAGCCATAGCGATCTCTCACAATAATCTATTTTCCAGCTGCGGAAACCAAGGTTCAAACAAATTAAGTAATTTGCTCCAAGTCACACAGACCATCGAGGGCAGACAGGATTTGAATTTGTCTCACTTCAAGGCCCTGGTTTGTCCCTAAGTAACTTAAGACGCTTCCCTGTCAGGCCCCAGTGGGTTTGATCAGGATCAGATTAGTGCATTCTTTGTATTTCCTCCTGGCTGAAGGGGAGAGCAGAAAAGCTTCACCCTTGACTAGACTCTTTGTAAAAATCAGGGCTCCCCACAGCCAGTACAAGATCTTTGGGAACCCCATGATATTTGCCTTCTTTATTATCCACTTTGAGAGTCCTTATTCAGCTCCATCAAGAATGAACGAACGTATGAAAAGATGTTCAACATCACTAATCATGAGAAAAATGCAAATCAAACCCACAATGAGATACCACCTCACACCATTTAGAATGGCCACTATTTATTTTATTTTATTAATTTTTAAAATTTTCTTTGAAGGAACATCTGTTTCAATCCTTTGCCAATTTTATAATTGGGTTATTTTTCTTCTTATTACTGATTTGTAAGAGTTCTTTATATATTCTGGACGCTAGTCCCTTATCACTCTTTTCACTTTCCTGATGGTGTCCTCCACAGCACAAATATATTAAATTTTGATGAAGTCTAATTTATCTATTTTTTTTTTATTTTGCTGCTTGTGGTTTTGGTGTCATATCTAAGAAACCACTGCCTAATCCAAGATCATGAAGATTAATCCCTATGTCTTCTTATAAAATTTTACAGTTTTAGCTCTTACATTTAGGTCTATCCATTTTGAGTTAATTTTTGTGTGTGGTATGAGGTAGGGGTGTAAGTTTATAGAATAGTCACTGTTTAAAACATAGAAAATAACAAGTTTAGTGGGGATTTAGAAAAATTAGAACCCTTGTGCACTGCTGATTGGAATGTAAAATGGTGAATCTCTATGGAAAATATTAAGGAGGTTCCTCAAAAAATTAAAAATAGAGTTACCATATGATCCAGCAATCCTACTTCTGGTTATGCACCTAAAAGAATTGAAAGCAGATCTTAAAGAGATACTTGCACACTCATATTCATCGCAGCAGTATTCACAATAGCCAAGAGGTGAAAGCACCCCAAGTTTCCATCAATAGATGAATGAATAAACAACATGCAATATATACATACAATAGAATATTATTCATCCTTATAAAGGCAGGAAATTCTTACACATGCTACAACATGGATGAACCTTGAAGACATTATCCTAAATAAGGATAATGAAATAAGCCAGTCACAAAAGACAAGTCCTGTGTGATTCACTTACTGAGGTATCTAAAGTAGTCAAATTCATAGAATCAGAAAGTTGCCAGGGGCTGGGGGAGGAGGAAATGGAGAAATGATGAGTACAGAGTTCCAGCGTTACAAAATGAGAAAGTTCTGGAGAGCTGTCATACAACAATGTGAATACACTTAACATTACTGAACTGTATGCTTAAAAATGGTGAAGATGGTAAATTTTATGTTACGTGTTTTTATCACTATAAAAGAAAAGAAATTAATGTGTAGTTCCAAGTGGAATTCAGCCTCTTCTTCCCTGCAAATCAATGAATGAACCGCAGGGCTCACAGTGAGCCTTTGTGTGCATCATTTAAGAGGCAGCCATCTCCATAGGACATAAAGATAACACACGTTCCTTCTCCTCAAAGCTTATGCACGAGTGGGAGAGGCAGATAAGTACACAGGAGACGTTGGAAAGGTCAGATGCAGCTGCACTGGAATGCGGACTGTGCACTTCCTTGGACCAGTTATTCCACCTCTGTGAGGCTCAGTGGCCACATCTGTAAAATGGAGATGGGGTCTCTTCCTTCAGTGGGTCTGGGCAATTAAAGGATATATGCTAGTAACGTCCATTGCTTTATTCAATAAATATTCATTCATTCATTCATAGAAAGCTACAAATAAACAGAAAGAAGGGGAACTCTCAGCAATAAAAAGGATGACCCTGTTCTCTTGTAGAGCACTTCATGGTAGACTGGATGTTTCTATATACTTCTAGGCAGGAAATTTATGGGTTAATCTACAGGGTTGATAGTACTTCTGCTTCCACGGAGTTGGAAGAGTACAATAGAACTGGCTCTTAGCCAGCTCCAGCTTCTTTGGCTCCAACACCTCCTGCCCCTCTCCAGGCTCTGATAACCGGGTCCCCCAAGACCAGAGCTAGAATCCCCCAACCATCACCCCCCCAGAACCAGGACCACAGCCATGGGACTTCCCTGGAATAAAAGCTCCATTTGCATCTATGTAAATGAAAAGGAGGGAAAGGGAAGCCCTGAGCCCTGTTGACCGTGAATGAAATCACTGTCATGTAAGATTTCCATTTGTCTGCTCTCTGCAGCTTCTGCCAGAGCCGCCTCTGAGCTCTGGCTGCAACACAAAACCAGGCCGAAGAAACATCTAATTTGGAAATTACGAGCTGTCCAAGTGGCAGCTCTCCAGGCTGCTGGTTTGATGCCGGTCCAGGTCCCTCTGCAGGTAGCAGTTTCAAGCGGCTGATGGGCTTTGTCACCTTGGTCCTGCTCATTGCAGCCTGGGCCAGTTACTGCCCCAGCCCTGGAAGTTGAATCTAAGAGCAGCCTCTGGTTCCCACGGCTGCCACTGGGCCTGGGGCAGGGCTGGCCAGGACCAACCTGGGCTGGGGAGGGACACCAGAGACCTGTGCCCAACTGAGCCCCAGAAGGCAGTGGCGGGTGGTGGGGAGGCAAGAACACAGAAAAGGGATTAAAAGAGCAGCTCAAGACTTGCTTAGCTCCCCGCAAGGCTCCCTCCTAGCTGGTGACACAGCCAAGACCTACAATTAGGAGAACAACTGCCTGAGGCCCTTGTTCATCAGGTTAAATGATGTCCAACCTGAGTATTTAGCACATTTTATATATAAACACACAGATCCTTGTAACACATACATAGTATTATTTTTTAAATTATAGAATGATTTTCCAGGCCTTGCATTTTGATAAATGCTTCTCTCACCAGTTACTGTGTTCTATGCCTTGACTGCCCTTTTCCTGCGTTTGTAATCTGTGTCCCACAGGCGTGACACAAAATGCCAGGTGTAGGCCTACAAATATCACCAGGAAAACCTGAGAAAAGTGTTGTGTTTATTGCTTCTCCATGTTTGCTAGTGTGGAAACACAGCCCTTTGTGGTTTCTGCTGGAGAGGCCATGGGGTCACTGGCATGCAGGCTTACTGCTTCTTCCAAGCGCCCCGGCCAAGATGAACACACTAATTTATTTGAAAGGACATGTATCAGCTGTGATCTGGAAAAACAACAGCACTAGTCCGTCACAGCCTATGCTGTGTATACGCCACCACAAATAAGCACTGATTATCTGTGTGTGTGTGTGTGTGTGTGTGTGTGTGTGTGTATGTGTGCATATGAATTAACATTTATTGAATGCCCACTATTTGTGCATAGCACTGTGGACTATGTTTATATATTTAAAAGCAGTCTCCAACTTACCCAAGTTCTAAATTTTTGAAATATACACATTCCTTCATTCATACACTCACTCCACAAAAGTTCAGGGTCTATTGTGTAGGAAACACCAAGAACAGGAAGCTGCCCTAAGTGACCTGACATGCTGGGGGCAGGGATGGGGAGGGTGGAGGGCAAGGAAAGAGGTAAGTCCTTATAATACATGGTGGCATGTGCTGTACTGAAAGTGAAGGAGATAAACTCTTCATGTGGGAGAACTTAATGTTGCTGGGGGCAGCATGAGGGCAGTTGAACCAGACAGACCTAGGCTCAAATACCAGCTTTGGTTCTTACCACCTGTGTGGCCTCGAATACATTTACGTAATGTTTGAGTCTCAGTTCCCTCATCTGTAAAATGGGAATAATAATTCCTATCTTTCATGGCTGTCACAAGAATTAAAGATGATGTGTATAAAGTACACAATATTGTCAGTATTTTAAAATAATAGGTATTATTCACTTGGGTAAACTGAATATTACTGTAGGCAAGAAAGCATCTGATTATAAAATTAACACTTTCATAGTAGGTGTTTTAAAGCAAGCAACATTAATTGGATGCCCACTATTTGTGCATAGCACTGCAAACTATGTTTACATATTTAAAAACAGTCTCCAACTTACCCAAATGGACTTTCAAATGCAGCTCTGGGTAAAGGGAGGCAGAACAAAAGATGATGGTCATAGCATGTTCCTCCTGAAAGGAATCTCATCCAATCCAAGCCCATCGTTTTAAGAACCAGAGGACGAAAGAGGTTAAATATCCCTAGACCACCCCATTAGGGGAGAACAAACATTAGTCAGGCTCCTCTGAGCCCTCTTTTCGACTAGGCCTCGTGTTTGGGCCCTATTTTAAATATGCCAAGCCCAGTTTTAACAAGAATCCCACTAAGTGAGTTTAGAGAGAATCTTCACCCTTGGTAACTGATCATACTGGCCTGTTTCAGCGAGAATCCTTTGAAGTCTGCTTAGCAAGAATCCCCTTACTGTTGATGTCTCCTCTCAGTAATTTTCCATCCACTGACCCCCCTCATTCTGCTCATTGGTTATAAATCCCGAGTTGAGGCAGATCTCTCTCCCCTACTGTGATAGTCTTCCCACCTAACACAACAGTCCTGAATAAGGACTGTTCGTTTTAACAAATAGCAGAATGATTTTTGCTTTGACAGAGTTATGGTACTGAGGCCGGAACCCAAGTCTCCTGACTCCCTAGTCCCCCATAAAGGCCCATGTGGGTTTAGTTTGCATAGAAAGGAAGCCCAACAAATTAGCATTTGGGGCCAAATCTCCCCAAAATTGGTCAGTGGGCTCCCAGGAGCAGGGCCATGGTCTCGCAGAAATACACTGGATTCTGGCTCTACATTTACTTGTCACCTTTTGTGTCCATTCTGTTGGGTTTTCCTAGGTCTCTGTGTCTGGGGGACTGAAACTCAGAGGCTATGCTTAGAAGCACTATTAAGTGGACTGTTTTCAGACAAGTAGCTCATTTTGACTATTATCACAGTTCATCCAGCTGGGCAACCAGCGCTGTTTGCTGAGGGCCCTGCATTCAGCCAGCTGGTACTGGTGCCCCCGGCCCCTCCAAGCTGCCTCAGCCACACAGAGCATGTGAGCTGTCGCAGGCAAACACCTGAGTGGGAAGGGAGAAGCCCAGTGTCTGGTGAGACAAGGATGGGCAGGGCAGGGAGGAGAGGACTGTGGGAATACCCAGCTGGGTGGGCTTCGCTGGCACAGAGAACCTGAGTTTCCCCCAAGCTGACTGTCCATGATTCCCACCTAAGGAGATCTCCAAGCTGCCAGCCTCCAAAAAGCCCCCAAGGACAGAAAGTCCACCTGCTGCTCAAGAGCTCCTGGCCCCTTTTCTGGACCAAAGGCTGCCAGCCTTTGCTGGGAGCACCCTCCCTGGCCTGTTGGAGCTTCACTGCTCAGACGAGCCCCTGGACTCTGCCGGCCACGTGTGCTCCTATCCAGGCCCTTTTCCTCCTCTCTCCTATCAGGACCATGGACTTCTAGGGCTATGGTATTACCATGGAAACGGAGTAGGAAGATGCTGTGGAGGGCAGGTAACTGTCCAGGGATGAAGAGACAGAAGGCAGAGAGGCGGGGAGGCTTGGCATCCTGGGTATGCAGGGAGCTGGTGCAGGTCCCAAGCCATGCCCCACACTGAGCCTCCGAGGCCTCACGTCCCAAAGCTGGGCTGAGAACAACTCTTTGAAAATCCTCTGCCTCCCCTTCTCTGACACCAGCCTTCACCTGTCACAGTAAGGGGATTCACCTTTCTCTCTGGGCTCACTCAAGTCATTTCACACGTAATTACTGAGCACCCACAATGGACCAGGCCATTACAGACCAGCATCCACATTGGAAAGCTGAGGAAGGCAGGCTCTGACGCCCCAGCCCCACTGGAGACTCTATAGGCAACTCCAAACGTTGCCCCATTGGCTGCAGGGATCCTCGTGGCAGACTGGAGTGTATGAGAGAACCCTGGGGTGTCTGAGGTACACTGAGAGTCAGGAGACCTGGAGGTTGGTCCTCACTCTGCCCTCACAGGCCCTGAGGAATTCTAAGGGCCTAATGGAGCCTCAGTGTTCTCACCTGTGAAACGAGAGCATTGGACTGAGGACCCGGCACATAGGAAACATGCAATAAATGCTCACAGGTTGAATGCTGAGTGAACGACTCCAAATTCCTGAGTTCCTCACAACTATGTCAGAACTGTCGTGCCCAGCCTCCACCCTCACTGGGCCTGAGCTCAAGCGCTGCAGGAAGCCAGGTTCCCACGGGCCTCCCCTTTCTGGAACACTCAAAGGACCCTCTTCCTTCCCCTCTCTTTCTCCAAACTCCCCTTACCTTCCCTCTTACTAACCATGATGCCAGCAGGTCAGTGAATCCTCTTTAGTCCTGAACTCCCAGTCTTACTAATTGCTTTCTTTCTTGTCCTTATTTGACTTCTAACTCAGGAGATGAGGCTTCAGTTACATAAGTGGGCAGCTGTTCCAAGAACAGGTGACTGGGCGAGAAGTGGTCCTGCCCTGGAAGAGACAAAGATGTCTACAGGGACGGAGAACCAGCAAGGCAGGAAGCTTCCTGCAGTGGGCTGAGCGGTGTTCCTGCCCCCTCCACCCCAACCCCCAATCTATATCCACCCACAACCTCAGAATGTGACTTTATTTGGAAATAGGGTCTTTGCAGATGTTATTAAAGATCGAGATGGGATCATACTGGATTAGAGTGGGCTCTGAATCCAATAGCTGGTCTCCTTATAAGAAGAGGAATGAAGATAGAGACACAGGAGACAAAGACGATGTGAAGATGGAGGCAGAGATTAGAATTGTGCTGCCACAGCCAAGGAACACCAGGAGCCAGGAGAAGCTGAAAGAGGCAAGGAAGAGTCTAGAGCAGGGGTGTCCAAACTGCGGCCCGCAATCCATTTTTAACTGGCCCGCAGCAAATTCCAAAAATATATTTAGTTTACTTAAATAAACCAGGTGAGGCAATATGTACTTCACCCCAAGTGAGTGGCCTGGCTGTTTGTGTATTTTACCGCATATGGCCCTTGGTGAAACACGTTGAAAGAAGTTTGGACACCCCTGGTCTAGAGCCTTTGGAGGGAGCACAGCCTGCCAGTACCTTGATTCCAGGCTTCTAGACTCCAGAACTGACAGAGAATAAGTTCGTGTTATTTTAAGCCACCCAGCACGTGGCACAGCTGTCCTAGGAAACTAATACATTCCTCAAGGTTACATGGCCCTGCAATGTTTAAGACACACAGCTGTGAGCTCTGCAGAAGTCTGCCCACTTTCCCCTCTTCCTCTGGAGCCCTTCTTTATGTCCTGGGGCTCAAGGCATCTGTTTCACAGCCCTCCTGCTGCACAGGCTTTTCCTATTACATTTAGGAGCCACGCAAAAATGCTTAGAAAGGAAGCCAGGGGACATTTGGTTTCTCTGGGCTGATTGCCTGCCACCCAGTTCCTTCAGGATGGTGGAACCCAAGCCATTAGGATGTGATATATTAGGTTGCAGTGGAAAGGGCCCTGGGGCAGAAGTAGGCTCTAGCCCAGCTCTGCTACTCTCTTGCTGGGTTCTTTCAAGCACAACACTCTAGGAGGCAAGTCCCACCTTGTCTAATTTCCTCATCTGCAATGATGTCTTTCTTTCCTCCAGAAGAGAGAAGATAAAATTTGGGAAGGGTCCCATGGAAATGTGTATGCCTCTTAATAATTATAATAAGAACAATGATAGTGAATGTTTATTGAGAGCTTACCACTTGTCAGGTAGTAGGTTAAATACTTTATATGCAAATCTCAGCCTGCTCTGCAAGAGGACAGTATTCGTTCATTCATTTATTCACGCAATAGTTATTTATTGACAGCCTACTACCTGCCAAGCATGTGCTTGATGTAGGGTGGGGGAACTTCCCCTTCTCCTGTCTCCTCCTTGCTGCCCCATTCTCAGACCTGACTGATGACAAAGGAGCTAGTGCCCCTTATTACATGATTCTCAGTGACAATAATGCAGTTTTTAAAGGGCTTTTGCATGTCATTTGCTACATTGAGCCCTAACTTGCTACAATTTGCTTCTCTGTGAGATATGGGAATGTTGATGGCTCTACAGCCCCATCACTCAAAGGTGTGAGCCGCTCAAAATATGCAAGTACCACCTTGGTCCTACTTTACGTTTCACAAATCTATGCTTCGCAGGCAATAGAGTAGAGCTGAGTAATAAAGATCATCACAGCAACAGTTCTGGACTTAGAAATGGGAAGAAAGGATAAGAGGATGATTTCTGGAGCTGGTTAAATTGGAGAAACTTTTGGTAAGGCTATCTGAGGCTAACTAGTGTGGTAAACACCATCTCTGACTTGGGCACAGTTCAGGACACTGTTTGCTGTGGTGGGAAGTGGGCTGGGTCACAGGCAGGCCCAGGGTTTGGTTCTGCTAAGCAGCCATGAGGCTCTGAATGCACAGCTTTCCTGTCGGGGCCCAATTTTCTCATCTACGCATGAAGTGTTAGTCTAGGTCACTAAGGTTCTTTCCAGTCTCGGCATGCTGGGTTCTCTCCAGTCTAAATCACTTGCTGGAGAAACTTACTAGCCGTCCTTAATAATATGGGGGATTTCAAGATCATCAGAAGACACTGTGTCCTCCTTTCTTACTATGGTGTGTATGGGGAGAGGGGAGTAGGTTCCCGGATCACAGTACCACTGCGTACAGTACAGTGAGTTGGTACCTAAGGACTCCATTCCCACTTTCATCTAGTGGTGAAACAGACCAGCAAACAGTCAGTTATAATATGGCATGATAAATCCTACACTTCATGCTATGGGAATATAGAGGAGGGGTCCCTAGCCCAGGCTGGTGAGACAGTGTAAGGAGGAAATCGGGGAAGGCTCCCTGGAAGAGGTGGTGTCTGTGCTCAATTTTAAAGGCTGGCTACAAGTTAGCCTTTAAGGTCAAGCAAGGGCTGGAGAATTCAGGCAGACAAAACAACATATTCAAAAGCTGGATATGGTACAGCAAGTGCAGAAAAACAACAAATGTCAACACATCCATTTTCTTTCCTCTTTCTTGTAACCTTCACTCCTCGAATCTCTCTCATCCACATCTTGATACCCACTTGCCACCCTCTTTTCTCCTTTCTATTTCCTTTTCTCTTCCATTCTTTGTAGATAAGGAGAGGAATGTGACCTAGTGAAGTCATGAGCTAGTGGGGGACCAGAAGAGAAAACCATTATGATGAGATCTGGAACTGAGGTTTACTGTGTTGCAGGAGTGGACTCCTTCCTTCCCAGCCTCCATTCAGGGCACCACTTCCTCTACAGCCCTCCCAGGAGACTCATCCTTACATCCCTGTCTCGTTATTACCATGTGTCCCCGAAAATAAGACCGGGTCTTATATTAATTTTTGCTCCAAAAGATGCATCAGGAAAAAATCATGCTAGGGCTTATTTTCCGGTTAGGTCTTATTTTGGGGGAAACACGGTACCTCCTCTGCCCTCGGGTAAAGACCTTGTTCTTTTGAGGTGCATGACATCCATCTATGTCCTCCTAACCCTCTGCCATTGATCATCCACAAATTCCTAGTTACTTCCCCTTCTTCACTGAAGACTTTGGCACCTAGTTTACTGTCTTCGCTGCTAGGTACCAGCAGGGGCCCACAGGCCCCCTGCTTCGTATCGGTGAACTTGGGTGAGTTTTCTTGGAATTTCAGACCTCCCTGTTTTAAGGTAGGAGGCCCTGACTTGATTTCAGTTGTTAAAAAAAAAAATATTCTCACGGTGGCATTACAGGTTAGAGGTTCAGAATAACCCTGGTTAGGACAAGAGTTAAGATAACTCAGGGACAGGAGGAAAAAATGGGTGGCTGGTTTTAATTTTGGCTTTTCTATTGGAATTGCTTACTGCGAGTCTGAACGAACATTTTTCTGGATAAATGAGAATCTGAACTTGTTCAGCTCCGAAGATAAGGGGCATTTATTCCCTCCAGCCTTAATTTCAGGTGTTCTTAGGTGACTAAGGATCTTTGTGGAGGTGTTTGAGGATACTTCTCAAAACATGCAGTGGACCCACAGGGAATTGCAACACAACTGTCATTAAATATTTGACTCGTTCTGGGACACGCACGTAAAGGCTGGTCACCTAGTACTCTGAGTTCTCACGGTTGTACTAGACAGCCAGGGAGAGAAACTGAGGCACTAAAGAGGGTTGAAGCGACTCAGGAGGTGACAGCCCCTTGGAAGCTCAACCCATAAGCAACACACTTCAACCCACTAAACATTATCACTAGAAATTTGTTCAGACTGCAGATCTCAAAAAGAAAACTAAAAATTAGCACGGGAAATCATGCCTCCAAGGCCGACAAGCTCCCAGACCATTAGTACTCTGGCAGACGTACAGTTCCTTCCAGTAGGAAGTCTTTACTTCCAAGTACTTACAGACATGGAAAAGATTTAACTAGAGGTGATATCAACTTAAGATGGCCAAAATGGAGCTCTTTGACATCTAAATTTTGTGTGCAATTAGAAAAGGCCAGCTTAAAAAAATATCAAACTGAATGAAAACGGGGGCTTTATCTAAATTGGCTAATGGAAGCCTCTGAAACGGTACAGAGAGACGTTCTTCTCTCCAGGAAGTTAGTAAGGAAATTTTAGAGACAGACTCTGAACAAAAGAAGGTTTCCAAAGCTGCTCAATGCCAACAGCCCACTTTTCCCTCTTCTCCAGCTGTCCCACTGTGCGCCTTACTTTGTCTGGACTTGCTCTCCTCTCCCTCCGTCTCTTCTGCAGCCCTGTTGCAGCTCCCTTTGGAGAGGAGCTGGTTTCGGGCAGAGGGGAATCGGTGGTTATATACAGGCAGAACTAAGGAATCTAATAAAGATTCCCCCAAGTTTCTCTAGGACCCTGATGAGTTTGCAAAGGAATTTGAATTAACTGTTCGAACATATAATCCTGGCTTTTCTGATTTATTCCAATTAATGCACCTACTGGTTTCTGAGAGCAAAGCAACAGAATTACTAAAGGTTTGCTAGGGAAACTCCTGTAGAGGAATCTGCTTTTATTGTAAAAAGACAAGTCACCTTAAGGATTGTAGAAAACTGTAATAGGATTTAGAAAAAAGAAACAGTAAAAACAAGCATAGGGCTGTTCCAAGGACTATGAGGGCATCTCCCCTTCTTACTAACACTGGGACTACTTTATCTGTTAACACTACCTAAGTTGCCCTCTCCTTTGGAGTAAAGCTTCTACAAATGTTAGAGACATCTAATCAACCAATGTCTTTTTCTAAAAATCAGAACCTATTCCTCTCCAGCTAGGAAATGTTAAGGGGCAACATATATTTTTACTACTCAAATCTGCCCAAGTCACCTGAGAGTGTGAGACTTTCTAACCAATGATGCTCACATATCCTTCTCCCAGAAAGGTGAAAGGTACTAACTAGAACTAAATGAGTCAGATTTGGAAAATAATGGTTTTAAAAGAAACTACATGAGAGCTAACTAGTCTTGAAACTGACTGAATGTTTGTTACAGGATGTTCCAATACAATTTTAGGCTTTTTCCAGTACAGATATTGATTGGTCAGCCACTCCTATTAAAATAACTATTGATAATTGCCTCTACCTAATTATTTGCCAATATCCTTTGAGGCCTGATACACCAGCTGGAATTAGCTCATTATACAAGATTACCTTTAAAAGGGGGGCTTACAATTCTATGTATGAGCGCCTGTAATTCTCCCATCCTTCCAGTAAAGAAACCCAATGGGAAAGGATGGAGATTTGCATAGGACCTCAGAGCTATAGATATCCTCTGGTTCCAAATCCACATACCCTATTATCAGCTATTCCGGTGAGTATTGCCAATATTTGTCAGTGATAGATTTATGTAGTGCCTTTCTTCAGCATTCATGTTAAAAAAAAAAAAAGACAGGAAATACCTCTTTACTTTTCCACCTGGGAAGATCAGAGGTTACTTGAATAGTAATTCCCCAGGGTATACAGAGAGTCCCACCTATTTCTCTCAAATACTGAAAGCTGATTTGAATGTTGAATTTCCCAGAAATTCTACTCTCATCTAATATGTGGATGATTGACTCTTATGCTATATGCAATAACTTCCATGGTAAACATAAATTTAGGTTTCTTATTTACCTGATTAAGATCTGTCTGACAAGCTGAATTAATTGATCTAACAGGAGCTTGTCAATGAGCCAAAGATCAAATAGCCAGTATTTACACTGATAGTTGTTATACCTTTGGTGTAGCTCACAACTTCAAAATGTCATGTCATGGAAGTAGTGAGGCTTCTTAACTTCCTCAGGGCAGCCAGTAAGAATGGAAAACAGGTTGTAGAATTTAAATTAGATGTCATATAGCAACCAAAACAATTGGTAATTATCAAAATCCCAGGACTTTCTAAGGCTGCCACCATAGAAGCAAAAGAAAATAATTTAGCTAATACTGCAGCTAGACCAGCAGTAATAAACAGCCAAATTATCCAGAATTGAGCATGTTCCTTCTCCCTAGTAAATCAATAAAAGACTATTTTGCAGTTCCAATGGACAGCTGCAGTAGAAAAGAAAATATGGCAACTAAAGGGGGAAACTTTAACCCAAATAGATATAGCTTCGCATGTACATGAGCTAACACATTGGAGTCTTGGAAAGATGGTTTCGTGGAGTAAAGAATATTATTAGAAACCTACTGTAGCTCATAAAGTGTATAGCAGACGTTCTATCTGTCCAAAATATAACCCTGGAAAATCGCTCCATGGGTCCTAAGCACATTTCCCATTTCCTTTAGGTCCATATGAGGTATGGTAATTGGATTTTATCTAAATGCCACCAGCTTAAGGATACAAATATGTGTTAGTCATGATTTGTATGTTATCTCAATGGGTTGAGACATTACCTTGCAGGAGAGCAACAGCCTTAATGGCAGGGAAGTTATTTAAAATAATAATAAATAATCCTCAATTAGAGAATTCCCTGTGAGTTACATGGTAACTGAGGGACTCGATTCACTGAGACAACGTTACAATCTATTTGTAATATCTGGCTTATTTTACAGCATTTTCATCGTGCTCATTACCCCAGTTCTCTAGTTTGGTAGAATGCACAAATGGTAAAGTAAAACTCAACTAGGTAAATTTTCAGAAGCTTTTAACCTCCCTTGGCCAAAAGCTCTCCCTATAGCGCTTCTTAGCCTGAGATACACTCCTTTTGGTAAATACAGGCTTTCTCCTCATTAGTCATTGTTCACCCCATGTGAAGGGACATGTGAACCAACCTTACTAAAAGGAGACATTCTACATTATTATCAAGGACTTATCAATTATCTGAAAGAAATTAATAAATTAGTAACTGATTCACTTCAGTGTGTTCCTGGGAGACGAAGACTGCAAAGACCATGACTCACAACCAGGAAGTTTTGTCCATTGGACAAGACATCAATTAAAGACTCTCCAACCTTGTCAGAAAAGACCTATCCGTGGATATCAAAGAATCTTCAAGGACGAGAAGCCGCTGACATCGGGGTTAGACAGCTACCCCAAGTCATTGAGAAGGCCTGTATATCTACATAATTGATAAGAACTTAAAATAACCATTTGTTTAATATTCTTGACCTGTCTGCTAATAATATTAGTGATAATGATAGTTATACTTGTTCTTTAGGCTTTACTCAAACCCTGTACTTATATAGCCCAACTATTAATAATTGCTAAAGGTATATAACATTATCAATAATATTATTTTTATGGTTTTGAAATTTATAAAGAATGTTACTATAGAAGGAAGAAAAGGAATGTGTGTGTATTTTTGAGAAAAGTTAAAAGGAAGTAGTTTGTCCTAGTAAGTTGATTATTTCTGAATGAGGAAAAGGAGACACACTGAGAAGGACAAGTGAAGTTGTAGAAGATTAGTGGAAAAGAAACACTGAGAAAGGAATTGTATATCTATAAATATTAGAACCCAAATATGCTTACCCACCAATTCAACAGACTACTAACTGTATTAATTCAGATAGAAGCTGAAGTGGATGTATATTTAAAAAAAAAAAAAAGAAGGCCATCTATAATGGCTGCTAAGACACATAAAATTTATTTATGAAACTCTTACTGTCCTCCTGGCCTCCAGAAAGTTTTAGGTAGTAATTGTAATTTAAACTATTATGTTCTTACGGCCTTACAGTTCCCAGTTATACAACTAGCAGAAATCAGATTAATGAATGACACTTGAGTGCTTCCAATGTAAACTAGATAGGCCATATTAAATAAAAAAGGTGAATGGTTATGTCCCCAATCTATATGGAATTCTGAATTCACCCAATCCTGGCCTATCGTATCCACCCCAACAAACAACAATATATAGTATATGGCAAGGAGACGTTTTCGTTAGGAAGGGTTAGAAAATTCTGTCAAACTAACTGATTTCTCTTGTAATGACATCAGATGTACAGTAAATGCTATGGAAATATGGTGTAATACTGAAATCATAGGCTAATTAACTTTGCCTGAGGTTAATAAAACCCATCATAACATTGCTACTGAAAATCCAGTGTATTGGGAAATTGAACTTAATCCTCCCCATGAAGTCATTTCTATGGAAACTAATTGGCCAGAAGACAAATTAGAACTTCTAGATCATAAAATAATAGAGTCTTCATTCATTTAGCCAAACTTATCATAAGATACAAATAGCAGTCGACAAGGGAGGAAAACAGATTATTAACTTAATAAAAAATTATAATGCATATAAAGGGTTCTTTGGTTGGTTTGGATGTTTTGTTCCCCTCAGACTCATACTTGTCTAATATTGGACATTTTCTGCTCCTACTCGGTGTTACTGGTTTAATACTATTGCTTTTGGTTCTAGTTTGTATGTGTTATACTAGAAGAAGAAGAAAAACACACACAACATAAGACAGAGGGAAAAAAACTCAGATCATGATAGCTCAAAGATTAGAAATGATCCAGAATATATTTAATGCAGACATACAGGCTCTGACTGCCTCCCATTTGCTCACCTTTTCTTTTAAAATAAATAAATAATTCGGGCCTGCTGCCACCTAAGTTTATGGTCTTGTCCTATCCCCAATGGTCCAACATTCAACAAGACAAGTCTTGACACTAAGAAGACTTCCTAGGAATGAACCTTTCTGGGACCAACTATCCAACCAAAAAGGTTGGTAATCAATGCATCCTTTGGATTGATTTATGACCAAAAGGGGAAACTGAGGACAGAAAAGGGGCCACAGGTTAAACATGACAAGGTCAGGAGACTGAAAATAACCACATAAGATGGCATGAACAGAAAAACAAATTCATAACTAAGGTGGGGCATGGTGGGAAGCCACACTTTTAGCCTGAAGCTTCCTTCAAAAAGTCAATCTTCACCTTAAGTGAGCCTGCCTATTGTCTTTTTGTACCTAAAATGACATCCTTGAAATGTCAGTAATCCCTTTTTCTAGACCAGAGCAGGAAACTACAGAATCCCTCATTATTATGCGTGTCCCTTGATTAACATCTCTATGTGAACTATTAACTACCCTGTACCACCTATGTGAAAGAAGTACCTTCTCTCCAATTTACTTTTATCCAATCCCAAAGATTTCCCCACTTTGCTTTCTCCCACCTCCTTAAACCACCAATGGATTTCATGTAACCCTCCTCCTTTGATTCTAATGTATAAAATAAGTTGCAAAATGGCCATTTTCCTCAGCATTTTCTCAACCCGTTGGGACTGCTTCCCGGCAATTGCTGTCAGTTTGGCTCAAATAAACTCTTAAAAGCTTTTTCTTAGGCTGGACGTTTTTTCATCAACAGTTATCCCACTCTGGGACCACAATCGCCTCTGAATCCCAGCTTAATCACTCATTTCTCCACGTACACCATTTCTCAGACCTCATCAACACCATCAATCCGATTCTAATTCCGCCTTAATATCCACAGCCTGTCTTCACTTTCCTTTATACCTGGCTCAGATTTCTGGCCCAATATTCATATACTTTACCAATATCCTTGATTACCTTGTTTTATGTCTTTAAATAATCCTTGGCTTCTCTCTTCCCTTCATTCTTCATAGACTATCAATCACCACATTTTGTTAAATTTTAAATAATTTTTCAAATTACTCATGTCTATCTCCACTGCCCCGCCTTAGTCCCGGCCTCCAGCTTTGCTGTCTTGGACAACTAAAAACTCTCCTAGCTACTCTGCTAGTCTTGCTTCTCTAGCGTCATTTTTCCAGCAGGGCGTGTCTGTGACTTTTAAAAAATGTAAATGAAGTCCATTGAGTTCTTCTCCTTCTTAAAGCCCAGCCCTTCAAAGTGGCTTCTGGTTGTCCTCCAGGTCTCTTCACAAGGCCACAGGGTTCACAGTCTGGCCCTTGCCCATGCCTCCGGCCTCAGCTTGCATATCCTCACCTCAAACGTCACTCTTTAGCACTTAGTTTCTTTGACTTCCTTGAATACTCCCTGCTCTAACCTGATGTTGGTGACAGCAGAGTGTGGTGGAAAGGGCCCTGGGGCAGAAGTAAGCTCTAGCCCAGCTCTGCTACTCTCTTGCTGGGTTCTTCCAAGTATAACACTCTAGGAGGCAAGTCCCACCTTGTCTAATTTCCTCATCTGCAATGATGTCTTTCTTTCTTCCAGAATAGAGAAGATAAAATTTGGGAAGGATCCTATGGACATTTCTATGCCTCTTAATAATTATAAGAATACCAATAGTGAACGTTTATTGAGAGCGCTGCGTGTATGAGGTATTAGGCTAACCATTTTATATGCGTAATTCATTTACTTTTCATAAAACCCTACGAAGTAAGTGCCATGGTAGTTCATGGAGGAAACAACCTGAATCTCACAGGGATTATAGTCACTTGACTGAGGTCACATAGCTGGTTATTGGCAGTGTACAGACCTGCGCCTACATCAATCTGGCTTCCAAGTTCATCCTCTGAACCACTTCTTTATACTGAACAGCTAACTGGGCTGGGTGGATATGCCATTTTTATTTTACTTTAAGATTCTTATAGAAATATAACTAACATACACTATGTATGGTGCCAGATGGGCACTAGATCTATGGGGTGCTGGAAGGGAGGGGCTTGGGGGCAGGGTGAAAAAGGTGAAGAGATTAAGAAATACAAATTGGTAGTTACAAAATAGTCATGGGGATGTAAAGTATAGGGAATATAATCAATAACATGGATATGCCATTTTTTAGAAGTGATTTTGGAAAAGCTAGGTTCAAACTGTTACTGCTTTTGAAGGGTCTCAGGTAAATGATGCTTACCTGTAACTTTTAAACTAAGGATTAGCCCAGTTATCTAAACTTGAAATCCCAGGCTTTAACAAACCACCCAGGGCTCCAAAGACAACCCTCAACAATTGCTCCATCCTGTTTGTCTTCAGGTCCCCAGGCTGACCTGAATTAAGACATCTGTATCTGTTTTCTTGACAGCTCTCCCAATACTTTCTTCTCTATGTGTGTGTCTGATTGAGGTTCCAACTACTCAATATCCCTTACTTCCATGCCCCACAACAACGGTGAAGAATTTCTAGCCAAACTGTAATGTAGATAACCAGAGAGTGCTAATTGAAGATGAAAGAGAAGGTCTGACGTGTCTTGCTGACTCACTTGACCTGTGGAGGATGCACCAGACACTTCCAGATACTCTTGTTGGGTTTCAAGTAAGTGCAGCCATGGTAAAGTAAGCCATCATTCACCTACTCACCCTCCCACTCACTCAACCACTTCCTCAACAATTTACATGACTACCAAGTGCTTAGCATCATTTTAGGTTAGAACAAGTTCTGGAGAAGTATGAGATAGATTCTCTGTGTCAAGGACCTCTCAGTGTAGTCAGGAAGACACAGCATGCACAATGGGAAGATTAGCATTAAGCATTAACATGGCAGTATAAGAAAGGAGCACAAAAGTTGTCATAAGGCAGTGTCTCTAGTATTTTCTAGCTCTGTGAGCCTGAGTAAGTTCCACCTAAACTCTCTGAGCCTCAGTGGCCACATCAGCAAAACAGGGGTTGTAATAGCTAACTCGATGGGTTGTTGTAAGGATCAATAGGGATAGTACATGTGAAAGTGATTTACAAATGAAAGAGATTATTATTGCCTCATGGGTTTTGCAAATTAAAAGGGAATTCCAAATGCAGAGTACTATAACTGTTGTTCCACAGGGAAAAAGACAATGATAAAAAATGCACGCAGACTGGCTGATCCCCCCACCCTGCCTTGAATGGCTTCCCTCTGGTAGCTTTGCACAGCTCTCTCTTCCACATCCTCTAAGCCTTTCCTCAAATGTCACTTTCTCAGTGAGGTCCATCCTGCCCACCCTATTGAATTATGGTCATTTCCGTCTCTTTTTATTCCTCAGCACTCCGTATCATCTAACTCTAATAGGTTTTTTTCTTTTCCCAAGTACTTACTGCCTATCATTTTTCTCCTTCAACTAGAATGTAAGTTCCAGGAGAGCAGGAATCTTAGTTTTGTTCACTGATGTATACACAACTAAGATGAGTGCCTAGTATGTGGTAGGTATTCAATAGTATTTGTTCAATAAAAGAATTAAAAGCAAAATGCATGTCAAATGGCTGCCACACCAGAAGACATTCAGGGAAGAGTGAGCACAGGAAGGCAGAACACAAAAATCAGTAGCCTAGTCTGAAAAAAGGATGGCTGAGAGGGTCACCTTAGTGTGTGAAACATGAGCATGTCCAAATCTCAGAATAACAAAAACAGAGGGCTCCCCTTGAAGCTCACAAAACAATTTTAGTCCAGTAAGAAGAAGCCATCTTTATACGAGGTCTGACAATTAAGTTCGCAAACTTGCCACCATGTGTTTATCTCAGCAGCACTGTACAGACAGCTCAGTAAAGTTTCCTAAGGTTGGTACATCAGTGTCTCACAGCTGTGTTTGTGTCGACATGTGGCAGAGTCTTGCTGAGTGGCGTTCATTATTGTTGTTGCGAGTTTTTGTGCTCCATTATGAGAATGTCTGAGTTTGAATTAGAGCAATGAACAAACATTAAATTTCTTGTTAAACTTGGCAAGAGTAGAAATGAAATCAGGGACATGTTAGTCCAACTTTATGGTGATAATGTCATGAAGAAAATGGCAGTGTACAAAGGATTAAACGTTTTTCTGAGGGAAGAGAGAGAACACATCACTGATGAAGAGAGGTCAGGGCAGCCAGTAATGAGCAGAACTGACAAAAACATTGCCAAAATTCGTCGAATTATACACCAAAATAATCCGCTGACTAAGAGAAGCATAGTAGACCAAGTAAACATCGATAGAGAAACCGGAAGATCTTAACTGAAAATCTTGGCATGAGAAAGGTGTGTGCCAATGAGAAAGGTGTCCTGAAGGAGCTCTTGCATCACTACAATGCACCAGCTCACCCGGCGCTGTCTTGTCTGTGAGGGAGTTTTTAGCCAGTAAACAAATAACTGTATTGGAACACCCTCCTACTCACCTGATCTGGTCCCCAATGACTTCTTTCTTTACCCGAAGAGAAAGGAAATATTGAAAGGAAGACATTTTGATGACATTCAGGACATCAAGGGTAATAAGACGACAGCTCTGATGGCCATTCCAGAAAAAGAGTTCCAGAATCGCTTTGAAGGGTGGATTACGCGCTGGTATCAGTGCATAGCTTCCCAAGGGGAGTACTTCAAAGGTGACTGTAGTGATATTCAGCAGTGAGGTACGTGGCACTTTTTCTAGGATGAGTTCACGAACTTAATTGTCAGTCATCGTACATGGCTAGTGAGCAGATTCCATGTCACTGTAGAAGACGAGTTTGAATAACTTCATGGAGAATCATTTTAGAATATACGTATGCGATCTACTGTTGCATAATAAATTACCCCAAAACCTAGCAACTTAAAACAATTAAATTTTATTACGTCACAATCTCTGTGGATCAGGACAGTTGGTAGGTTCTGTCTGGCTCAGGATCTTTCACAAGGTTATAGTTGAGACCTTACCAGTGACAACAGTCATTTGAAAGCTTGTCCAGGGAGGACAGATCTGCTTCCAAGATGGTCCATTCACATGGCTGTTGGCAGGAGGCCTCAGTTAATTGCCATGAAAACCTTTCTAAAGGGCTATTTGAGTGTCCTCATGACATGGCAGCTGGCTTTCTCCAGACTGAGTGGTCCAAGAAAGAATAAGGTAGAAGTCATGATATCTTCTATGACCTATCCTCAGAAGTCACAATCTGTCATTTAGGCAGTATGCTATTGGTACACAGGTCTTCCCTATTCAGTGTAAGAGGAGATTACACAAGAATAACAATCAATACCAGGAGGCAGAGAGTATTGAATGCCATCTTGGAGGCTGGCTACCACAGAATACAACCAAGGAAGGACCCAGAATGTGTGGAGGGCAGCACGGATCTATGGAAAGCAATCATTTCCTCCCACATGTCCCTCCAGCTCACCAGAGAAGACTGAACAAAAGGCAGATTTTATACCATTACTCATCAGGGAGTAGCTTTCAGGGTAGGAAAGTCCTAGGAGCTATTGTGTTACATCCCTTTCTTAGGAAGGAGCATACTTCATCCGAAAAATGGGTAGCATTTGCTCTTGCAATTAATGACCCCAAACGATGGAGAGTCTGTATTTCTGCCAGCTCTGGGGATCTTGTCATGTGAGGTTCTTTAGCCATCTCAACTGGGGGAGAAGAAAGAAGTCTCCTTATCCTGCATACAAGTACTTTCTCTTTGTCATTTTTAATAAAAAGTGGTCTGTGTCAGAGTGCATCACACCATGTGACAATGCAAACCAAGAAGGCTGCAACCATGAGCAAACAGATGAAGGACCTGGGAAGCCAGGAAGGTAGGAAACAGAGGCAGTGCAAAGCCGTCACCACAAAGATGATGCTTCTTCCTGGCTTGTGTGTAGTAAGGTACAAGTTCAGCCGGACCTAATTTAAAGGGATGAGAAGCAATCCAAACCCCTCTTGTTCAAGATGAAAAAGAGCTTCTGACAGGCGAGTGCCAAAGAATTCTGGTGCAGATAAGTGGGGAGCATAGAAAAGAAAGATAAGCTTGAATTTTTTTAAGAGTTTTCGAAATGTGCTTAGTTTCAGAGATGTAAAATGAGGTGCTGAATTAGTGCAAAATGAAAACCGCTGAAAATGTTCCCCCTTGAGTTTCTTAATAATAACAGTAACAATCATTATAGTTGATATTTATGAGGTGCTACTTTTACCAGAGACTGTTGCAAATGTCTTTTATCTATTGCCTTAATTAAGCATCACAAGCCAATGAAGTCGACACTGACGTCCCCATTTATAGATGAGAAGCCCAAGATGATAGAGGTTAACCAATCTGCTTAAGGTAACAGAGCTAGTAAATATTAAAATCGGGATTCAAATTCTGGCCATCTAATTCCAGAGCCCACAGGCTTAATTATCATTCCATGTTGCTGTTTTTAAAGGGTTTAAATAAGGGACCAAATGCTGGTAAATGTCATTCATAAAATTCATGTTGAGGTTCAACAACACAGGCTAGAAGCCTTCCAGCTTATTAAGACGTGAGCACCATTAGCTAGTTATTTTAGTGGCACTTTCGGTGCTGTTGAATCATAGAAATTCCAACTTATTAGGCAACCTGTAAACAGTTCCTTTACTTTGTACCTGAAAAAACTGATGCGCAGGTAAAGTGCCCCACCCACGGACACGCTGGCCTCTACTGCCTCTGTCCACCAGAAAAGCACTGATCAGCTAGTCCCCACAGACGGCTCTGATGAGTTACGCCTGCATCTGTGCAGGAGCCCAGGCCATCCCATCCCTCCCCTCTCTGTAAAATCATGAAGCTTTGTCTTGGAGATGTAACAAGTTTTCATCCCTTGGTAATAAGGAAGTAACATCAAAGGCCTACAGGTTGGCAGAAATCTGAGTTTCATCCCTTGGATAGTTCAGTTCACCTCAAAGAGATGTGGGATACGAGGTGATGTTATCACAGTCTCAGACTATTCTCACGGGAAAGCCACCACTTCCCTCAGTCCACACCTCTTCTCCTGCCCTCCCTTCAAGCTGGAAGGCTTAGCTGACCCTGCCTTCCTGCTGCTCCCTTCCCCACTGTGCCCACTGCGTGCTGAGGTTCACTCCCAGTGCATTTATCCAAAGGGGCCCAGATTGAGGTACACAACAACAGCTGTTAGATGGTCCTCCATTTTAAGAATCCCAAGAAGTTATTTCATCCATCCTTCTCCCTCTGCTGTCTCCTTTTTTCCTGGTATCCTATGCATAGTTCACTGTCACTTCTGTTTTTCAAAGAAAGTGCTTTCTTATTCTATTCTCCTCCCTTTCTTATTCTGTGTGTCACTTGCTTTAGCATCAGTCTGGCTTTGAATCTCACCCTGTATATGAAGCCTGTGACCTTCTGCAAGCCACTTACTTCTTCCTGTGTAAAACAGGGATCATAATGGTGCCTACTTCATAGAGCTATTGCAGGATTGGGAGTTAAAATAAAAAAACACATGTCAAGTGCTCAGCACAGTGCCCTGCTCACAACAAGTGCACGACAAATGTTGGCTGTTGTGACCATAAGACCCGCGATGGAGGGACTGGGAGCAGGACCCCTTGTCAACAGCAGCCCTTCTGAGGAAGTCTGTGAGGAAGCCACTTTCCCAGACCAGGATTCCCAGAGAGTTGCTAGTGATGTTGCTGCCTGGGGCAACAGGAAGGAGAGGAGGCAATTATATAGCGTGTAACAAAAATAATTGCATTTCTAATGCCTTTTCCCTGCTGGGCCACTTAGAATCGAAACAATAACAAGGCAGGGGTGAAGGCGAGAAGGGCAGACACAGTTTGAAGGAGCCCAATGATGAACTGATGGGCCCCAGGACCCACACTGGCTCTCAGACACCTGCAGGGGAGTGTCCTTGGGGTGGTGACTGCTGTACTGCTCCGAGCTCCACAGGAGCTGCAGTCCCCTGGAGGGCAGGTTTGCCAGGCTGGAGCGAGGGCGGCCTATTGACAGGGCACTGGGGCCTGAGTCTGCCTGACTTCACATCCTCTGTCTGGGAGCAGGCTGACATCATTCAGAGGGTTCCAAAGAAAGCCAGAGGTCCTCCCTCAGTCCCCTCCTCATCACTACAGAGAGCAAAGAATTCTTCTGTCTCCTCCTGGAAAAAGTAAAAATCCCTGCAGGTGCCATCAGATTACAACACAGCTGCTTAAACTGCGCTAAGCTGATGACTTACACACGCATATCTTCTGAGGGCCCCCAAGAGTCTACTTCTCCTCAGCTCCCACCCCCACCCACGCCCCACACTCTCACAGATGCCCAGCAGACTCCGGGTCTCTGAGTCTGGGAAACTGCAGCAGCACAGCCTGTTCCATCCGGGGGAGGGGGCGTCCCCAGGCTCCAGTGTGTCATCTCTGGCTCATCCCTGTACACTGGAGCCAGCAGGGGCCTGCACTCCTCTGTGTCTCCTAGAGAGAGGAGGCTGCGCCCTCCCAGGAGACACCTTAGATGCCAAAGGTGTTGATTTAACCCATTTATCAGGTTGGGGTGAAAAGGGCAAGAAGAGAGAAAACGTATATGTGGAATAGGACAAGTTTCTCGCCTTTCTCTGGACCAAACAAGAGTAAAGCAAGTGGCTGAATCTTACAGTTTTACTCCTCCACCCACATTACTGACACTCTAATCAAGCTATTTTCCAAGCCTTTGCATTTAGATAATGTGATTCTATTGTTTAAAAAAATAAGACAGAAATCTTCAATTGCATGGGGACAAGTAAGAAACAGGGGTGTATTAACGCTGGATTCCAGCACAGTTAGAGTAATTTAAAAGGCTGGCGGTAATATCGGTCTACCACGCAAAATAGGTAAATAAGCAACTTGCACACCCTTAGTGGCTCCATTTAGTATCCTGGAGAGCTGGAGTGTTCATAATCCCAAAGCCAAATCTTGGAGTGCTCCCAGGGCCATAACATGCTAGGGCACGTTTTGGGGGTAGGGGGAGGGAAATGTGGTGCTGGGGTTCAGCTATATGAGAGGCCAGGGGAGGGTGTCTGCTGAGAAGCTGAACCAAGCTGTGACCTTCCTGCTGCCTGTGATTTCCAAGCACTTTCTAGATGCAGGATGCTCTCTTGCTAAGCGGAGCTCCTGGGAGGATGGAGAAGCTTTGGTTGCCGAGCCTGGTGCCCTGGAACTAGAAAGCTTATACCACTCGTATTTGGAAGAATTTTAATGACACGAGAGAGAACATCGTATTTCCGGACTAAAGGAAGAGCTGCTCTGTTTGGGGTCTGGGACATCCAGGATGACCCCTGAGGAGCCCAAGTAGTCTAAGGTAACTAAGATATCCCAGGGGAAATGAGACTGACTGGGAAGCCATTCTAAGTTATTTTCCAGACCTCAAATCTAGGTTATCATGACCTGTGATATACAACCTGGTGCCGGGAGATACTGGAGACACAGATTGGGGTCCTGGAATTATAAAATCTCAACTCTGATTCTCCTCTCCCTTCCAGGTACTGGAACGCCTTTACTGCTGGAGATTCATTGGTATTAAGCCCCAAGGGAGAAAGAAATGGAGGGTGACAGGTCAGAAAATATGAGTCACTGGAAGGGGCTTGAGGAAGTCTCATCCTCCTCTATATCTCTCCATCCCCTTGCTCCATGCTGTCATCTCAGCCATGCTTCTTCAACACCAAAACATGACTTTCACTTGCAAGAAGATGGAGACAGCTCTTCCCAAGCCAAGTCCACATGCCTTTCCCCTTACACATGTTTACCCAGAGAACAGTGACCTCAGACCAGTCTAGCTTCAGTAGAACAATACCAGGTATATATAAAGCCATATTTTTATGAGACCCTGAGCTCCCTTTGTTTCCCCAGTATAGAAGGAGGTTCAGAAGGGTTTCTTTCAAGTTCAGATTCGCCTGCATCATTGCATGTTCTAGACAGAAATAATCCAATCTTGCTTGTAAAGGTGAAAGACTAGCCCAGAAGCATCACTACTGGCCTTTTTCACCCCTACAAGCTTCCTAGCTTAGAGCACAAGAACCAAATCAATATAGTCAATATGTCACTGCCACCAGGGCACGAGTGGCTACCAGCCTTGGGGATCATGACGTGCTACTAAGCTGAACTAATCACTCCTTGGTATTTCAGGAGCAGTTGGGTTAGCAGATCACAGCACATACATAATGAAAGAAAATAATTCCTCCAGAAGGGGAGGGTAGGCGGAAGACACTGGGTTGGCTCCCAGAGGGGGGGCAGTTAGTATTTACACAGGTAAGCCTGAAGCCATGTTGGAGATTCTTAGAGACGTCAAAAATCTGGTTCAGAAAGAAGAAAAGCTCAGGAAGATACTGGGAGAGAGGATATTGTGCTGTACCCTTTATTGAAGCAAAGGGATTTAATCAGGGGGACAGCCCCTCCATCAACAACAGCCCCCACCTGAAGAATTTAATATGTGTAGGAGGCAAGGGGGTTGATTGAAGACTTTAATCATGCTCCTTCTAGTCAAAGGAGTCTGGACTCTCATGATGTCTGATTTCAGGAGAGGTGGTTTCTTAACCCAGTGTACATATGAATCACCCAGAAATGTAGTTAGGATACACGTTCTTGGGCCTCAGCCTGAGACGCTCATTCAACAGTTCTTTAGGGCAGAACCAAGAAATACGCATTTTAACCAGATTCCCAGCTGATTCAGATGCAGGGAGTTTATTAAAACAAAAAACAACCTTGGAGAAATACTTCCCAAGACCTCTACAATAAATCAGAATCCCCCATTCTCTAGGCACCTTTCATCCCCAGGCTACGCAAGGAAGGTGGAAGGAACTCAGAACGTTCTTCAAGCAAATAAGGCTGGGGCTACCATGCCCCTCACTTGGCTATAGGTCTAACCCCCTCAAACCCCTCGGCTGTCAGATGTCTGGTTCAGAGACAGCATTAAACACCACCACCATCACATCATATATGCCAGGAATTCTGAACACTAAGCACAGAAGTCAAAGGCGGGGGTTGGGGCCCAGCAAACCATCTCGCTGATTCTCTCACAATTGGTCACATTTACCATGGCCTCTCTCTGCCCACCTTCATCAAACAGCAGCAACAGGGGGAAAGATGAAGAAAAATGATTTCTTTTTCACGTGTCCTAGCAATACAAGGTGAATCAGGAATAAATAAGCAGAGTATTTGTATCCAAAGGAAGGAGAATCATTGAAAACCTAGTTCGAGGGGGGGGGGCGGCAAATATAATATTAGCCTGAAAGGTTTGTACCCTGGCTAAAATCCAGAAGTGACTGGATCTGCAGAGGAAACTGGAAAAGGGTCCACAAAGTGCCTCGCACCTCACCAACCTCAGGAGCCACCAGCACAAAAAGTAGTGGTGTGCCAGGTGGGTAACAGTGACTCGCTCAGACAGCTTCCCTGTGAGCAAGGACTTGTCCCTACGGAGCGGCAGTGTTGTGACTTGTGTCCATGGTGAAGCCTGTTGTGTAGAAACACACACACCCTCTTACCTCTGCTCTTCAAGAACCGGTCACAGGCTGCCAACTGCAGACTGGGATGGGGACGCGCTCTGCCTGGCGCTTAGAGCTGCCTCTTGTCTGCGCACGCACACTTCCCTACTGGGGCTCTTGGTCCATTCTAGTGACTGGCAGTCACCCTCCGCTATTGCCGCCACCATTACCCCCATCATCAAGTCCAGACGGGTCTGAAACCCTAGCCTCCCTCCTCGACCGGATCTCAAACCGAGAGATGGCGAAGGGGAACGGAAACTCAGAATCAAGGACAGCGTCATATTAGAAAGTAGGAGAGTAAAGCCAAAACCAGCCTGTCCTCCATCCTTGGCTTCTGTCCTTAGAAACTGAAGTCTCACATCGCACAAATGCAAAGTTGCTAAAAACAACCCTTCTCCCACAGTGGCGGCCAGAATCCCTAGCTGCCCGCCTTGGGTCCGGGCTCGGGTATGGGGAGGAAAGTACCCTCCCGAAACTGCCGAGAGGCGGCCGCCTGCTGAAGCTGTGGCTCAGCGGGGCTCGCTTTCGGAGCTGCGCTGGAGGCTGCCCCGGCTCCGTCCGCTGGTGTCGGAAGCGAGGATTCCCGCCCGGGCGCTGGGAAGGAGAGGGGATGACAGCCACTAGGTTCCGGTCGCCGCGGCGCAAGAGGCCCGACGGAGTCAGTGGAGAGCCCGACCGCAGGCGAGGCGGTCCCGGACAGACGGCGCGGGAGCGGTCAAACTTCTCGTCCCGGCCGTGCCGCCCTCCGAGCTCCCTCCTCTCCCTGAGACCTGCCGTGGGCCCGGACCGCCTGTCGCTCCATCCTGCTGGCTCTTACCTTCAAGCCATAGGGCGCCGGGGGGCAGAGACGGCGCCGGCTGCTCGAGGCTTCCGGCTCTCGCCGCATCCACGCGCGGCCGCCCCTCCGGCAGCCGTCAGGGCCGCCGCTCTCCTAGGCGGGTCCCTGGCTCCCGGCCCCGCCGCGCCGTTCAGAGCTCCGGCGGGCAGCCGCTCGGCCGCCTCCCGCCCGCGGGGAGCAGTGGACCGGCCGCGGCGGGGCGGGGCAGAGCGGGGCGTGGGGCAGGCGTGCGGCGCAGGGACTAAGCACCGAGGCAGCGGGGAGCGCGCGGGAGGCTGTGGACTCCGGCTTTGAGCCTGGACAGCTCCTCGGCGCGTGTGCGCCCGGAGCGCAGGAGGGAGGGGGCGGAGCTGCCCTGGCCACGGGGCGCCACGGGGCCCCGCCCCGGGACAGGCCCCGCCCCGCCCCGCCCCGCCCCGTCCCGCTGCGCGCTTGTGTGCTGGCTCCGCGTGCCGGAGTTTGGAAGAAGCTGCGAGGAGGTGGGGGTTCCGCCGTCCCTGGCTTTGAGAAACGTCAGAGCCGAGACGGAAGTGAGCGGTCGATTACCCACTGCGCTCCCTCTAAGCCCCCAAAGTAATACCCTGTATATGCAGGGCTGCCGTGATAAATGTCCTCATCGCCTGCTTGTTCTGTCTTCTGAGAAGTCAGAGAGCAAGGGTTGGGGGAGTCACCACCATCCAGATAGTCGCTAAAGGAGGAGAGACCCAAGGGTCCGTTTTCTGACCTCTGCTCTTGGAACCCCTGTGGTCAGTTTTGTTGCTTGACTCTTCCAGGAGAAAGCCTGCTTGGAATTGACCTGAAAATGGAAATTCAAAAGGGGGCCTCGGGAGTTTCAGCTCACTTTTGACTCCAAACTGAGGTGGGGGGGGGGGGGGGGCGGGGTTGGGAAGGAGGCGTGATGAGGGCTGCTCTGCTGCTGCCCTTTGCCCAGGATCCTTTGGGCTACAGAGACATCACCTTCCTCTGCCCCTTTCTCGTCTCCCTCTTTACCTCTCTTCTTCAGGAATTTATTACTGACTGTCCTCCCTTTGTCAGGCTCTATGTCAGATTCCTGGGTCACAGAGAAAAATAAAACCAGGCCCTTAATCTCAAGTCCTGCCGATCTAGAGTGAAGACCTCCAGGAAATAAGTGTAACATATCACAGTACCTGTGGTTTAAACAGATGCTGGGGAGCATAAAAAAGAGAGACCTCACCTGGGCTGGTCATTGGAGAACATCAGTTCCTACAGGGGAGGAGGCAGCACAGCATTCTAGGCAGAGGGAACTACATGGCAGGGCATCACTCCATCATGGCTGGAGTCAAGCCACTCTGGGCCACAAAGATTAAGCATGTATTTCCACAATTACAGAAAATCAGAGTTGGAAAGGACTTTAGTATTCATCTGATCCCCACTCTTATTGCCCTAGGAGAGGGAAGCAAGGCCCAGAGAATTGGAGTGACCTTCCAGATTTCACAAAGATCCAGCACTGGACCAGTCCCCCACCTTCCCAGGTGCAAGCCAGTGCTTCTCTGAAATACAGTCATCTTTGGAGGTAATTGGGGAAAGGGAGAAGTTGTAAGTGGACACAGCGTGCCTCTTCCCCTGCTCCTTGCCTTTGACACCAGTGCGAGGATCTGGACTGTTCCCCTCCCCCTGCAAGCTTCATCAGGAGATCTTACAGCGATCAGGAATCCTAACGTTTTGTCGTATTTGCTTTCAAAGCAATAAAACATTACAGATATAATGAAACCCCAGTGTTCCTCCTCCCATACCCTTAGGCCATTCTTTCTAAGGTTTAATCCACTTAAGGAAGGACTTGGTGCCTTCCAGTTCAGCAGCTCCTCATCAGTCCAGGGACAGAGCCACCCAGTGGATAGGCCACCCCTCTCCTGACTAGTCCGAGGACTTGGATTGGTGTCCTGCTTCTGTCACCTACCAGTTGTGTGAACTTGGCTACATTGCTTCATCTCTCTGAGCCTCAGAATTCCCATATTTAAATTGGGAGTAAGAATATTTTTCTCGCTGGCTGTGTTGAGGATAATAGGTGAGGAAGCATTGGACAAACTGTAATGCAGGTGACCCCTGGCTGTTCTGAGGTGGGAAGGGTAACCTTGCTCATTCACATGGCAGAAGAGAGAGCAAGATGACCTCCATGGGATGCATCAACCCAAGGACACTGTAGCTCTACGCTGCCTTTTTTAACCCCTATCGTGCATGGCTGAGTGGGTTTCATGCTGGCCCTGAGTGAGATGGAGGGATCTTTTAGTTTTCAATTAGCAAACGCCTCTCTCTTTAAACAAGCAGCACACCAAACAGATGCACTGAGTGACTGATGACAGAGAACATCTGTGGCCAAGCTGGCGACTGCACTGGAGGCTTCCAGCTTCCCAGGCTGTCAGGGCCCTCTAGAGGTCATTTGGTGCCTCCCCCAGCCGCAAGGCAACAATGCCGGGTCCAACTAGACCAGGTGGGGGCAGGGTGAGCATTTTCCTTATAGCCCTCCTGGAAAGGGGGACACAGAAGCCTCTCTAAGTTCCTCATGTGTATGTTCCAGAGCCGCAGAGTCAGGAAGTTCTTCCTGATGCACTACCCAAATCTTTATTTCTACCCTTTTTATTGTTGAAAGTGGTAAGCAAATTGTTAGTAATAGGTATCAGGGGTAGAAGATGGGTTGAAGCAGGTGGGTGTTTTGTTGGTCCATGGAAATGAGGAAACAAAGAACTGAGCCAAGAGAGAATAAGGAAGGTTTAGAACTTTCTTTTGTGTTCCAAGAATTGCCTCCGAGTTTGAGAATGAGGCATGGCTGGGGCTTGGAGACGAGGGTCCCTCTCTCATTTCTGTCACACTTTGATACACCCACAAAGGGAGAGACACAGACTGTCACAGCGCCCTTTCTGAAAATCATTCCACAGAAAGTCAGGGAATGCTCTCATTGGAGGGGTCAGAAGCAGAGACGGATAAGAGAAGCGGCACCATTAGAATCACACAGGACTCTGTTCCCGACCACACTTCATGACCTTGGAAAAGTTCTGAATGTCTCTGAGCCCCAGTTTTCTCAGTTGTAAAATAGAAATAGAGATCAGATTGCAGGGTTATCATGAAGTTTAAGTGGGGATGACAATCAACACTTATTGGTGCTCGAGACATTTGGCCCATTTTCCCCTTTTACAGAACTTTAACTAGAGAAGTACTAAAGGAAATGCAGGTGTTCCAACTCTAGATTTCCAAACCTACTTTGCAGATGAAAACTGAACTCCCATGTTCAAGCTCTGGAAATTTTTTCTTTTCTCATCCTCGTCTTGTTATTTTGTTCTTATCCCATTTGCAAATGACTCTGAGAATGCTAAGGTGGCAATCCTTCTGAGCCAGAGGAGGTGTGGGGCAAAAGAAAATGAACACTTTTTTTCCCCATATTTTATTATTTCTCTCAAAGTGCAAAAAACCTTAGAGAGATGCAAAATTCTTGATTACTGCTGTTACTGAGAGATCCACAACCCCATGTCAGAATAATCTAGTGAAGGGACTAAAGGTACGTTAGGCTCATCCTCCCAAGGGAGGAATGGGGAAGGAGAGGGTCCTTTTAACAGGACAGAAGTTGAGGACACGCTCTCTGACCAAGACTGGAGAGTGGAGTTACCGACTGTTCTGACATCTGCACTGCAATTCGCCCTTCGGGAATGACTGGTAGACTATAATGGACTTTTCCACACCAGTTTGAAGTGGAAATCTGTCGATGTCCTTTGCATCCTCGTTTTCTTTTGGAACAATAAAGCATACAGGTGTGACTCCTTTATGAAGTTCTTTTTTACAATTCTTCAGAGTTACAAAACAGATATAAAGTGCAATTATTTTACTGCAAACTTATTTAATTGCTTGATCAGAAGAGGTCATAAAAACATACATCTTGTTTGTACACCCATATTCATAGCAGCATTATTCACAATAGCTAAAAGGTAGAAACAACTCAAATGTCCATCGATGGATGAATGGATAAACAAACTGTGGCATATGCAGACAATGGAATATTATTCAGCTTTAAAAAAGGAATGAAATCTGTCATATACTGCAAGATGGATGAACTTCAGGGGCATTATGCTAAGTGAAATAATCCAGTCCCAAAAGGACAAATACTGTGTGATGCCACTTACATGAGGCACCCAAAGAAGTCAGAGAGTGGAGTGGGGTTTCCAGGGGGCTGAAGGAGGGGCGAAAAGGGAGTTAGTTTTTAAAAGGTAGAGTTTCAGTTTGAGAAAATGCAAAAGGTCTGGAGATGAATGGTGGTGATGGTTGCACAACAATGTGAATGTACTTAATGTCACTGAACTGTACACTTAAAAATTGTTGAGATTGTAAATTATATTATGTGTATTTTACTATATAAAACAAATATAAACGTTGTGTTTCAGTGGCTACTGCAATTGCCATGTATGTGAAAACAAAATAAAACATCTTAGAAGTTACTAGGTAAGTGGGTGGAAAAGTGATTAAATGTTACATAACTTCTGAAGTTGTGTTTAGGGAAGTATAATCAGTATGTACTGCCTAGGATTTCTTCAGCCCTTTCTATAAGTAACAAAGCACTTTCTCATCTGTGGTCTCATACACTTCCAATAGCTGGGTGATGTCAAGAATAACGTTAATTTGGAAGAGCACTGGGAAGGCTCCTAAAGAGATGATGGGAACAAGCAATGAAACTAGGAGAAGAGTTTCCTGGTAGTCTGCAAACGCACAGATATCCAGCCAGTCAGGCTTTGCATAGAGTTGTGCATTTCAAAGAAAGCGCTCAGTGGTGAAGAAGAGCTCCATCCAAGCTTCATTTAGTGAAGGAGAGCAAATCAGGAGCCGCGGTCTTTAAGCCAACCAGCAGCGTCTGGGATGCTTGTACTCACAACCTGCCCCTCTGCATGTCTTGGCCATAGCTGAGGCCTGCCCCCAGTTACCCATGCCCTCACTGCCTCCAACACAGTCAGGGTATCAGTTGGGGATCGTGGTTGTGAGAAACAAACAAGTCAGGCAGTTTAAGCAGAAAAGGAATTCATTGAAAGTATTGTAGTAGCTCACAAAATCATGAGGGAGATTAGAAAACCAGGCTTAAAAAACAGACAGGAACAAAAGAGCTAGATGCTCTTATCCTGTTTCCCCCCAAAAAAGACATAGCCGGATAATTGCTCTAATGCATCTTTCGGAGCAAAAATTAATATAAGACCTAATGTTATATTATAATATTATATATGTTATATTATATGTATATTATATGTGTATATATATATATATGTATATATACACAATAGTTTAGTGGTTATGAGAGGGTAAGGGGGGGTGGGGGGGTGGTAGATGAGGGTAAAGGGGATCAAATATATGGTGATGGAAGGAGAACTGACTCTGGGTGGTGAACACACAATGGGATTTATAGATGATGTAATACAGAATTGTACAGCTGAAATCTATGTAATTTTACTAACAATTGTCACCCCAATAAATTAAAAAAAAAAAAAGACCGGGTCTTATATTATAATAAAATAAGACCAGGTCTTATATTAATTTTTGCTCCAAAAGACGCATTAGAGCTGATTGTCTGGCTAGGTATTATTTCCGGGGAAACACAATAGGTCTTCAACCAAAATCCCCACACAGCAGTCCAGTGAGAACTCAGTTATTGAAGGTAAACATAGCACGAGATGGCATGGCCACCACTGCTGGCACCAGACATTGGCATCCCCCTGGAACTTTGTTATGCTGCTTCTGGAAACTGAAAGTTGTGGCTACTTGTGCTGCCTGTAGAATGGATGCTCTGCTGTCCTTGCTTCTCTGAGTTACCAGCTCTTGAGTCAAAATCTGGGGCTTCTGCCTCTCACTGAGCTGATTGAGAAACATGCAGTGAGGGGTTTTCCAGCTTAGGAAGGAACGAAGGCTGAGAACCAAACAACAAAAATCCACTGCATCCCAGATCCAAAAGAAAAATCATTCAGCCCTATCCTTTCTGCTTTCTGAATGCCAATGCAAATTTGTCCACTCTCCACCCTCGCTGCCATCACTCCAATCCAGGTCACCATCATCGTTTCAGGCAGATTACTACCAAAACCTTTTTCCTGGTCCCCCACCTCCACCCCAGCTTCCACACTGCATAAGAATGTTTCTGAAACATAAATCTGACCTTGTCACCCCTGCTTCATACCTTCCAAAGTCTTTCTGTTGCCTTTGAGATAAATTCTAATCTTGTTAAAATGGATTAAAAGTCTGCACATCTGTCCCCTGCCTCTCTCCAGCCTCATGTCTGCTAGTGTGTCCTTTGCAGTGAATGAATCAATGAGTTTGGGAAAGGGTCCCAGAGAATAACTCCTCTGTTGTCACACAGCAGCATATCCGTCTGTCCCCTCGTACCTACCCCTAAAGAAAGGAGAGCCTGTGAGACTGATCCTTTCAGGGACTTTGCCTCACCTTTGTGCTTACACATTATGTCTCCCTGTTTGGTCCCAAAGGATGGCTGGTTAGTCAATGACGGGTAAGATTCCTCAAGGGAGGAACAACCTAAGCCAGGCACAGTGACATAGGGGCCATCAGGAGAACTCACGGGGTTGATAGAGGTGGGCATAGATCCCCACCTTCCCCCATCTAGGGAGAGCTTCTGCCTCTGTGGCTGTATTCCTTCCCACAACTTGCTTGGGAAGAGATTCAATGATGTGAAAACATCAGTTCTCCATCTATTCATCTCAGTAAGTTTCAGCATAAAGGTTTTGTCACTTGGGGAGGTACATACAACAATTACTAAGACATCCTGGGACTTTTGGTTCCGGCTGCTTGCAGGCAAGGGTGATTGGTTTGAATCAGTTTCCTAGTATAATGTATGAAATTCACAAACCGTGGAAAAAACAATGATACTTCCTTGTGTGTACAATAAAAGCCACAAGGCGGCCCAATTCGGGGCTCTCAGTCCTTTGAGGCTGTGAGACCCTTGGCCCCTAGTGCATAAATCTCTTGACTTCTGTTTCTTTCTTAACCTTTCGCCGCCCTTCTCATTCTCTCACTGCCCGTGTTGTGCTGGATGCGATACTACTCCAGAGTTTCCCAAATGACAGTCCGTGTATTGGATGCAATAGAAACACCTGGGAAACTAAGAGAAAAATGCAGATTTGGGAGCCCAATGCTACATCTACCAGATCAGAGTTTAGAGGGGAGAGGGTGGGGTTCTGTATTTCTATAAAGCTGACCAATGGTTCTGAGCACAAGCCGGGTGGGGAAGCACTAACCTAATCCGTACTCCTCGTTTTACATACGTGGGGCCAAGCCTGGTGAGTTAAATACTCAGTGTATCTGAATCAAATTTGGTGTTGTAATGAAGCAAAACTTTGCACACAGTTAATCTGACACGTTTAATACTATGCATATCATTATTGTGCCACATGGCAATTAGGCATAAATAGTGAGTAAGTTATTCAGAGGGAGAACTATTATTACAGATACAGAAACCAAGTATTTGGAGGGATCAATTTGAGGGAAGAGAAAGGAGCCATTGGGAAATATTGGGATGCTGCTATGAGGTCCCATAGAGGGCCTCAAGTTTTGTCACTCAGGCTCCAGCAGATCTGATGACAGGTGGGTCTACCCACAGATTTGGAAAGTCAGGTGGGAGTTGGGTTGCTGGAGCCCTTAAATAAGACTGGAGAAAAACAAAACAGCACCTGGCCCCTTCTTCCTGTGAGGAAAGGACTGGACTAGGTGGGACATCATGGGAAGAGGGAGGAGAAGAAATTGTAGAAGGACTTGGGTCCTTCCACTGCAGGAACAAACTGAGGGCTGGGATCTACCTACTTTCAAGCGGAAACATCTTCCTCATACATTGGAATTGCCCGTTGTATTCTGGATACATGTTCCAGGCCCACCTCCAGGGCTATGCCCACACTGCGTCCTTTGTCTGAAATGCACCCACATCTCTATATGTCTGATTCCCACTGGTCTTTCAGGGCTCAGCTCAAATAGTTGTGTTCCACAGGCCTTTCCTGATTTCCCACACCCAACCCAGACATAATGCCCCTCCCCAGTCTTAATAAAGTCATGTACCTCTTTGTGACATTCATGACGTCATTATGTGTGTTCTTGTCTTACTTTTTTGACTAAAGAGAGATATTCTCTGGCTCACAGTCCCCGCTGCCTAACTCCCAGGACAGAACCCATCACAGGGTAGACTCTCAACAAATGTTTGCTAAATCTCCCCTATTAGTCATCCATTTGGCTTAATGAACAAACACCCCGAGAGCTTAAAGATGAACTATCTGTTATACCCAACTTAGTGTTGGCTTATTTTGATTGCTTTCCAACTTCCAAGCTGAGAGGCTCTGGAAGTGTGGAAGTTTTGATGGAAGGAGGGATGGAGCGAGTTGGAGGCAAAGGAAGAGAAAAGTACAGACAGATGGTGTCTGAATGGGTAGGCACAACTCTCACGGCTTTTGCGAGAATAGCTGGGTGTTGTTAGATATCTTGACACTTAGGCACCAGGATATAGGGAGGGAGGGAGGGAGAGAGAGAGAGAGAGAGAGAGGAAGAAGAAGAAGGAGGAGGTGGAGGAGGAGGAGGAGGCAGAGGAAGAGGAGGAAGAAGAGGAGGATGAGTAGGAAGAGGAAGAGGAGGAGGAAGAAGAGGAGCAGGAGGAAGAGGAGAAAGAGGAGGAGAGGGGAGGGGTGGGCACGGGTGGGGAGGAGAGGAGAGGAGAAGAAGAAGAATGAGACCAAAGACATAACTAGCTCCCTTTGCACTTTGACATATTTTGCTGAGAATATAACCCCTTCTCCTCCTCAGAGAGATACTACAATAGGAGCCAGCACACCAGTCACAGCACTGACTGACTTTCTAGTCATCTTGGGCTGGAGCGCACAAGTCCAGGAGCAGAAACTTCCTTGTCCATGTTCCACACCTTCCTGCAGAATCAGGCAACTGCCTTTCCTATTTGACTCCCCCCTCCTCCAGCTCCATCAAATACTTGCTACGCTACAGGGGTCTGTGCTAGGATGGCCAAACCCAAGCAGGGCTCCAAACGCTGTGTTATTGTCTGGCTTTGTGACCTTCAACAAGTTGCTTACCTATGTCTCAGTTTCCTTATCTGTACCATGGATATAATAATTTATTTTTAAAAGTTGTTGTGAGGATTGAATGTGGTCCTGTCTATGGGAGAGCCTTAAGAAAGTGCCTGGCCATAGGAAGTGCTCCACAACTGGGGCTGACTCTTGCTAGTGATGGGCTTGACCTGTCAGGCAGGTAGACTCATCCCCCACACCATCCTCAGTACCATCTCTGACTGATACAGGAGGGAGTAACAGAGTCTCAGCATCCAGGTCTCAGTCTCCAGGGAGCTTCCAATCCGGATAGAGAAGGACGCAGACCGGGTGTACCATTACAGTCATGGGATGCCTTCAGTGGGAAACTCTTCTTCTCCTAGTTGGATAACTCTGAGCAGCCAATCCATGAGGTCATCTGACTTAAAACAGTTCTTTCTCAACTGAGTCAGTTATGACAAGCTGGACAAATTAGATTTTTCTATTAGGAATTTAACGATGAGATTCTCTAGAGAGAATGGTTCAGGCTCTTTGGGAGCACTAACTGATGCAAAGGAAGGTAGGGGGGAGGCAGGGCCCATAAGTAACCATGAGTAATTGGCATTTATGAGTAAAATTGACCATAAATAAGCCAAAGATACGGGTAGAGTGAGGGGGTTGGTCCATAGCCTAGAAGTAGATAAACAGAAAGACGCAGACGTGTGGAGTAGAAAACACTTCAGTGAGGATGAGAGCTGCTGAGAATGAACTGTCCTGATCCCGAGAGCCACTTGGATTTGCCCAGTCTGCCAGTTTTAGTCTCTGCAAAATCCAGTCGGACTTCAGTTCCTCTTCTTCTTTGAGGCCTGGTTGTTAAACTCTCCTTGGTACCCATGAGGCCTGACTATGTGCTTGACATTTCTAATTGCCTTATTTCCATGTTCTCCCTTATAATACTCCTACCCTTACTCCAAACACACATGTAAACACTGACTCAAGGCGACCCAAGAAAGCCTCCAATTCTTTCCACCAAAGGAGTCTGACACACCCGCAATAAACTGGGACCTAGTTCTGAACAAGGGTTTTTCTTTTTTCTCCCTAGACCCAGGCCCTACCCTGCTGCCTATGTCTTGTGCTCTGAGCTGGGATCCCTGACTTGCCAACCTCCATCACCAGGGGCTTTTTTCCCCCTCAAATTATTCAGTGTAATCCTCATCTCAAGATCCCAGAGTAGATATTTTTTATCTTAAATTAATCATAATAATCTTGTTCCTCTCAGGATTGGTTTAGAAATGGGCATGTAAACTTCTCTGGACAAAGAAAAGTGAGGGAAAGTATGTTGTGGGGCTTTTAGTAGGAAAGGTTTTATCACTCTTATAGAAAAGTCACAGAAATAAACTAGTCTCTCTTCTTTTTTTTTTTTTCCTTTTTTTAAAATTAAATTTATTGGGGTAACATTGGTTAGTAAAATTATATAGGTTTCAAGTGTACATTTCTGTAATACGTCATATGTATATCACATTGTGTGTTCACCACCCAGAGTCAGTTCTCCTTCCATCACCATATATTTGACCCCCTTTACCCTCTTTACCTCCCATCCCCCTTTGCTTTCTGGTAACCACTAAACTGTTGTCTGTGTCTATGAGTTTTTGTCACTTTGTTTGTTTGTCTTGTTCATTTGTTGCTTTCAGGTTTATATCCCACATGTGAGTGAAGTCATATAGTTCTCCACTTTTTCTATCTGACTTATTTCTTTTAGCATGATAATCCCAAAATCAATCCATGTTGTTGTAAATGGCAGTATTTCATCTTTTCTTACGGCCAAGTAATATATGATTGTGTGTGTGTGTGTGTGTGTGTGTGTTATGTGCCACATCTTCTTTATCCATATATCTATCAAAGGACACTTTAGTTGTTTCCATGTCTTGGCCACCATGAATAATGCTGCAATGAACATAAGGATACATTATCTTTATGGGTAAATGTTTTCAGATTTTTTGGGTAGATACCCAGAAGAGGGATTGCTGGGTCATATAATAATTCTATTCTTAATTTTTTGAGGAACCTCCATACTGTTTTCCATAGTGGCTGTACCAGTTTACATTCCCACCAGCAGTGTATGAGGGTTCCTTTTTCTGCACAGCCTCTCCAACACTTGTTACTATTTGTCTTGTTGATAATAGCCATTCTAACTGGGGTGAGGGGATATCTCACTGTGGTTTGATTTACTTTTCCCTAATAACTAGTAAAAATGAGCATTTTTTCATATATCTGTGGGCTGTTTGTTTGTCTTCTTAGGAGAAGTGTTTGTTCAGGTCTTCTCCCCATTTTTTTTTTTTAAAGATTTTACTGGGGAAGGGGAACAGGACTTTTATTGGGGAACAGTGTGTTCTTCCAGGCCTTTTTTCCAAGTCAAGTTGTTGTCCTTTCAATCTTAGTTGTGGAGGGCGCAGCTCAGCTCCAGGTCCAGTTGCCGTTTTCTAGTTGCAGGGGACACAGCCCACCATCCCTTGCGGGAGTCGAACCAGCAACCTTGTGGTTGAGAGGACGCACTCCAACCAACTGAGCCATCTGGGAGCTCAGCGGCAGCTCGGCTCAAGGTGTCATGTTCAATTTTTTTTAGTTGCAGTGGGCAGAGCCCACCATCCCTTGCCGGAGTCGAGCAATCGAACCAGCAACCTTGTGGTTGAGAGCCCACTGGCCCATGTGGGAATCGCACCGGCAGCCTTCGGAGTTAGGAGCATGGAGCTCTAACCACCTGAGCCACCGGGCCGGCCCCTTCTCCCCATTTTTTAATTGAATTGTTTGTTTATTTGTTGAGTTGTATAAGTTCTTTATATATTTTGGGTATTAGCCCCTTATTGGAGGTGTTGTTTGCAAATATCTTCTCCCATTGGTTTGTTGCCTCTTTGTTTTGTAGATGGTTTCTTCTGCTCCACAGACAGACCAATGGAATAGAATTGAGAATCCAGAAATAAACCCACATATATATATGGGCAGGTCATTTTCAACAAAGGAGCCAAAAACATACGATGGAGAAAAGAAAGCCTCTTCAGTAAATGGTGCTGGGGAAATTGCAAAACCATGTGCGAAAGAATGAAACTAGACTGCCATCTGTCACCATATACCAAAATTAACTCAAAATGAATCAAAGATCTACACGTAAGACCTGAAACAATAAATTGCATAAAAAAAAAGTATATGTACTAAACTTATGGACCTTGGGTTCAGAGAGGATTTTATTAATTTGACCTCAAAGGTAAGAAAAGTAAAAGCAAAAATAAATGAACGGAACTATATCAACTACAGGTTCTTTCTATACCTCTTCCACCTCCATCAACTCAAGGTCAAGACTGGAAGTGGTAAATAAGATAACAGAACACAAAGACTCAAGAAGGGCAAAGTTTTCTGCTTAAACTGACAGGAAACCGAAATCAAAGGCAGAAGAGGACCTTGCGGTCTCCTGTTGACTGCTTCCCTGGTCACCTCCTCTCCACACCACTGAGGTGTCCCCTTTCTGGCTTCTGCAGTTCCAAATCTCTTCCCCAGTGCCCCCTAAGATGGTCATTGCCCTCAGGAGTCTTGGCATCCAGGCCACTCTGAACCCCCATCTTCCTTTTGGTGTGGACAGTCCCCCTCTCCCCTCAGATCAGTACAGAATAAGTTGGTATTTGCAACTTTAGGAAACTAGAAGAAAATCAAAATCAAACACAGCCCAAATGGCAAATAATGAAAAGGCCAAGCAAGATACATCCTGTTTGTCTAGCACACATTCTTCATCCCAGGGCTGCTAAAGCCTCACTTCAGGTCTCCTTGACTGGCTCACCTTGGCTGGTATAGATTTGGAATTGTGTCCAGGTTAGACCTGGTCACTGCTAGAATTGCCTTCTGTGCCTCTGTTCTGCATGGGGCCTCCCTCCAAACCTGGCTTGACTGCTCTTTAACACACTAGTTACTCTCTTCACTGTAGATCCTGGCCCCTGGACCTTGAAACTCCCCTTGCATTGCCTGGAATCCAGGCTCTTCTGTCATCTCCTTTCTCCACCAGGACTGTTTCTAAGACATTGAAAAACTTACCTGTGCCCCTGACCCAAGTCTGAATGTGTTGATTACCATTTGTGAAAGAAGGACACAAACGTCTCCCCTGGATTTACTCTGCTGCAGGCACTGTGGTTCTCACATTAGCATTTAATTTAATCCTCACAATGCTTCAGATTTCATAGATGGTGAAATGGGCTCTGGAATTGCTTGAAGAGTGAGAACCAGGATTCAAAGCATGGTCCCTCAAGCTCCAAGCCCTGTGTTCTGTCATTCATGTGTTCATGCAGCATCTGTACCAGGGTGGCAAAGAGACATCATCTCACATGTCAGTTCTGATTGACTTAGCGATGGCCTGGAGTGTTATGGTGAGAATTAGAGCTGTCTGGCATGGGGAGAACTGGAGGTAGTGACAGGCAGTACATGTGCCATATACGAGGTTTTGACAATTAAGTTTGCAAACTTGTTGCAATGATGTTGCTAACCTGTCTTGATTATTCATTATGAATTTGTACCAACTGGAAAAACAGTTAATAAAGTTTACTATTTGGAAGTACTGATAAGGCTGCATGAAAACATTAGACGAAAAAGACCTGAACTTTTCACCAACAGTTCATGGCTCTTGCATCACAACAATGCACCAGCTCACATGGCACTGTCTGTGAGGGAGTTTTTAGCCAGTAAACAAATAACTGTATTGGAACACCCTCCCTGTGCACCTGATCTTGCCCCCAATGACTTCTTTCTTTACCCAAAGATAAAGGAAATATTGAAAGGAAGACATTTTGATGACATTCAGGACATCAAGGGTAATACGACGACAGTTCTGATGGCCATTCCAGAAAAAGAGTTCCAAAATTGCTTTGAAGGGTGGGCTAGGCGCTGGCATCAGTGCATAGCTTCCCAAGGGGAGTACTTCTAAAGTAACCATAGTGATATTCAGCAATGAGGTATGTAGCACTTTTTCTAGGATGAGTTCACGAATTTAGTTGTCTGAACTCATATTTGCTGCCCTTGGTCCAAATCATTTTTGTGGCAGCTGCATGGTCTTAGCAGCAGGCACCATTGTAGCCAGAACCTCTCTGCTTTATATCAGTTTCCTGCCACATGAGGAGCATGTATCTTCTCAACCAGGATACAAGTCTCAGCTTTGCTACTTAATAGCCACATGACCTTTAAGTAAGTTCCTTCACCACTTTGAGCTTCAATTATTTTATCAATAGAATATAGTTGAGTATAATACTTAACCTCATAAGGGTTCAGTACGAATTGGCGTAATGCTTCTAGAGTCGCTGGTACAATGCTTTATACACAATAAGTATTTGACAAATAGTAGTAGCAGTAGATGTTTCTGTGGTTGGCCATCATTCTATCAAGGCCTCTTGCCCATACTGTTGCTCACACCAGCTTCCTGTTTCTGTGACCTGCCAAGGTAAAAAGTGCCCCGTTTTCCAAGCTGGCTCATACTCTCCTTCAAGTGCCATTGGATCTGTGCTAGTCAGTGATGGGTCTGTGTTAACCATAACGTCCCATGACTCTCCACTCTACTGCTGGGCATTTCATTCAAGTCCTTCCCATGGGCTCCCTCTTGCTAATGTGATTACATGTCCTGATTGTTTCATTAACCACTTTTTCATAGAAACACTGGTCAATGTCTGGTAGAACATGGAAGCTAATTATCATCTTAATTGGAGAAGATTAACTGGTAAATAATATGTGCAATTTAATTATCAAGGAAAACTCCATAAGGTTAATGAGAATTCAAAACCCATAACCAAAGGTTGTGAAATTTCTTGGCTGGTAATTCCCAAGCTTTGGAAGCAATAGGGGCAGATTACTGCAGCACAGCAGGCTACTGACCCTGTCCTTGGCCTGGAGCAGGAAGTTAGGGCCTCTTATTTTGCTGTCTCTTATTCAGCTACTTGCACCTTGTTTCATCTTTGGTCTCATCAGCACCTCTTGTTCCCTGTACTCACTTACCTATCAGCCTCCACTTTCTTTTCATTCTTCTCTGTCTAGCTAGACTGCATGGGTTATCATTTGAGCTACTCCATTGCCAATATTTCAACATTTTAGTCTCTTGCCATCCTCAGTTCTCAAGTTACTCACCTCATTGGTTATTTCCATTCTCTCTCTCTCTCTCTCTCTCTCTCTCTCTCTTTCATGTGCATACTTCTCTATTGTTAGCTCACAATTCTTTCGTCATCCCCATCTTTGCAATGGTTCACTGCGAGCAGAATATTTTCCCCCTGCCCTATTGATGTTGAGAATGAGATTGCCACATGACTTGTTTTGATCAGCAGAATGTGGGCAGAAGTGACAACATGCCTATTTTGAGCCAAGGCCTTAAAAGACCTTGCATGTTTTTGATCCTCCCTCTTCAGCCTCTGCCAACACCCTGAGAAGAACACACGCTGGCTCGCTCACTGGCCCAAAGAGGAGAGAAGATGCATGGAACAGACCCTGCTGTGCAGACCTGCAGATGATACAGAGCCAACCTGCAGACACCTGACTGAGTCAAATAAATATTTATTCTTACTGTAAGCCACTGAGCCTGGGGTTGTTTCTTATGCAGCATTTCTGCAGCCATAGTTGACTAATGCAGACTCCTGTATCTTAATCTCCTTCCCTTCTTTTGGATCTTTCTGATCAATAGTTAAATATATTTAAGTCTCTCCCATCTTCCAAAATAAACCCTCAGTCTCACTTGTCTCCTCTTTTAGTGATTGCTCTTCTCATCCATACTCTTCTCAAGTAAGATTCTCGAAAGAAATGTCTCTTCTCACTGTCTTTAAGACTCATTTCTCATTTTTGCTTCACCCTCCTGTAACCTGGCTTTGTTCCCACTGCCTCTCTGAAACTGCTCCTGCCAGACTCACCATTTTTTCAGCCAATACTTAGTGAGCACTGACTCTGCTCTGGCTGAACATTGAGGATGGAAATAGGAAATGATGGGCATGGAGCTCCTGGTCCAGGGGAACATAGACAAGTAACGAGACAATTACAACCCACTGTGAGGAGAGCTGTGTGGGGATGTGAAGAGTGCACAGGGAGGGTACGAAACCCAGACGTGGAGGTCAGGGAAGTATCTCTGGAGGAGGTGACATCAAATTTGAGAAATAAAGAATTGGAGGACTTAGCCAGGCAAAGAAGGGAAGGAAGTGCCAATGAATTGAAAAAAAAAAAAAGAGAGAGAGAGAGATTTTTAAAAATACAAATCCCGTCAAATCACTTCTTTGCTTAAAGCCTTCAAAAGTTGCCCCTTGTGGCCATGCAATGGTGGGAGAGCAGGTCTTGTTCACCATCTTTTTCCCACTAGGCTTTCAGTAGGAATTTGGTGACTGTTTGGTAATACAAAAGGATTAACAAGACATTCACAGGCGAAACATAAGCACAAAGCAGAATGTTATTTGCTAAATTCCCTGGAAGACTATTATTATTACTGAGCATTATAACAAAACTAGCATTTGTGTGATGTTTAGTTTAATGTCAATTGCATGGTTGGTACATAATAAATGCTTGTTGAATACATGCAGTATTTGGTAATGTAAGGGACTTAAATTATATCTTGTAATCCTCACAACATCTCAGTGGAAAAAAAAATCCTTAAAAGTTAAGTAAATTTCCCAAGATCACTCATCTAGTAAGTTGGGAAGTAAAAATGGTTGTCAGGGCGGCCAGTGGCAAAATCACATGCAGTCCAGATACAGTAAATTGTAGCACTGGGGAGGTTTCCACACAGGGGGACTGTGACAGATCAGTAGCATTTGGATAGACCAACAGTGGTTTGGGAAAGGAATTCTTGGTGAGAGGACCACCATGAACACAGGAATGAAAAAAGGGACAACATGCTTCTATCAAAGAACAGAGAGGAGATTGGTGTGCTTTAGACAAAGGAGCCACATGGCTGGAGAAGTGCCATCCAAGGATCAGATTGAACTCAAAGTGCTGACTCTGAATAGCTCCTCTTCAACCCTAATATTTGAGTATCAAATGGTTTCTGATTACATGCATCCAGAGCACAAAGGAAATGTGATTACTAACACAGGATTGTTATCCAAGAGGAGAAAGTACATCACAAGCTTCTCTACTGTCAACTGTACAAGCCTCCATAAGACATTAGTATATGTCCCTAATGCTGTGTGTGTGTGTGTGTGTGTGTGTGTGTGTGTGAAAGAGAGAGAGACAGAGAGAGAAAATCCCAAGGTGGGCCACCCTAGTAGGACCAGCAGAACATGCCTATTTCCTAGACAAAGCTGTGTGACCCACTGGAACTCATAGGGCCTCGAATAAATTTAAATTTAAAATTCTAAGGTTATCTGCTTGCAAATCCTTCAATGGGTATAAAGTCTCGGTTATGCAAGATGATTAAGTTCTAGTGATCTGCTGTACAACATAGTGCCTACAGGTAACAATACTTTATTGTGCACTTAAAATTTTGTTAAGAGGGTAGATTTCATGTTAAGAGTTATTAACACACACACATACATCCCCACAGACAGGCACAAGGAAACTTTTGGAGGTAATGGATATGTCTACTACCTTGACGGTTTTATGAGTATATGCATAAGTCCAAACCCATCAAATTATATACATTAAATATATGCAGTGTTTTTTTATATCAATCATCCTCAATAAAGCTGTTAAAAAATAAAAGGAAACATCTGAGATAACACTAGAGAATGTAGCTTTATTATACAACGACCAAACATGAGGGGGAGCCAGAATTGGAGACCTCCACGAGAAGCTGGTGCTGCCTGGAGCCCTGGAGCCACTCCTGCATGTGGCCGGGAATGGCAGCCTGCATGTGGGGGACAGTCTGAATGAGCATGGGGATTTGTTGAAGCCCGTAAGTGTTGAAATTGATATTCCACATCAGTTGCATTTACACCAACTTCCACTTCTTAATTTTGAATAATTTCTTTATGTTTAACCAAGGTCTTCCTGGCACTAAATTTTTTAAGCTTACATTTCAGTGAGTTTATGTCTTAGAATTTTTACTTCTTCTTTATTAACCAGCAATACTAGCACACAGATAAATAATAGTAGAAACTACGGTTGAGCAAAGAGACAAACAATGAAACTTACCTGCAATTCTAGCACCCAGAGATAAGTATTGTTAACGTGTTGGTATATATTTTCCCATAATTTTTGTATAATTTTTGAAATAAAAATGAGACCACACTATACATATTATTTTTTTATCCTGATTTTTTATTTGATGATGTAACATCTCTGTCAGTAAGTATTCTTCCACGGCATTAGTTTATAGCTGCGCTGTGTTCTATTGTATTGGTGTCACCGGGAACCTATTGTTTGACAGCCAAGTTGTCCCCAAGCTTCAGACAATCATAATCATAAAGGAAGCTTTGGTGAGTCTTTGTATGCACCCTGAATTACCTCCTTAGGGCTCCTTGCCTCCCATTTCCAGCCTTTCCCCTTGTCATCCTCTCATTCTTGCTTCTCTTGCTGCCAAACTGAACTTCTTTGGGTTCTTTCAACACACCATGTTCTCTCTCCTCTGTGCTTTTGTACGTATTCTTCCCGCTGTCCAGAACATTCTCCTGCCACCGGCAATCTCATGTCTAGCTAATCCCTATTCATCTTTCAGACGTCACTGTCTCAGAGAGCCTCCCCTCTCTCCCCACCACCACCATTAGCACCACTGACTGGGACAGCTGTCCCTCTCATGGTGGCCACCATCACCTGACCTTCATTCTGCTAGAGCAGGAATCAGGTTGTATCACAATATCCTGCTTCCCTGTCTCTCCCCTTCATCAAATTGCAATGTCCTCAAGAATAAGGACCATGTCTGTCTTGGTCAACGTACCTGGAACAGTCCCTTGCACATAATTGGTGCTCTATAATAATCTGTTGAACAATAAATACAGAGGGTGCTAAAAAAATGTATGCATATTTTAAGAAAGAAAAAAACTATATTAAAATTGTAATACTCAATATATACTGATAACAAAAGATGAATACAAGTCACGTTTGATTTCTGCAATTACAAGAGGTGCTCGAAGTGGTTACCATCAGCATAATTTTAATACAGGGTTTTTTTCCTTTCTTAAAATGTGTATACATTTTTTGGGGGGCACCCTCTGTATATTCCTAAGAATAAAACTGTTGGGTCAATGGTATGGACTTTTTAGGTTTATGATCCAGATTGCCAAATTGTTGCCTCCAAAGGCCTACCCAGTTTCCCTCCACTCCCCAACTGTGTGAGCATGCTCATTTCCTCACGTCCTGGATAGCCTTGCAAAAAAATTGAAAATTTCCATCCACGGGGCTTTATATAGGGGGCACAGACTGGAATTATGTGCAGTGGGTTATTGAAGAATCTCAGCTCAGTGGGGTTGAAACATGAAAGTTAATTTTTTTTCCAGTCACTGCTTTCTGCTGTGTTCTGTTGAATCCCTTTGCCCCATTACTGAGGACATTTGGGTAGAAAACGAATGTTCCTGTCACTTCCAGTTATTGAAATCTCAGTCCAATCAGTTTAAAACTCCAAACTCTTCCTTCCCTTGAGCCTCAGGAGAATTGTAGATCTAGGGACCCTGAGATAGAAGGAGCAGCATGGTCTCTATTCCACTTCTGCTCTTCCTCCTTCCCCTTCTGGGTCTAGCTTTCTAGGCTTAGAGGCAGGAAGGAAGGATGGGGAAGCAGGAGGCATCTCAGTATGGCCAAGGGCCAGTGGTGGTGAGGAGGCATCCCTGACCTTGGCCCGGTGCAACCTGGTCCTTTGTGAGGCTAGTGGATACTGCTGAAGTGGCAGTCTCCATGTGGAAGGTGGGGTGGTGTTTTGCAGCAATGCTCAACTCAGCCTGGTCTCTTCTCATGCAAAGACCCACTCAGAGAGGAGGTGGCAATGTCCCCTTTCAATCTGGACTTTGGCCCCCAACCCTCTCTGGGTGGAGGCTCTCCTCACTTGTTATGGCAAACATCTGGACAGCCCACAGCTGACTGTCCTCATTTCATGCTCCTTTACGCGGAGCCAGGAAAGGCCATGGACTTCCTCTGTGTTCTCCAAGGCCTGATGGAAACTGGGATGAAGCTACCTCAAGTCCTTCTTTCCAGGCCTGCTACAGTCCCCTCTCCCTCTGCTGGCATGGGCCACCCGCACAGGTCTCTTACAGATGTCTCTAGACAAAAAGTAGCCAGTGGTCTCTGTGATCACATATGTCTGCCCCTCACCTAAAACACCATAGGGTTTGCAGTTCTGATGCTATCTCCCCACATTCCCCAGCCCTCTCCTTGTATAAACAAGAGTGGAGAAACAGGGGCACGATAGGGTGTGGGTTGAAGGTGGCAGGCTGGTTCTGCAACCTGAGGTTTTAAACCACATTGTCGTATTGCTGGGATGCATTGGCTCTGCTCCTGGGCAGCTCTCTTTAGAATGCAGGGCTCCTCAGGGCCTCTTGTCCACTACTTTGGTTTGGACTTTGGCCACAATTCTGGAACACCAGACAAATCTCCGTCATCACATTGTTGCAGATGCACCCGTCACGATCCTCAACAGAATTTTTATAGTAATTGCAGAAGCAGATTGCACATGGCTATTTCTTGTAGCAGCACTGGGTAAAAGCAGGAGGTGAAACCAGACAATTTGAAATTAAAGGGAAAAATAACCACATAAAGCAAGAGAGACAGAGCCCTGTGATGTGGGAGTGGGGAAGGGTGAAGGGTAGACAATGAGGAGAGGAGGCATTCTTGTGCCTCCAGGGGCCTTTAGGGTCAGGAGACCTCTCTGTCCAGTCTTGTCTGTTGTCAAGGGCAATCAGATATGTTGTGCAAAGCAGAGAGTTGGGGAGAAAGGGCCCCCCGTGAAACCTTCTCAACCTCCCTCAATCCTCCAAATGCAAATGTCACATCCAATTGACCTGATGCTCTGGATGAAGGCCCTCCCTCCTCTCAGGCACTGGCCATAATCATCCTATGGTCACTTCCCACAGCCTGAGCTTTTATAGGCTGATTGGATATCAAAGGTGGCCACGCAATGAAAGAAGCTGGCCAGGGATTGATTCCAGTCCCCAGCATCCATGAGGAAATGGAGCTTGGGGAGGGGCTCAAGGAATCAATCATGGTGAGAAGGGTCCTCTCCCTCCAAACTCTTTCACGTGGTCTGTTGAAATAAAACCCCGAATACCACAATTACAGTCTGGGAGCCTTGGGATTCATTAGTTTCGACTTCAGCAGCATTGATTTCTTGTTGAGTAATTAGTTCACTAGAGTCCCTGATGGCATACTCGCTCTATTTACATAATTAAGACACAAATCTTGCACCTGGATGGCAGCCAGGACACTAAGGACACTGGACACTGAGGGCAGCAGGTGCCTGAAAGCTTGTAGCCCCAGTTCCACACTCTCACCAGCCGGTCCCATTTGCCTCAGCAACTTCAATAGGCTGAGAAGTTCTCCTTAGAAACATAGTTTTGAAGGTTTATGCCAAGGAGATCAATCCACTTAAACTAGGCTTGTAGAGAAGCTGTAATACTTTCAAAATGAGCTCACAATTTCTTGTTTTTAAGGACTAGAATGCGGCAGGAATGATGATATGTGATTTCCAGAGCTAGTTCAAAATGCATTCCCCCCCACACACACACACCTTTCTCTGCCTCAGATCGCTCATTCTGGAGAACCCACCCACCATAGAGTGACGATACTCAAGCAGCCTGTGGTAAGTCCACATTAAGGGAGAAACTGAGGCCTTTTATCAAGAACAGGCACCAACTTGCCAACCACATAAGTGAGCCATCCTGGAAGTGGATCCTCCACCCTCCGACAAACCTTCAGACAATACAGCCCTAGCTGACATCTAGATGACCATCTCATGAGAAAACCCAAGTCAGAACCATCCAACTAAGACACTCCCAAATTTATGTCTCACAGAAACAGTGAGGATAATAACTGTTTATTATTGTTTTTGCCATCAAGCTCTGGAGTAATTTGTTACCCACAATAAATCACTAATACAGAGCATACTTCTCTTTCCAATGCTGCTTCTTCAGGAACAAAATGGTCTGATATCAAGACCAAGACAGCTAAAAATGTTTATATTTTGTAAGAATTTATCTTATAAAAATGTATTAAAATGTAGAGACACACAAATTTGCTAAATACTTGCACAGATGTGCTCATTGCAGCATCTTTTGTAATACCGTGTTTCCCCGAAAATAAGATCTAACCAGAAAATAAGCCCTAGCATGATTTTCAGGATGACATCCCCTGAACATAAGCACTAATTCATCTTTTGGAGCAAACCTTAAAATAAGACCCGGTCTTATTTTCGGAGAAACACAGTAGTGAAACTGAAAAACATTTAACATTTCCATCAATAGAGTCCTATTAAATAAATTATGGAGAAAAGCTGAATAATTCTATGTAAGCATTAAAGAAATTGAATTAGTGGTAAAAAATATACTTCTGCATGTAAAACCCCAAGTCCAAGTGGTTTCACACGTGAGTCTCCCCGCAGTTTATGGAAGAAAGACTTGAATCTTTATACAACCAATCATGAGCAATAAAAAATAAGAGAACACTTCCTAATTTCTGTATAACTTTGATACCTAAACAGAACAGAAATATTAAAAGAAAGGAAAATTATAAACAAATCTCACTCTTAAACATAGATGCAAAAAATTTTCAGAAACAATGTTACAAACCAAATCTAAATGTATAGAAAAATTCATAGTATGAATAAGTTGGGTTTAAAGCAGAAATGCAAAACTGAGTCAACATTAGAAAAATCAATCAAGGTAACTTACTTTATTAATAGGATAAGGGGGAAAATCATGACACAATAGATGTGGAAAAATCTTTTAAGAAAATGCAACATTCTTTAATAATTTAAGGAAGACTCACTCAGCTGAATAGAAATAAGTTGCTTTCTTTTATTATTACTATTATTATTTAAGACCTTTATTAAGAGATGTCTGCAATTTGTTGACTCTTTTGGAAAAAAATCATGTTGTAAACTTTTATTGCAAATTTAAAATGAGGTTCTTAAAACTCTCAACTTGACCAGGTATAAAACAGTTTTAACACTTTTAAGGATGTATTGAGAAAAAACAGGCTAAAAAAAATATTAAAAAACCAAATCTGTCATTACCAAAAGAGGTGTCTTTAGATACAAATAAAGAAAGCCAAAGCCACATAAATATTACAGATAGTTCTAGTTATCTGGTCAATGAGCAAAAAGCAAGCACTTAAGCTCTTCAGCTCCAATCTTTTGTTCATTTCTTATTGCTGGAATTTCATATTCGTTTCTCCTTGTTGACTGACTAAACCAAAGGATGGTAGAGAGATGGTAAACCGTCATTTATTCAGTCTTGCCCTGCTCAGCCTTGGGAGTGGACCAATTCTCAGCTGCCTTTGTCCCTTTGCCATCTTGTGGTTTAGGGTTTAGGGTTTTCTGGGCATCTGTGTGGGTACCAGCATTAAGGTAGCTGCTGACCTTGGGTCTCCTCTCCTTCATTTTCCTTATCTTCTGCACTGCTGTCCTCTCTAGGCTGTCCAGCGAGGAGAGCCTCTGCGGAATGGTGGGCTATAACCCCACTACATATTCTGTCTTATTGGTCTACCTTGCTCTCCCGCACCCTGGTTGTCAGCGTCTTCCATCCCTTTTCCCTGCACAGGAGGGTTGGAATATTGTGGTGATGCCCAGAGAGTCTCCACAAATAATACGGTTGGCAGTGTGGCATAAAGTAGGGCCAGTGCTGTTGGGCCTGCCTTTGGGAGCACTCTCCCATCCCTCATTCTTTCCCCAACTCTCACTGTTCTGGTTATTCTGCTGGTAATTGCACAGAGGACCCCTACTACGCACGTCCCATCTATAATGGTTAGCTTCTCCTGCAGATTGACTGCCTTGCACTGGAACTCCACCATGGACTGTAACATTTGCCGTCTCCCCACCCTTTTCTCCTTTAACAGCATCAAATCCCATAGTCTCTCCGTCTCCTTCACTGCCAACGTACTTCCTAGGATTATTTATGGCAGTCTGGATTTTAGTAGGTTTGCTGGATACAAAGTTAATATTTCTTCAATGATATTTTTGTGTACCAGCCATTAACAGAAAATAAAATTTATGAAAGATACTTCATAATAGCATCAAAAAATATCAAGTACCTAGGAATTCAGCTCTCTTGCATTAAAGCCAGACATTACAGTTTCACAAGAAGGTAAGCGAACAGCAATTTCTGTACTTTGAATCTTCAAATAAATGTGGGGGAACTAACATCTTTACAATATTGAGTCTTCCAATCTATGAATTCAGTATATTTTCCATCTATTTAAGTCTTATTCAAAGTCCTTTAATGAAGTTACAGAGTTTTCTTTGTAGAAATCTTGCCCTCCTTAAATATTTCCTAAGTACTTGATATTTTTTAATGTTACACAGAATATTAAAATGACATGTACTCAAGGGTCATGATTTAATACAATTAATCATTTTTACTGCTCAATGAAGGACATTCTTAAATGGAACTGGCAAATTTAAGCTGCAGGAGACTGTGGTGAATGATACAAAGATGACTAGCACAGTCTGTGCCACTGCCTTGATTCATGTTAAGGCACTAGCAGTTTTACCACCATTGTTCTACACTCTCAGCTCAAATGCAAACTCAGTGCAAAAGATCAAATAATGTCTTATGAAAAGTTTTCACCTTGTGAATGCCTAAAAGGTCTTAGAGATCCCTAGAAGTAGCAAACTACATTGCTGTAGAAAATGCATGCCCACAGGTACCAGGACACACCTATAGGAATATTTGCAGATCATTGTTTATAGTAGACCCAAATTGGAAATAACCCAAAAGTTGATCAACTGTAAAATGAATAAATAAACTATACTCATCAATGGAATACTATATAGCATTGAAAATGAAATAGCTACAGCTATATGAACCAGTATGCAATAATACCACAACCAAGGCAACCAAACTGGTGGCATGTGGCGGGTCCATGTGAGACATCAGGCCTTACAAGGAGAGAGAAAGGGCTTTATTCTCCGTAGACCCAAGCAACAGCCAAGATTCCAAAAACAGAGGACCAGGTTTTCATTTCCTTGGGCCTGGGGAGAAAATCAAGGATTTTGTGGTTTGGGGAGAGGTTGTGATTTTAGCCAGCAGATGGCTGGGGCAGGCTTTAACTGCCTGGGTTGCATAGTTCTAGAAAGGAGGACCTGCCAGATTCTGGACTCCTAGTGGTCCAGAGGGGACCCGCACTCGTGGCATTTCTCCAAGTACCTTCTATGTGTAGACCCAGAAACAGGGAAAAAGCCTCCTCAAACCTCAGTGGGGTGGCGGGATGGGTAATAATTACCAATTCAATCATCTCTGGTTTAAAAAAGCAGAAATCATTGTGTGTTCTTCCACTTGTCAATTTGACACCAGTAATAGAAACCCAAACAACATGGCCTGTCTGGGGCTCTACTTAACATATGATCAATGAAGTTGTGAACTGATGCCTGAAACTTACTTTGAAATGTATCAAATAATAAGTAGGTGCTAAGGGTTCAATTGCATCCCACCAAAATTCACATGTTGAAGTCCTAACCACTAGTACCTACAAAGTGACTTGATTTGGAGATAGTCATACAGTTAAAATCAGGTCATTAGGGTGGGCTTAATCCAATATGACTGGTGTCCTCATAGAAAAGGGAAATTTGGACACAGACACACATAGATGGACGACAGTGTGAAGAGGCGCAGGGAGAAGACAGCCATCTACAAGCCAAGGAGAGAGGCCTGGAGAAACAGGTCCTTCCCTCTCTTCACATCCCTCAGAAGGAACCAACCATGCTGACACCTTGATTTTAGACTTGCAGCCTCCAGAACTGTGAGACAATACATTTCTGCTGTTTAAACCACCCTGTGTGTGGTACTTTGGTACCGTCCTGAGAAACTAATGCAGTTGGCTTGATGGAAGTTCAGGGGTTCGGATAGATAGACAGATGTATAATAAAACAAGTATAGTAAAATATTAATGATAGGTAGAATTGAGGTGCTGAGTTTATGGGTGGTCACTGTAAAATTCTTCAACTTTGTTGTATGTTTGAAGTTTTTTAAATGTTAGGAGGAAAAGAGAGCATTACAAAATGTTCTCTTAGAACAAAGAAAAGTCAACTCTGTTAGAAATGGTAGTTACATTCCTAGAAGTCCCATGACTCGACAGTTTTACATAAAAGATCAAATAGCCTCCGATGAGCAATACCACAGTAATAATGGCATTTAAAGTGCACACACACATACCCCACATCCCTACATGTTGCCTTGGAAATTCCACTTTGGAGATGCTCTTATAAAAATAAAAATGCCAGCATGTAAGCATATATTTGCTTATTTCACTATTGTTGTAATGACAAAAAGAGAAAATTGGAAACAACTTGACTGTCCATCAGTAAGGAAATGGTTGACTAAATGATGGTTCGTCTGTGGAATAACTGTGTTGCTGTTCTTTGAATGAGGTAAATCTATGTTGTTTCTCTCCTATTCTTAGCCTCTGCTCTATGCTATGTCTCAATAAAACCTGTGTTATAACAACAATTTTTACTTTTATAACAAAGGATTAATAAGGATGTAGTTTTAAAAGATGAAAGAAGTAGGTCATCTCTCTGCTGATTCTCTATTATGCACCGGTCACCTTACCCTCCAGGCACATTCTTGCACTCACAGCCATTTAGAAGGAAGACAGGCACCCAGAGCTGGCTGGGACTTCTTGCTCTGAGGTTAGATGCTTGAAACAAGGAAGGAGCCTAGAGCCAGTCCAGGAAGGCAAGCTGAAGGGATGAGATGTGCTCATTAGCTCCTCCTGACAGCTGGCCAACAGTGGGAATGGAAACAAAGCTGAGGTTCAGGTCTGGTGAAAAAAAACAACAAAACACTGGGGTTTGTTTATTGAAAATCCTGGTCTTAGAGTGCCCGCAGAACAAGGAACAGAAAGAAGGTGGGTACACAAGTAGAGATTCTAGAGTCAGAAAAACCTGTGTTTGAAAATTCTGGCTTTTGTACTACCTGTAAGGCTAGGAAAGTGCCTCATTTTATTTTGTCTTTTGTAAAATGGCAATCATGATATTTACCTCCTAGGTTTGATGAGAGGAGTACATGAGTTATGTATATAAAATACATACTGTAGATGCTCAACAGTGACAAGTGTCATTATTAGCATCTGTGTCTCTGTACATACCCATTCATAGCGGGTACTCAGCAATAGGGACTGTCATTGTCATCATTGCAGTGCTTCCCTAGTCTTCCCTGGAGAGGAAAAGAGAGGGAGGAACTTGCTTCTGCTCTCCTTTCTCTCTGCTCCACTACCGTGGAAACTCCTTCTGTTTCTTCCTCTTTTGTTAGCTCTGCATGCAGCTGAAGAATGCAGCCCTTAGACAGCTCAAATGGCAGGAAGCCAAGGGAAGAACCCATCACAACAGTGTCCTGATAATAACTGGTCTTGATTCATTTATGCAAATGGTTCATGTGTGCACTGTGCCAATGGAGACATCAGGATTTAGGGGTCAAGTTTCAGTGTCCAGTCTAGAGCTAGGGTCCAATTGAGGTGTGTGTGTGTGTGAGTGTGTGTGTGTGTGTGTGTGTACGCACACGCACGCGTGCTTTAAATGCCATTATTACTGTGATGATTGTTCATCTGAAGCTATTTTGATTCCCAACTCCCAAACATCGCTGCTAATGCCTTATGAGACATGTGGGTTTGGGGGTGAGTTTGGCTGTGTCTTAGTCAGTTCAGCCTGCTGTAACAAAATACATACTATAGACTGGCTGGCTTATCAAAAACAGAAATTTATTTCTCACAGTTCTGGAGGCCACAAGTCCAAGATCATAGTGTCAGCCTGGTCAGGTTCTGGTGAGAGTTTATTTCCAGGTTGCAAACAGCCAACTTTTCCTTCTGTTCTCAACTTTTCTATTAGCAAAGAGAGAAAGGAAGCAAGTTCTCCCCCGACTCCTATAAGGGCAGTAATCCCATTCAGGAGGGTTCCACCCTCATGACTTCATCTAATTCTAATTCCCTCCCAAAGTTCCCAACTTCTAATATCATCCCATGAGGTGGTAGGGTTTCAACCTATGCGTTTTGGGAGGACATTCAGTCCACAATAGGCTGCAAGGTTTTTCCTTTCCTTTTTTCTTTTCTATTAGCAACAATAGCTGCTCCCATACCAGGCTCCCTCTCATCGTGTTTGGAGAGGTAACCTCATCTGATAAGCATTGGAGGTAGTGCCCCCAGCCCTTGAAGCCACCCACTGCCCCTCTGCCCACCAAAGTGTGGCTTAGTCTGTGGCTTGGGAAGAGCATAAAACCAGGTCAGCCAGGGATCCCAGGGCGTGGGTAAGAGAAGGCAGGAGTGCAAGGGGGGTAGATACCTGGGCAGGGTGAGGGTTGGGAGAGAGGAAGAAGGTGGAAAAGAGGAAGTTAGAGGAAAGAGTGGCTCAGTGAAGAGAGGAAATGGAAAGAGAGAAGAGGGGGAAGAATGATAAAGCAAGGAAGGAACAGAGTGGGAGAGATGATAACAAGCTCGCTAACAAGTGAACCCCACTCATTGGCTTCAGGACCAGATTTACTGAGTTTCTGGGCCACTGCTCACTCAGGCCTGGCTGAAGCTGATAGTGGCTTTCCTGGGGGTGATCCAAGCTGAGCAGCAGAAATAGAAGCTGTTCTAATAGTAAGGATAACAATAAATAAAACAGCTAATGTCGAGGACAATTAAGAGTGAAAGAAAAGCTCGCTGCTATGAGAGAGAAGCCATTTCACTGCCCATTTGACTCCAGTTAGTGTCTAGTAAGGGATTTTACATCCTCAGAAACAGTATTTTCACGCTGGAAGGAACCTTGGGCATCTCAGAGGCCCTCAACCCCCCCTCATTTTACAGAGATGTCTTAGAGAAATTCAGTGATTTTCTCAACACCACTCAGCAAGTTAGTACCAGAATCTGACCGTGGAAGTCTTGCCTCCCAGTTTGAGAGGTAATGCATATTGCCGAGAGCCTTGGGGGTTCTGGAGCTGGACGGCTCTGCGCTCTAATCCCAGCTCTCCCCTCTGCCCAGCAGGAGAGGCTCCTTCTTTTAGCGTCTGCTCTGCGAAAGGTTTTGAGAACAACTGCAATGGAAGAACAGATTCATTCCTCCCTTAAGTGTAGCCAGACTCAGTGGTAGCCTCCCTTCCTGGTGTTACAAATGTCACAGAACAAGAAGTCTGCATTGGCTCGAGATCCCAGGAAGCCACAGGTCAGAGAGCCTCTTACCACAAGGCAAAGTGTTTTGTAAAGTATTCCACCCCTTACAGCAGGTACGTGAAATTTTCGCCCCGTGTATGGAGCCACGGCAGTGTTTTTCTTTTCTCGCCCGCCCCAGGTTCATGCTTCTTCCTCCTCCATTCACCCTACTGTACAGACCTGGCTATCCCACATATGGTAGCCACTAAGGTGACTATTTAAATTTAAATTCATTAACATCAAATAAAATTTAAAAGTTAGTTCTGTACTTGTCACACTTCAAGTGTGACCTGTAAGCCAGTGGCTGCCTATTGGACAGCGCAGTACAGGACATTTCCATCTGTGCAGAAAATATTATTGGACATGGACAGTGAAAGGCCCACTTCTGTAGTTGTGTTGTTCCTTGTATGTTTGTCTTACCGTTTCTACCAAAATCTCTGTAAGCGCGGCCATTGGTGGTTTGCAGATAGCATCGTTTCATGTCCCTGCCTGGCTGTTGGGGGCCCTGCAGGCAGAGGAGAGGGCGTGCGTCCCTGTAGAGCTGCCACTGAGTGAATCTGGAGCAGGAGAGGAGCCCAAAGGGGCGACTCCTCACCGCCTGCAGGGGCTGACTGGCTGGTCTCTTTCCGTTTTCTCTGACTTTCTGTGCTACTCACTAGTGTCCCTGGTAGCTACAGGTTAAATGGCTTGAACAGCTCCATAGGCTCCCAGGGCCCGCCGAGTTGAGATGAGCATGGGGATTCATCGCCAGATTCCAAATTGGCTCAGCCCTCTTCCCCCTCCATGATTTCGCTGTGTGCACCATGACTTCAAGTTCCAATTTAATATAGATGGTAATAATAAGACACAACCACAGCATCCTGCAAATTGCAATTCAAAGAAAAGAGGCCAGACTCAGGTTTTCTGGGCAATTGTTGGCTTCTCCTATAAGGAAGGAGAAGGAGAGACAGGAAGGAGGAAAGGGCGACTCTTTGCTTTTCCAGAAAGTGCGGGTTATTTTGCCAGTAGAGTGAAAGGAAACAAGACTAGTGAGAGATCAGAATCACTAATTTCCTAAAGCATATAGAATGGTCATCTGCCTTTGCTTCTACAGTTTCTTGGTCCCAACTAAAACCCCTCCGATTAGCTCAGATGTCTCATTCATTTATTCACTCATTCATTCACTCACTTGTTTTTCATAACCAGAACTGCTCATCCAACTTACCTGGAGAATTATTTCAAAGCACACAAACCCAAACTACAGGCAGACAAACAGAATCTGAGTTAGTGGAAGATGGGGAGGAGGATGGAGGGGCACCCTGCCCAGGAGAGTGGAAAGGGTCTTGGGCCTGGATGGGCTCATATGTCTGCAACACATTCCCAAGTTGCTCGCACCTGGGTAGGAAATCCTGCTTGATTCATGCCTTCATCATTCATTCAACAAACATTCCTTGAATGTTAAGGGCCGGGTTAGATAATGGGGAGAAAATGGACCTTATGCAGAAGTTCTCGGGTTTGGCTGCATATTAGAAACACGTGGAGAACTTTTGAAAATCCTGATGCCCAGGCCATGCTCCAGAGCAACTAAATCAGAATCTCTCAGGGATAGGACCCAGGTATCAACATTTTTAAAGTGTTGTATGTGATTTCAATATTTTGGCTTGCGGGGGAAAGAATTCTATGAGAATATGGGTTGGGGAAGATGGGGATTTTCACTTAGCTCTGCTGGGGAAATCAACCAAACTTCCCTATACATGAACACAATCACAGCGCTCTTGCTAGCCAGCTAAGTACCTTCAGTTTCCTTCTCGAGGCAGGGATTAGGGCAGAGGAGACGGAGAGGACTGACCCAAGGCAGAGTTCAAAGGCCATAGGTCTCAAAGAAGAAAGAAGCCCTACTCAGCCCCTCAAGTTGGTCAGGCCACAAATTGGAACTTGAAATGGCCTCACCCCAATAACAACATGGAATCTGCTTTGAAGCAAGGAGCTCTTGTGCTCATGGAGATGCCGTCATTTCTAAGGGGGACGGCCATGGGACAGGACAGGGGCAGACATCTCTCACCTCATGCCACTGTTTTTATTCTTCTGGCAACATTTTTGTCCATGTTTTGTCAAAAATTTTTGAGCACCTACCATGACTGGGAGCCGGGAAATGAAAATAACCTGGTCCCAACCCTCAGTGAGCACATAGCTTTGGGCAGGGGACAGACTCAGCCTCAGTTTCTTTATCCATAAATCAAGGGCATAATGAAAGGAAATTTCTGAGGTTCTGAAAGGCTCTAATGTCACATGTTTCTATGACACTCTAATGCAGATTAACATGGAAAGATGTTCTTTTTTTCCTAAGCTGACTTTTCTAGTAGCTGGTAAATAATGCATACACTTTTGTGGTGTTGCAAGGCTGGCCCAACTATGCAATTTTAGAAACAAAGTAAACCTCAATCACACGTCTACAGCCAGGAATTTGGCTCTGATGAAAGGTGTCCATTCTGCTGAGCCCAGAGTAGGCAGTGGTGAGATCCCAACACATTCCCTTTCAGTCTACAGGAACAATGCTGTACGAGAAACCCTATCTGAAAAAAAAAAAGAAAGAAACCCTATCTACTTGGGCATTGCCTGTGCATTTCTATTTAGAGACTTGTTTGTCTATGTTGCCATAGTTGTTCCAAAACCACAGTCCAGCCAGTTTGCTTCTGCCCAGCAGCCCTTAGAGATGGCCCCTGTTCAGGAAAAGTCTCACCTGGCCAGTGCATCTTAGAGCTGTGAAAGGGCCTTCCAGAACTGAGAGGAAAGATTAGCAGAGCTCATTTTCTCTTCTGCATGGCACCAATTCCCTTCTATTTTATTGTGTAGTTTCAAAAAACTGCAAAAGGAAGGCTATGCTACAGCATGGAAGGCAGGAATTTTGGAATTAAGAAAGAGGGTTCAAATCTTGGCTACTTTATTTATAATTAGGCTGAATCATATGAAGTTGATGACATTTTTCCATTTTCTACCTACAGAAGCCGAAATTTCACATATTTCAACCTATAGATAAATTTAATCTCTATGTCTCAGTTTGTTCATCTGTAAAATGGGGGTAACGTTACTTATTTGGCAGGATTGTTCTGAAGTTAAATGAGATGCATAGTAATGTACCCAGGCAGTACCTGAACATATTCCTTTCATATGAAAATTGAATACTCAGCATCCACAAAATAGCAGGTGGCTGGCTCAAAAATGGCAGCCATCATTATTACATTATAATAAGCTGGTTAATAGCAATCTGGTCATCCTTCCTTGTCCTAAGCCGCAGGCCCCTTCAGGGCCCAGATCACATCAAAAGTGGAATGGGAACTAGTGTGGTGAAAGACCTGGGGTCCCAGGGTAAGTCTGAGCTCCGCCCTTTCACATCTGGGGGCAGGTCATGCCTTCTAACAGCCTCGGCTCCCCCTCTGGTAAAGAGGGGTCACTCTTCCTTCACAATCTGCTTTGAGAATGAATTGATTACATATGCAAAGTGCTTGGCATAGAGCAATTCTTAATAGGTGGCCTAAGGCCACAAGAGTGAGGATTCTCAAGGGTGCAGGGGAGGGATTGAGGGCGGGAGATTGGAAAGTGGGGAGAGCTGAAAGCTAGGCTGAGCGCAGAGGTTTCCCCACTTACACTCTGGGACATCACCTGCGGGAGAGATTTTGGTTGTTAAGAACCTGAGGGAAGGATCCCCTCCCACTGGAAATTGTACTGGAAAGTGAGAGAGAGAGAGCCGGTGAGAAACACAATTACCGTAGCCATCAGCAACCAGATGCCGGATGCAGCTAAGGCCTAGCTCCTTAATTGGGGATTAGAGGCTGAACTTTACGACGCACGGCCTTGGTGGCTTTATTAAAAGCTGGAAAATTCTCCATGCAGATGCAGTGACCTTTTGTGAAGTGACCTAGAAGCTGGTTGGGCCCCAAGGAGCGTCCTGCCCCAGCCAGACACTGCCGAGATCTTCCCACCTGCCCCCTCTCTTGCCCAGCACGACAGGTCTTCACCAATTTGTTCTCTACCCTCCTGCAGCACCTTCCCTTAGTAACAGAAAAGGCAGAGCGACTGGCTGCAGACTTGTGCCTACTTGTATGGTGCCATTTGATGGGGTCCCCATATTTCTTTCCTTCCCATGGACCACTTGGTCTGAATGTCCATCTGTGATTTACTAAAACCACTTTAAATCTCAAAACCTAAAAATGAGCCTTCAGCTCTGTTTCACATGATCCAGGTGGTAAAGTCCATTAACACATGTTGTTTTTGATTCTCCTAGTGATCCTATAAGTGAGGAAGCACAGGAGATACTCTTCATAGGTACAGAGGCAGAATTGGGACAAGGAGGAAGGGCAGTTCCAAAGTCCAGAGCTGACCCAGGTCTTCTAATGTTCAGCACTTCCCCAGCAACTCACTGTGCATGAGTTTCTCTCAGTAGAAACTGGAGGCGCTGAAAGCTTTGGGCACCTGTTGAGTTGGGAGGGAGGAGAGGTGGTCAGCTGGGAGGCATGTGAAGGGCACTGCTCTTTCCTTGGGTTGGCATTGCTGATGGGCCACAAGCCACTGTAATCAGAGGATATTTAGGAGAGATGATCTGGGAGAAGGGAGTGATTCCAAGAGAATAATTTTCAGGGAACAAGAATCAGAAACTCAGGACCTACTGGGAAAAGCAGATGTTCCTACCTTGAAGCCCTTCAAGGAGGGATAACTGCTCCTCACCTGCTGGGCCTGGCTGATGGCAGCAGCTGGGAGAGGTGACTCTATAAGGACCTGTTGGCCAAGCAGCCAAGGGCGTTTCCCTCTGACCAGGCAGCACTTCCTCTGGTCCTCTTGGTTCTAGAAGGAGATAACCGATCGTGGATTGAAACAATCGTGGAGCAAACAATCGTGGATTGAAGCATACCTCGCTGAGAGTCCCATGGAAGTCACAAAGAAGGATGATTCCTGCTCTGGTTCATGGAGTTCACAGCCTAAATGGGGAGCCAAGACAGACATCTAAAGATGAGTAGTGATAATGAGATCATCTTCAATTTATTTGTGACTTTATCTAATTTCAAAGCAATTTATTATTTTGTATTATAATCTCCTTTACATGTGTCTGTATATAGAGCATGTAACCCAAAGTCCCCTGGGAAGCATAAATGTGAAGTTGTTATTATTATTATTTAGATAATTTTCCACTGAACCACAAGCTACTTGAGAGTGAAGCTGTGTTTTATTCATCTTTTTGTCCTCTGCAACAAGTTCTGTGTGTTTTGAACTAAATACAGAACAAATGTTTATAAAAATTCAATAAATGAAGGTTACTTAAATTTCACAAAAAGCCTGTGAAGATATTTCCTCTCCTTTAAAGACAAGGAATCTGAGATACGGGTATGGAAAGTGACACACAGTTAGTGACAAAGCTAGGGCGAGAAGACGGTCTACACTGAGTGTAAAGGAGCACATGAGGATTCTGTCCGAGGGTTGTCAGGGAAGGCTTTGCGTAGGAGGGGTCGTTTATATAGGCTTTGGCACAATGAGTTTCAGAGAGACACATAAGGAAGAGGAATCAATAAAGGGGCATGTCATGAATAAACTACTGAAGAAGGAAGGAACATGCTTCAGGGAGGGGCTTCGAGAAGAAAAGTTCCAACCTAGCAAGCTAAAACCAAACCTGAGAGGGCCTTGAATGGTAGGCTGAAGGTTGAGACTTTATCCTGAAGCCCTTTAGGGCTGGGCACCACCTGGACCATCTTCTATCCAGAGACACCAAACCTGGGCCAATGTCCATCCAGTGTGGGAGCTCTGTGTTGGCCACTAGTGCCGTCTTGAAAGGATGGCAGTGCTTTTACCCAGGACAGCACAGGGCCATCTTCTGGGCAGTATGATTCATTCATTAGCACCAAGAAAAGAAGAGCAATCTGCCTGGGCCCCTAATGAGAAAGATTGGAGCCCACAGAGGCATGTTTATTACTGAAGATGCCACATTAATTATGGACTCTGAAAGGGAAGGGGAAAGCTGTATGCTCGAGCTGGGGAACATCTGGAAGAGGTGGCTGGAGTAAGGTGCCTGTTACTCCAGAGCTCATGCTCAGCCCCCGAGGAATGTTCACTCAGCTCTGTATTCATTCATGCATCAGCAACTATTTCTTAAATACTGACTGTGTGATAGGGACATAGGCTAAGTCCTGGAGGTCCATGTCCTGGAGGCCCCCAGAATCTGGTGACTGTTGGAGACAGATGCACAATCTGATATTTAGAATAAAATCTCCTGGGATAGGCTCACCCAAAGCATGGCCTCCCAACCTAGTCTAGGGGTAACCCGGATGGGCAGGGGTTATCTGGAACTCCTTGTAAGCCACCTAAGCGGGGTTGGTTCTTTAACTTTCATACAAAGGGAGCCACTGACCCAAGGCAGAGGGTAGCTATGCCAGACCAAGAGCCCTTATAGGACCCAGAATCAGAGTGTTGAAACTGGAGCATTCTAGAGACCATGTGACAAGGGAGAATGGAACAGCTCTGGGCAGGACTCTGAAAGATATAAGCTCCATGGGTACAAGAGCCCTGTCATCCTGATTCACCAGTGTATGCCCACTGTCGAGCTAAGGGCCTGGAGGCATTATGAATGAATGAATGAATGAATGAATGAATGAACTAACAAAAGAACGTTTGGGTCTCAGCTCAATCACTTTCTAGCTCTGTGTCTTTGGAAGGGGCACTTAACCATCTGAGTCTCTCCTTCCACATCTTTGAAACACTGATAACAAAGTGTTCTGCATAAAATTGCTGACATGATCAAATGTGGTGACTATGAGTCTTCAATGCCTGATACTCAGGAAATGTCAGGGGATTCCTGAGAAAACACAGCCCTGAATGTGTAAGTCCCTGTAGAAGGGCTATGTCTGAAGTAGGAAATTAGAGGGCCTTGAGGGGGAATGATCTTTTTCACAGGTATGGTCTTCCACGATGGTCATTTTCAAGATATTCATTTCTGCTGAAATTGTGATTTAAGGAAGAAATGGGACTTGGCAAAATTCATACCACTGGGTCTCAAATCTAAGTCTTCTGTCATTCCATCATTCAGTGGCACTCAGCAGATATTCACTGGTCCCCCAGCAGGTCCCAGGTACACCCTGCATTTGCTGCACTACACTCCAGCTGGAACATGGCAGACGATCCCCAAATGCCCAGCCCTGGAGACCATTTATCCACCCTCCTCCTCTCACAGGCTAGGAAAAGGGCACGTCTTGGCAATAAACACTAGACTGGGCAGTGGAGAGGTGAAGCTCAGGGACCTGCCTTATGATTTCTGGTCTGGGCTCCTCTCTTATACAGCTCCCTCCATCACTGAGACCAAGGGTCTGTGTCCCAAAGCTTTAAGAACAGCAGTGATTACATGTCCCAAGTGTACGAGAAGTGAAAATGATAAAGAAGGGAGGAGAGCAGAGTGGAGAAGAGGACCAGCTAGAGAAACCAGAGCTTGGTAAGGCCTTATTGTCCCCAGGCAAGAGAGGTCATTCTGCAGTGCCCTCTGGGACCACTCCACAGTTCTGAGTAAGGCTGAAGAAACTCCAGGTATGGAGTCAGGGTACAGCTCCTCCAGATGGGTCTCCCAGGGCCGCCTGTCTGCTCTTGGGATGTTGGGTCTAGAGTTCTACCTCCATCGCTTGCCATCCTTGGTTCCACAGGGACTGTGTGGATAGGTATAAAGCAGAGGAATGGAAGCAGGGGATGAAGGGAGGGAGTTATGTTGCCAAATCCCATTCTTCACGACAGCCTCAGGGGCAAACTGTGTGTGTGTGTGTGTGTGTGTGTGAGAGAGAGAGAGAGAGAGAGAGAGAGAGAGAGAGAGATTTGGGGGGAGGGGTTGAAGGCATAGTGTCTCTCACATCCAAGCCAGCTCCCAGCACCAGGAAAGGTCCCTGCTAGGGAATTTACTTATGAGAAACCAACCTCACCCAAATGTTCTCTCAGCAACTCTGAGAAGCTTGTGCTTAGGCACTGTGAGCATGTCACCAAGCCCGTGTGGCTCTGTGTGTCTCTTAGTGGGAGTCCCTGTCTGTGGGAGTCGTGTGTTACTCCACCTCTGGGTCTGGGGTCAGGGAGTACATGTGGCCAGATACTGGTGACATGTGGTTCTCTCAGTGCTGACCAGAGAAATGGGTACCTGTTCCTTCATCCATGCAGGCTGCCACTTTTCCAGAGCTAATGACATATCAGTCACTATCCAGAAATGTTCCCATTACCCTACTGTGCAAGGCTCTCTTTGCGAGATCGCAGAAGTGCTAAGTGGGAAGTGCCATGTCAAAATATTCCCCTAGGCTGATACATCCATTGATCAGGTGCCTGGCGACTCCACCTTCCCTACCTGCCTTGCCTGCCCCACAAGTAGTATATGTTTATCAAGCCAGGAAACAGAACACAGAACAGAGAGCTGGGCAAGCCCTGGCATTCTCAAAACAGAAGCTCCTAATTCTCCTGTGAGAAATACCCCTGTTTTCTCAGTCATCTGGCCTTGGACCCGACCCTCTTACTTTTACTAAACTGTACCCCTCCTGATGTAGTTCAAGTCCATTTCCTTTGTTGTGTCTCTGTAGAAATGGAGACAAGCCTGTGGCCCTCCCTCCACAAGGCCTCTTCCTTCCTCCTGACTGATGATGCCATCTCCCCCACACACACGTCACGGCTGCCGTCGTCCCCATGGGCTGCTCACGCATTAGTGTGTGGTGCTGCACTGGTCTTATTTCTACAGCTTTGACTGTGTGTTGGCATGTGGCTAAGTGAGGTTCCCTTCTTTGTTCTTCTCTCTCAGAATTGTTTTAGCTATTTATGGCCTTGATTCTACCATGTGACTTGTGGAAACATTTTGTCAAATTTCTGAAATATCCTACTGGGAGTCTGAATAGAATTACATCAAACATAAAGATTAATTGGGGAGAAAATGTTGTTTTACAGTGCTGCTCTTCATATCAACAAATATGTTACATCTCTCCATTTGTTTGTTTTAATACAATTTTTTCCAATTTTCTTGTACATTTGTGGTTAGATTGTTTCATTTGGGTTCCCCCAGAAGCAGCCTCTGAACCAAGGATTCAAGTGTAAACAGTTTATTGAAAGGTACAAGGAATTCAGAGAGAAGTAATACAAGGAAGGAAGGCAGCCAATAAAGGATGAGTTAATAACCTAGCTTCTCAAAAGTGCCTGGAGCTAAACCCTGCAGGAAAATTGGAAAGCAGTGCAACATACCCATACGTGTCTCAGAATTATCCCAGCCAAGGAACAAGGGACCTCTACAGGTATCACACATTGGTTATAGCTGTCCTTGGGAAGATATTAACTCCCAAACACTTCTGTCCAAGGTGTGTGGACAAGTGGGTTCCCATGAAGAAGCAGGATGTGGTGTTACAAAGAAATGCTGATGGCAACCAAGGTGGCATTAGCACAGCCTCTGCTTTAGGCAGCTTGTAGGAGAGAGCCTCTCTCTCTAGGAGGGAAAACTAGGGCAATGGGTGGAAACCACAGACAGTTCAATAGTGTTAAGAGCTTTCTGTTGAATCAAGCTGCCGTCTGAGGTTGTAAAGGCCACCACATGGCAGTTTTCAAGCAGAGGCCAATGGACATGTCAAGGATGTGTAGAAGGGACCCACCATCATCAAGAAGTTTGGACCATCACAACGATTCTCAACCTTTTCCTTCAGAGATCCCTGTGGTGATGCTATTAATGAGACTTTTATATTTGCACAACTGCCAGCTCTTTCTCTTTCACCCAAGAAGACTATCAGAATGCATTAAGTTATAAACTGTAACTTTAAATCCACTACAATTTATGCTTTTTTATGCAACAGATCATTCGCAACTTTTATCGCTCCGTTGTTTGCCCCCAGCTGTGTGTGGCACACACCTCAAGTCCCCGCAACATACCAGCTGTCCCGGAGCCCTGATTGGGAACTTCAGGGCCAGATGACTTCTGAGGGCCTGTCCCAGCAGGTAGACAGGCCCGGGTGTTGTGTATGGAACCAGCTCCCCAGCCCTGAGGGCTTCTCTCTCTTTCGACAAATTGCTTGGCATGTTGAGCAATTTCATATTCTTCCATTTGAAGTAAACATCGCAATTAATTATTTAAGCCTGAACACTTGGGATTTTGAGCACAGCGGGCTCCTAGAGGGGATTGCAGCTGGATAGTGTTAGATGGATCCTCTGTGTAGAACTGCTCTCAGAACATGCCTTCAAACTGGTGATTTCTGTTTGGGGAACTGCAACTGGTGAAAGGGCCAGGAGGGGAACCAAACAACTTGCTGTAAGGAGTGGAAAAATACAAGGCACTCCTGATCCCAGTAAGTGCATTCCATCAGCTGCCTCCATGCTGTCAGTGAACTCCCAGAGCTCTCAGGATCATCAGACGTTTCTCTTTCCCAACTCTCCTAGTAAGTGCCTCTGTGTTGGGAGGGCAAGCTTTAGCTAGCCCTCCTAGAAACACTTCTGGTCTCCGATTAAATGAAATCGGTTGTTTATTTTTTAAAATTCCATATTACAACTGATGCTTTTGCAAATAAAGAATGTGTAGGGATAGGAAGAGGTGGATAGTAGGGGATGCCAGAGCAGATATTGCCCTATTCCCCAAGGTCTCTGAACAGCAACTTCTTTACTCTGAGATTCATTTTTGAGCAGAGGTGCTGTGCTTGATTCAATTCGGTAACATATTGAGGCTTTACTATGCAGAGGGAGACTTTGCATAGTAAAGGATGAACCACCTCAAAGACATGATAGTTTAAAGGGAGAAATAGACAAGTAAAATATAAATGGTAGTTCAGTGTGGTGTGTGAATACAGCGATCCTTCCTATAATATATATCTAGTGCCTATTACATAGCACCACTTTTCTAGTCGCTGAGTATGTAGTGCCATATATAACAAATAAAATCCTTGCTCTCATGAAACTTGTATTCTTGAAGGGAAGTAGACAATTAACAAGCAAAACCACCTATAAAACAACTTGCAATGAATGAAAGTAAATTGGTTAGAAGGTAACTGGGGGTGCGATTATATATATGGTGGTAAGGGATAGCCTTGAACAGATGACTTTTAAGTAGATACCTAAGTAAGATGAGGGAATGAATAATGGAAAATGCAGGGAAAGAGAATTCTAGCAAGGGTAAGACTAAGGGCAAAGGAACGAGCCCAGAATCTTTCAAAATAACGGGCCAGGTAAGAGATAGAAGGAAGCTGAAGGCCAGGTACATAGCTAGGCCAGCGCAAGAGACAGTGGGGGAAGGGTCAAGGAGCGCTGACTTCTGAGGGATGCGGAAAGGGATTTTGTCTGGCAGGGGTTGAAAACGTAGCTGGTTGAAGAAGCCCACAGGCAGGGAACCTCAATGCAAGGTCCAGAGGCTGTGTGTGCGGAGGCCCTACAGGGCACTGCAGGTATTCTCTTCCTAGGAGCCTGTGCTGAAGCCCAAAGGCTCCTACAAAGGTTTGTGAGGCAGAACGTGCAAGGGAGAGAGAGCTCATGGCTGGAAGCCAGGAGGCTTACTTGCTGGGAATTCTTTTCCCCTCTAATCCTTGGTTGCCCCATCTGTAAATGCAAGATGAACACCCTTACTCCTCTGTGCATTGAACATGTTGAAGGTCATGGAGCCCTGCCTTGCACAAGGGATTGTGGGTCCTCAGGAGGCAGAGCTGCATCTGCTTCCTCAGCTCCCACCCCATGGGTGGTTACTAGGAGCTGAGGGCCCACTGTGAGGAAAACCATTATCATCCTCACCTGGTCTCCTATCTCTATAAGCCTGAAGACTCAGTCCCTCCTGACATCTGGCAGAACCTCCTGTCTCCAGGCAAGGCTACCCCATACGATGACCCACTACCCAGCAACAGAGTTGTAATGATAACATCAGCTAGGACCGCCAACTCCAGCGTGACTAGAGCAACATAAAGCTGATGTTTCTTCCTTATCTTCATGGAAATCACCTCAGAGAAATAAGGCAAACGAGAGGCAGGAACAGAAACTTCATCTATGCAAAGTAGAAGAGACCTGAAACTTGGAACCACATACCATGAAAGTGTCCTCCCAATGATGAAGATCCAGTTGGAAGAGGTGGACAGAGAAAGTCCCAGCTGCAAAACTCAGATAAGAACTTGCTAAATACATTTCCGGAAGTTGAGAAACGCTCTTTGAGGTGTAAAACCTAAACCTCATGATTTCAAAAGCAGGCATGGAGTAAATGGGGTGGTGCCAGGAGAGTCTCTGGACCCAATTCCATGCAGCAGAGAAGATGGAGTAAGACCAGGTGTCACACCGAGACAGCCTCTCTTTGGGACAGTGAGGAGAACAGCAGTGCCTTATGAATTGTCCTACAGCTGCCTGACCTCTCTGGCTAGAGAGAAGTAAAGCCCAAGCTACTCGTATACAAAATCCTGAGTCCTGACAAGACATTCTGGTAACCTGGATCTCAGCTCAGCCCAGCCCACACACAACCCAACGGCAAATATCTGACTCAGGAAAAACTCCCCTCCTTCAAAAGTGAATATTTGAAAAAGAACCAGCATAGTTCTATACAAAGAAAGCAAGAGGAAAGGATTAAAAAAATAGGAAAAACAAATAGACAAAGAATAAACCACCAGGAAAATATTTCCACAGAGCCGAATAAATTGTGACTATATATTTCACCATGATTTTAAAAAGAAAGTAATGAGGCAATTATCTCTGTGAGGCAAAAACACTGAGCAAAGATATAAAAGAAATTACTACCTATTATCTAAAGAAATAAAGGATTGAATGTATTATATAGAGAATTAACAGATACTGTCTAAAGAAATCGGGGTTAAGCATATTCTATAAAGTTATAGTTATGAAGGTAACTGCCAAAAAATACAAACCTTCTAAATTACACACGTAAGAGACAGGGAGGAGATGGAGAGTCCACATAGAGAATGTTTCGTAAATAAAAAATCCAGAAGCATAACATAAATGCACAGACAGAACTAAGACCAAACATACATGTCATATAAATCCATGTTAATAAGCTAAACTCACTTATTAAAAGAAAAAGACTTCAGATTGTGTACCACAAAGCAAAACGTGTCTTTACTATGCAGAGGCAGGGATTTAAAAGATCGAAAATAAAAGGGTAGACAATGATACCAAATACATGCACAGAAAAAGAAACAGGTCAGAATCTAAATAACGGATAGGCAGAATTCAGATGAAAAGCATTACAAAGAATGACACTTTATAATGCTACAAGATACAACGCAGAATGAAATAAAAATAGTTCTGACCACCTATGCATAAATGAATAGCATCAATATTTACAAAGCAAATATAAAAGAAGATACAAAAAGAAATAGGCTTTCTATTCACATCAAGGCTTTCATTCAACTCTCTATAATCAAAGAGCAAGAGGATAAAAATTGTTCACAGAAGACTAAAATAACATAGCTTAATACGTACATTTAATTTATATGTTTCAATTTCTATACTCTTAAAACAGAGAAAACAGTTTATTTGAAATGTATCCATAGTAAAGAAGAACAAAATTCATTCTCTAGTCATATTGTACTAAAACTAGAAATAAATAATAAAATCAAAAATAAAAAGTCCTCACCACTGAAAAAAAAAATGTTTAAAGTGTTTTCAAACAACTCTTAGGTCAAAAAAGAAACGCAAATAAATATGACAAAATAGTTAGAAGATGATAATTAAGACAATGTGTATAAATTCCATGGGATACAGCTAGGGTAATATCAAGAGAGAAATTTATTTCATTAAACACTACTAATAATCAAGGTATGTAAAATAAATGAGTTAAACATTTGATTTTAGAAGCTATAAAAATAATACAACAAACCTTAAGAAAGCAGAAGGAAGGATTTAATTGCTAAGAGCAGAAATAAATATATTAATTTAAAAAGGACAATGTTAGAATAAATCCAAGAGCTGACTCTTAGGAAAATAAATAAGTAAAGCAGTCATCTAATTAATAAAAGAGAGAAAAGGCAAAACTCTACCAAATACAGCATATGCAGGGGAGTTACACAGGTATAAAGGAAATTAAAACACTACTTTACTCAACTCTATGAAAATACATTTGAAATTTTCAAGAGAATAAATAATTTCATAAGTCACATAATTTTCTAAACTGACTCTACAAAATACAGAAAATCTAAACAGACCTATGAAAGAATAAATAGAAAAAGTTGGCAAACTTTCTCTCCGTAAAACTGCCAGGCCAGAAATTTTTACAAAGTAACTTCCTAAGTCTATTTTTAAAAGAAGAAAAAGAGAAATAGTGATTTCTAAAAGCCCTTAAACTCTTTTAGAGCATAGAAAAAGAAGGAATTCTTCCAAATTCTTTTGAATGAAGCAAGCATAACACTGATTCCAAAATCTCACCCACCATTCAGGTCCACATATAGAATATTTCTAGCCCTCCAGAAAACTCTGTCATGTGCTTTCCCAGTCAATACTTTCTCCCCTTAAATAACCATCATCCTCACTTTTGTTACTATTGATTAGTCTCTTGTCTGTTCATCAACTTTCATATAAATGGAATTATACAGTCTAAGTCTTTAGCTACATTCATTTATTAAAACCTCATAGTTGGGGTGGACTGGTGGCTCAGTTGGTTAGAGCATGAGCTTTGGGTAATGGGGCTGCTGGTTCGATTCCCACATGGGCCCGTGAGCTGCACCCTCCGAAACTAGAATGAAGTCAATGAGCTGCCGCTCAGCTCCCTGGTGGCCAGATGGCTCAGTTGGTTGGAGAGCGAGCTCTCAACCACAAGGTTGCCAGTTGGACTCCTCGACTCCCACAAGGGATGGTGGGCTGCGCCCCCTGCAACTAACAACGGCAACTGGACCTGGAACTGAGCTGCGCCCTCTACAACTATGATTGAAAGGACAATGACTTGACTTGGAAAAGTCCTGGAAGTACACACTGTTCCCCAATAAAGTCCTGTTTCCCTTCCCCAATTAAAAAAAAAAAAATCTAAAAAAAAAAGAACAACAACCTAAGCAGTTGACTAAGAATGTATGAGACTCTCCCTACATGATAAAACATATCTCTCTGAACCCCCCAGGTTAATGAGGAAACATCAGAAGCATTTCCATCAATGGTAGGAATGCAGGAAAAAAAGTCTACTATCTTCAGTATTAACACTGTTCTAGAAATACTAACAAATGCAATTAGACATAGAAAAAGAATAGTTACAAACATTGGAAAGAAGAGGGTAAAATTATCACTATCTTTATATGTGAAACCAAAAAAAAATCCAACAAGGAGAAAAACAACACCAAATAAACTATCATAAGCAGTAAGAGAATTCACTAAGTTGGCTGGATACAAAATTATTATACAGCACTCAAGAGACTTTTATGTAAGCAAACAACAGCCAAACTGAAGGCATAATGAAAGAGCCATTTACAACAGCAAAGAAAAACACATGCAAATAAAGATGAAATACCAAGCAATAAAAAAAGATACACATGGAAGATTGATATAAAGAAAATTCTAAAAATGTAAAAGAAGATTTGAACAAATGGAAAGGCATACCATAGTTTTGGCAACACTCAGCATTATAAAGATGTAAATTCTCCTCAATCTATGAATTTAAAATTAATGTGGGAAGTACCACCCAGATGTTTTGAAGTTCACATGGAAAAAAACGAACAAATAAAAAAAACTCAGAATATTATGAAAAAAACAGTAATCAGGCAGTACTAGTCTTTTTATATATTCAAATATATTATAAAGCTACAAAAATTAAAGCATTGAGATATGGCATACGAATAGACTGACAGATCCATGGAAAAAGACCAGAAATAAACCCAAATCACTTGGAAAATTAGTACATTATAAAGGAAGTCTTTCAAGTCAGAGGGAATAAATGAATTGTTTAAAAGATGTGGGGAAAATACGATGGAAAACCAAAAAATATTTTAAGTTTTATTCATATACCTACACAAGAAGAAATTCCAAATGAATAACAGTTTAAAAAGCAAAACTGATATCATAGTAATATCAGAAGAAAACATGGAAGAACTTTTTAATCGTCTCAAAGTATGAATGGCTTTAGTATGATTCAAAACACAAAAGCCATAAAAGAAAAACTGAAAAACTCATCAACATAAACTTTATTAAAGACCTGCATAGTAACAACTACCAATAGTAAGATAAAAAAGATGAACTGAAAACTGAGAAAATATTTGCAAATCATATCAAAAATTTTTCATAAAGAGTTCAGAAATCAGTAAGAAAAATTAGAAAAATGAACAAAATTACACGAAACAGTTTATTGAAAGAGAAATGTAAATGGGTTTTAAGCATAGGGAAAATATGCTTAACTCCACACACAGTAAGAGAATTACAAAATAAAACTATGCTGAAATGCCATTTGCCATCTATTAAAAATGTCAAATATAAAAATGCTAGGTATTGCTAAATTACTCTCCATACAGGTAATATCAATTTACAATCTTTTCAACAGTGTATGATAACATATCTCCCAACATGCTCACTATGCTCATACATTTTGGAGAAAGTGTAAATTGGTATAACCTCTATGGAACTTAGCAATATCTAACAAAATTTAAAAATTCATGTACCCTTTGATCCAGAAATTCTACTTCCAGAAATTTGTCCTTAGCTATTATTCCAGCATGAGTGAAATAATGTCATTTGATTTTCATTGCACCACTGTGTATAATAGCAAAAGGCTGGACAGTAGGACACTAGTTACAGGAAAGTAGTACTTATCTACTCATGAACAATTGTAGCCGAAAAGTGGAAATGCAAAATAGTGTTATGAAATCACCACTTGTGTTATTACAAAGTTAAAAACAAGGAGGATATATGTATTTTCTGGACATTTAGGCTATCTTAAAAGAATGCCCAAGAAGCTGGTAACATTTGTTACTGCTAGGGAGAAAGTCAAGCTATCTAGGAGACAGTGGTAAGAAAGAGACTTCTCTGTCTACACATAATTTTGTAATTCTTGGATTCTGAACCATTTGACAGCTTTACTCATTCCATAAAGAAAAAAATGTTTTAATTATTATTTTTTAGAATCTAATTATCTTTTTTAAATAATTGTTTTATTTTTCAATTACAATTAACATACCATATTAAATTACTTTCACGTGTACAACATAGTGGTAGACATTTATATAACTTACAAGGTGATCACCCCAATAAGTCTAGTACCCATCTGACACCATACGTAGTTTTTACAACATTATTAACTATATTCCCTATGCTATATTTTAAATCCCCATGACTTCCCCCTTTTCACCCACGCCCCTCTCCAGCTGGCAACCATCAAAATGTTCTCCGTATCTAGGAGTTGGTTTCTGTTCTGTTTTGTTCTTTAGATTCCACATATAAGTGAAATCATATGGCATTTGTCTTTTCTGTCTGACTTACTCCACTATTCAGCATAATACCCTCTGGGTTCATCCATGTTATTGCAGATTGCAAGATTTCATTTTGTTTATGGCTGGGTAATGTTCCATTGTTTATTTGTACCACATCCTGTTTACCCATCCATCCATTGATGGACACCCAGGTTGCCTCCACATCTTGGCCATTGTAAATAATGCTGCAATGAACATACGTATGCACATGTCCCTTTGAAGTAGTGTTTGAGGGTTCTTCAGATAAATACCCAGAAGTAGGATTACTGGGTCTTTCTTTGTCTCTTGTTATAGCCTTTGTTTTAAAGTCTACTTTGTATAAGTATTGCTATCCAGATTTTTTTTTTTAATTTCCATTTTCATGAAATACCTTTTCCCATCCTTTTACTTTCAGTCTCTGTGTGTCTTTGGATCTAAAGTGAGTCTCTTGTAGGCAGCATAAGTAAGGGTTTTGTTTTCTTATCGATTCAGCCACGCTAGCTTTTGATTGGAGCATTTAATCCACTTACCTTGACAGTAATTGTTGATAGATATGTAGTTATTGCCATTTTATTATTCCTATTTTTTATCTTTTCTTTTTTTTCTTAAAGCAGCCCTCTAACATTCCTTGCACTACTGGTTTGGAGTTGATGAACTCATTTAGCTTTTCCTTCTCTGGGAGGCTCTAAATTTGTCCTTTGATTCTAAATGATAGCTTTGCCGGGTAGAGTAATACTGGTGGTAAGTCTTCGCTTTTCATAACTTTGAATATTTTGTGCCAATCCCTCTGGCTCGCAAAGTTTCTGTTGAGAAATCAGCTGACAATCTTATGAGAGCTCCCTTGTAGGTAACTAACTGCTTTTCTCTTGTTACTGTTAAGATTCTATCTTTGTCTTTAACCTTTGCCATTTTAATTACGATGTGTCTTGGTGTGGGCCTGTTTGGGTTCATCTTGTTTGGGACTCTTCATGCTTCCTGAGCTTGTATGTCTATTTCATTTGCCAGGTTAGGGAAGTTTCCTGTTATTATTTCTTCAAATAGATTTTCAATCCCTTGCTCTCTCTCTTCTCCTTCTGGTACCCTAATGATGTGAATGCTGGTATGCTTGATGTTGTCCTAGAGGCCCCTTCAACTGTCCTCATTTTTTTAAATTCTTTTGTTCTGATTGGATGTTTTCTGCTCTTATATTCCAAATTGCTGATTCAATCCTCTGCTTCATCTAATCTGTTGATTTCCTGTAATGTATTCTTTATGTCAATTATTGTATCCTTTATTTCTGACTGCTTCTTTTTTATGTTCTCTGCCTACATTTTTATGTTTCCTATCTCTTTGTTAAAGTTCTCACTGAGTTCATCTACTCTTCCCCTACGTTTATTGAGCATTCTTATAACCACTGTTTGGAACTCGGCGTCTGGTAGATTGCTTGTCTTCATTTTGTTTAGGATTTTTTTTTTTTTTTCTGGAGCTTTGTTTTGTTCTTTCATTTGGGACATGTTTCTTTGTTTCCCCATTTTGGCTACCTCTCTGTGTGTTTTTATATATTAGGTAGGGCTGCTATGTGTCCTGGTCTTAGTGAGTGTTCTTATGTAGGAGGTGTCCTGTGGGGCCCAGTGGTGCAGTTTCCCTGGTCACCTGAGCTGAGTGCTGCAAGTGTGTCCCTTGAGTATATTGTGTGTGCCCTGTTGCTGTAGTTGTGTCTTGGTTTCTGTTTGCACATCAGTAGAAGGGATTGACCGTTGGGCTGATTGGTTGTGAGAACTGGCTGTGACTGCAGTGGAGGAGCTATTGTGTAGGGGCTTACGCTATGGAGCAGTACTCACTTTAGCAGGGTTCTGGTGTTTCCCCGAAGGCATACAGGCAGTGCTTGGCCTGGGTGTGAAGCCAGCCACAAAGCATCCCAGCTCTGGGGTCTCCTGGGAGGGCCCTGCCATAGGCCAAGTCCAGCTCCAGCCTGTGCCCACCTAGGGCCACCTAGCATGAGCCACAAAGCAATCTGCAGATAGCAGCCACCCACGCTGGGCTTGGAGGTGCCTGGAAGAGGCCAAGCTGTGAATCGAGGCTGCTGCTGCTAGTGCTGGGCCTGGGGCTGCTCATCCACGAGTACAAGACACACTGAAGCCAGGTGCTGCTTGTTTGTGGTTTGTGGAACTTAAGAGATTTTAGAAAAGTCTGCAGCATGAGCCATTTGTATGGAAAAACCACTGGAAGCAACTTGGGTGGGTCCACAATTTGGGCAGGGTGGGGTCTCAGGGAATTACCAGTGTGGGGCAAACAGTGTTAGCCAAGTTGATGGTGACAGATATGGCAACTGCCAGCATCCGCATTCTTGGAAAGGGGAAGTCTCAACAAAGAAACAATGGATTCTGCCAGAACTTCTGTCTGGGAGAAAGCGGCCCCTCCAGGCCTCGCTCTGAAGCTAGACAGCTCTTCCCCATATGTCCCTGGCACCTTTTGAGCTGCTGCCCCTGTGCTGGAACTCAGAGCAAGTGAGTCCGTCAGTGAGTAAATCCACGTGTGGGCCCTTTACAAGGAATGCCTGGAACTCCAGCAGCCCTCTGTCTCATTCAACACAATCTCTGCTGGGTTTCACAGCCAGAAGCTGTGGGGACTTCTCTTCCCAGCACTAGAACCCTGGGCTGGGGAGCCTGACGTGGCGCTGGGACCCCTTGTTTCTCCGGGGTAACCTCCACAGCCGAGATATCCCTCCAAATTTTTAAATGTCACATGTGGTTGTGGGACCAACACATTTTGCATCTTCACCCCTCCTACGAGTCTCAAGGTGGCTTCTTCTATATGTCCTTAGTTGTAGGACTACTGTTCAGATATACTTCAGGCAATTCTCAATGATGGCTCTTCTGTAATTTGGTTGTAATTTTGATGTGGTCATGAGATGAGGGAAGCACAGAGTTTACCTACTGTGCCATCTTGACCAAGGTCTTAATAATTATTATGGTTTCTATTTATCAAGTGCTTTCTATGTCCAAGCACTCTTCTAAGACTTTACAAGCATCATCCCATGTAACCTTCCCAATAACCCTATAGAGTAGCCTTCTTTCCACATATGATAAAAACAGAGGCACAAGAGTTTAGGTAACTTGTCTAAAATCACAGGACTAGAAAGCACCCGAGTCAGGATTGAATCCCAGTTATCCTACTCAGGGTACTCAGGAGCCCAGCTGCTCATCAGTCAGATATACTGTTTGGACCATGTTTATTTGCAGACCGTCTAAAGGTTGACAGCATATTAATATAGATCAACTCTGTCCCCCAACCCAGCCTGACAAACACTTCCCTTGGTTGACAATGGACTTTTTGTGCCCACTGGAGACAGATGTATGGATAGGGGTTGGCAGCATGAAATGGCATTATCACAATTTCCCCCTTTTTAGCCCTATATTCCCTCTACACCAAATCTCACATTTATAACCTCTTAAGTGCCTCTCCTATGTCTCCCTTTTTCATCATTTCAACTGTCTTTCACTCAGTTCAGACTACCATCAAATCATAACTACATTTTGGCACCAGCCTCCTCATTCAGTGGGTGGCAGCCAGAATGTTTTCCCATTTATATTATATTCTACACAAGTAAATGTGCTTATTATACAAAACAATTTAAATGCCATTATGCCAAAAGAAGGTGTCTTTCTAATGTTCTCTCTTGGTTTCAAATGTTTGGGACATGATAAAGTACAAGAACCTTCATGCTCTAGGCTTTCTTGACTCATCTTCCACACAATCTCTTCCTGGAAGAGGAACTACATCTAATTTTCTGGTAGTTTCAAGGCATTTCTCATCCCTGCACCTTCACACACACTATCTCCTGTGTTTTGAATGCCCAACTACAAACCCACATGGTCAATTCCCATCGTTGCTCCAAAACTCAGCTCAAGGATTCTTTCCCTAGGGTAGCTTCTCAAACACTCAGTCTGATTTAAGTCCCTCTCCTCTTTGACTCTACATGGTCCAAGGCAAAACCCAGTCCCAGTAAGATCACACGCTGTAGCATTGCCTTCTTGTCTGTCTGTAGCTGATGATCTGACAGCTCCTTGACAGCAGAAATGGTATCTTGGTCATCTTGGTACACCCAGTGCCTGGTACAGTGCCTGGTACTGATTTGAATAACACATTACTTATTGAACAAATGATTAAATGAAGTATGTTTAAGCCATGCACAAACCCCAGGATTGTTTTTCCATCTTCTAGTCTTGCCTCATCAAACCCTATGTAATTTTCCTGAGAAGCTACTCTTCCAAAGGCCATGCATCCCCTCTCACATTCACTCTGGCTTGGCCACATGACTTGCTTTAGCCAGTGGGACATTAACAAGCATGATGCAAACATTAGCAAGCATGATGCTGGATAAGTGCTTGAACACTGGGTCTTGTCCTCTTGGAAGCAGCCTGCGACGTTGTAGAGAAGCTTGGGGAGGACTATTGAATGATGAGAGGCCATGTGGATGAAGAATGACGGGTCATCTGGGATGTTCCAGTCCCTATCTTGCTCCCAGCTGAGTGCAGCCTCATAAGTGATCTCGGCTACACCTTGTGAAGTAGAGAAGGACCTCTCAGCGGAACCTAGTTAACCCATACAACTGCAAGAAATAATAAGCCACTTTTCATTTAAGCTACTATTTGTTATGATAGTTTTGCGGTGATTCGTTACATAGCCACAATCAACTGGAACAGGCCAATATGGAAATTCCCATGTCCCTGAATCCTAACACAGCAATGCAGCCTCCCTGGCAACCCTGACTGTTCACTACAATGGCCCTATATGTGAAGTTTGTATGCTGGGACTACAGCTGCCAAAAACAGCAAACCCAAGTAAGAGAACTGGAGATCCGAAATCAAAGCACAGCCGTAAAACAGAAACATCTGAGAAGTGCTACAGCTGTGTCTGAGTGTGAACAGTCCTTGTCAGGGAGAAGAAACAAAGGCCAGGCCACGCTTTAATGCTGCCTTCCTCTGGAGCTTCCTCATAAGCACATCTGGCAGTGAAAACGCAGGAAACTCCAGCCTCCCAGAGCTTTTGATGTCAGAACAAACAAAATCATGTTCAGCACCACCCACTCTGTGCAGAGATCTAAGGGGAATTCTATGCTCTGGTTCCCTTCTCCAGCAGGGTGGGGCCCAGGCTCCTGCTCCCTCTGTCCAGCATCCCTGTGTGCCTGGCATGTGCACAAACCCATGATTTCAGCTTCTGGGCAAAAGGAGATGAACTACCAGGCTAGAGAGAAGACAGCAGCCCTGGGAGCCCTGAGAAGCCAAGGGACCCTAAAGGAAGGGGTATATTTCTGTTGATTTATACACAGTATTCTCTCCTCCAAGACTAAGCTAGATTCCTTTTTTTATGCCTTGTGGCTCTTATTTCAACTATAATTAAATCATATTTAGTGAACCTTTTCCCCCAATAGGACAGATTCTCAAGACCAGAGAATATGTTTGTCTTATTCTACATTGTAACTACCTTGCCTACAGCATGGCACATAGTAGGTACTCAGTAAGTAGCTGTGAAGTGAATGAGGGAACAAATGAATGAATACACAATCCCACACAGCACAGATAGGGTTTCTTCACAGTGATGCCCATGAGACTGTCTCCCATCCAAACAGCCTCTATATGGGCTGTTTCTGTGCCTGGATTCCCTTTATTTGCCTGGCACATAGCCTTCTCACTAGTTGCTCTGGAATGGTGAGCTAGTTTCAAACCTCTTCGCTCCTCAATTTGTTCCTCCATATATGGGGTTACCATAACACTGTGCCTTCGAGAGAGGGTATAGGATGAGGTCAGATCATGCCAGTAACATGCCTGGCACACAGTCAGGCTCAGTGACGTTAGTTGCTCTAACTTCTGGCCGAGAAAACTGAGATCATGTCTCTGTACCATGTTCTCTAGCCTGGTGTTGACTAGCTGAGGAATCCTTAGGAATATACTTACATAGAACAGCTGGACAGTGACAGGAGCCCACAGCTGAGCTAGACACATTTCTCAGACTCTCGTGTGCATACATATCACCTGGAATCCTTGTTAATATGCAGATTCTAATTCAGTAGGTCTGGGGAGGTGGGGAGGGCTGAGATTTTGCATTTCTAACAAGCACTCAGGGGTGACCGGATGCTGCTGATCCAGGAAGTACTCTTTGCAGAGCCATGGGCTACAGCAGCAGCTGTGTGATGAGGTCAGAGAAAGCCATGTGGCAGCCATGGGGTGGTCACTGGAAGTAGGGGAGCAGTGAGGGTGACCATGATTCGGGCTGCTTTGGTGACCCAGTCTGTCTAACTAGTGGGTGGTAGGACCCTGACCGCAGCAGCCCTAGGGCCCCTCCCTAGAGGCCAAACAGTGGGACTGCAGAGAACACCTGAGGCATTTCATTCCCCAGGTGGTGGAGATAGGAGAGAGCAGCAGAATTTTCTCCTGGGGGGTTGCTGTACTGTGATAAGTGTTATTCTGATGAGCTAGAAGACCTCCCTGAGTAATTCTCCTAATTTGGAGCTGGTATTGTAGGAAAAGAAGGCAAAAACCAATGTAAGACTTTCCAAGGAGCTCGGTCAAGTGGGTGTGTGGATGTGTGGTGCATTTTCGTGACCTGTCAGTGGGTGTGTGGTACATTTTTGTGCCCCAGCGGCCTCAGAGGAGAGTAATCAGAGCCCTACCCAGGTCAGAAAAGCCCTCTGTCTTCTATGGCTTCGCCAAGGTGGGGGGGATTCAGCTCTTTATGTGCATTATCTCAGCAGTTCCCAACCTTCCTGGGGGCTTCTGAGGACTCTCATCTCATGGCAAACAAACCCACAGACCCCACGTTAGAGTGTAGTGCTTAGTGTCTGTTGATTGGAAAAAAACATCATCACAAAATCTACCAGGAATTCTGGGAAGTTTTTCCTTGAATTCACATTTTATTTATTATAACAGCACCGACATACACAGGAAAAATGAATGAACACATGAGTGGGCAGCATAAATTCACTGTGCAGATGTTGGTCTTGATGTACAAATGGAGACACAAATTCTTTGCAATAATTCTTTTCCCTTGTGGGGCCAAACCCCAGAAAGTAGTTTCCAGGCTCTCGGCCTCACATAGACAGGTGCTGGCTCAGGTAGTAAATGGCCAACTGTGATTGCATGGCCATCAGCTGTGGCTAGTTGGCCGTCAGCTGTAACCAGTGAGCCATTGGCCACTAATATAACTGCTGTGGCTACGCTAGCAAAAAAAATGGGGGGCTAGCAAGAAGATGGTGGCTGGGCTGGCAAGCGTGGATGGCGGTTTGCGGACAGTGTGGATCCAGCCTCCAGTGAGAGTATAGTGCCGCCAGAGAGAATATAGTGGTATGACTCCCCTACCTGTGGCTCCGTGGGTGTTCCTTTTTGGCCTCACCGTGTCCTGCATTCTTATGTGGGGAGCGGGAGCAGAGACCCCGCCTGGCACCCTGCATGACAAATGGTGCAGCGAGCAGGGTCTCCCCCATGACACCCTCCTCCCTCCTTGGTTTGTGTTACCTCATTTAACCCCTACTTTATCTCTTTTAGTCTTCATATCAACCCTTCAAGGTAGGTATTGCTACCCCATTTTAGAGAGGAGAAAGCAGAAGCTCTAAGAGGTTAAATGAGTTGTCCAAGGTCTCATGTCGAATAAGAAGCAGTGAGGTTTTTAACCTGAGTTTGTGACTTGGAAAGCCCTACCTCTTCCCACTATTCCACTGACTTCTTTAGCAGCTACTTAACACTGAATCACTCTGGCGCCCTCTGGAGGTCACTTCTCCATCCGGCCCCCTTATAAAGGTCAGTTAATCTCAAATTAATACCCATTGGTTTCCTTTCCTTTTTGGTAAGGTCTGGCACCATGAGGAGACTCCTAAGTAAAGTCCAGCTGAGTGTTATAAAAATCTGCCCAGGAATGGAAACACGTGGGGGGCCTCTCCGCCTACTCCCACAGCATAAAGGGAAGGGAGGAGGTGACAGTCCCTGCCACCCCCTCCCCACCCCCATGCCGGTCCCACAGCTGTCTGTCTATCAAATGTTCTGAGCAGAGGTTGGGGGCTTCAACTCCCCACACAAAGAGAGTTCAGAGCTGTCAGCACCTTCTCACAGTACACTAGGTGCCGAGGAGCAGGAGATAATTGTAGTCCTGTCACCCTCATCACCTCTGAGCTGGCTGGGGTTTTTTTCTAAAAACAAATGTTGTGCTGCCTGGAAATCGAAGTTTCAGTTGAGAAAATAAAACGTGCAGGCTGCTGCTCTTTCCCACAAAGCACAGGTAGGAAAACGCCTCAGAGATCTCTAGTTTGACCCAGTGGGAGGAGGATGGCTGCCCAGCCACTCTGAGAACACTTCTCAGGGGAGGAGTCCCATCCCACAGTCAGCTTGGGATGTCAGAGCGCCACTGTTCGCTTCTGGTAAAACTATCTTTACCTATTGATCTTCATTCAGCCCCTTGGAGAAAGTACAGGAGAGCAGCGCCTTCCTGCCTGCCAAGGCCCTTCGCACTTCTGAATGACTCTTTCATGTTCTGCCCCCTGTACTTCCGAGGCCCACTCTCTTCTCCAACTGAAATGCTCCCCAGATCTGACCCTGATTTAGCAGGATTCCAGTCTCCTCACTCTTAAGGTCTCCCATACCTCGGGATACACTACAGTGTGTCTGTGAATGTCTGTGTTAAACAGTAGCAATGAGACTAAAATAGTCCAGAAGTATATACTTAGATTTTCATATTCAGATTCACCCACACTGATACTTACAAACCGAAACAATTTCCTATAAGAACAGATATAGTTATGCATAATAATGTCTAAACTTAATTGAGTATTTTACTTTGTGCCAAGCATTTACATACATTATCTCATTCAGTCTTCACACACCCTTATGACATTAATGTAGATACCATATCACCCGCACTTTACCGATAAGAAAACTAAAGCTTAAAGATGTTAGGGCTCTACATACGTCTCTGAGCTAATGAAGTGTTGAGAAAGCTCTGAAATCCACGCCTCTCTCCAAAAATAAATGTTCTTAACCACTCCTCTACATTGTCTATCTCACACAAAGTCATTTCATGTTGTTTTACACAAAACTGCACATATACTCCAATATAGCTCTTCTTAGAGCCACACACATTCATATTGTATAAGCACACACAGGGTAAGTACGTCCCTGTAAGCTGTCATACAGACAAATCAAAATTCCTACTAAAAAAACAACACAGAAATTTCATTTTCCAATCTAATTTACCTAATCAATTTTATTTACAAATACTTTTTATTGCAGGAACTGTCATCGCAAGTAAAAGCAATGAACATTCAATACATTTGTGGTTCGCCTCAGCAATTTACTCTCAGAAAGCAGAGGATGGGGACAAGGCGAGTTACCTATTTTGAACGTAATTCTGCTCCAACAAGATACACTGCTTGGAGAAGGATCAGGGACAGGAATCCTGAGAGAAGTACCCTGGCCGTCTCAAAGTTTATACTATTCACGGAGGAAAAAGCTGGGTATGGTCCAACATTTACCTTGGTCTTTACAAAGGTGGAGAAACCTTCAGGGGAAAGATATGCTGATCCCATGACCTTATACTCTCAAGAAAGACAGCTCCTTTCCAGTGAAAGTCTGACAATACAATTGCACATGATTCTGATATGGAAGAAACATGGTTGCACAGGATGAATACAGAGGAGTGACACAAATCTTTATGCATAATGTCAGGCAGGCTGAAGCCAGAATGAGCCAAGGAGGATGACACAAGAAGCCTTCGTAGGTATAAGCAGAGCAGCAGACAGAGAAGAGAAGGATCCACCTCGGAAGTACTGGTTCTATGACCGCGGGCAATTTTCCTAACCTCTCTGAACCTCAGTTTCCTGTCCTTAAAATGGGAATAATGATTCTTACACAAGGAGGGGCAATTCATGTGTTGTTGAGCAGAGTCAGGATCCAGCTAAATCTGGGGTCAAAAAAGCAATATCATTTCCATAAAACTTTTCTTTCTTCAGACTCCAGAGTCACCTAAGCCAGAAGCTTCTCCCTCTCACTCGATTCACCAAATCTATCCACTCACCAAATTCACTGGCTTTACCTCCTAAATACTTCTAGGACTTGTCTTTTACTTTCAATCCCATTGTCCCTGCCAAAATGTAGACCCTCGTCATACTAGGAAAGAGTGGCCAAGGAATCTGGTCAGAGAGAGCCATGCTCAAATCTCAGTTTATTCTTGTAGCTGTGTGATCCTGGGCAAGTTATTTAACCTTTGGAAATTTCAGTTTCCTTGTAGGAAACATGGGGATAATAGTAATTCCCACTTCAGCAGTTGTCGCAAGATTTCTGAGAGAATGCTTGTAAATTGCTCAATAATGCGCCTGGCATGGGATTAGCGTTCAGTAAACGTTAGTTAACATGACTAGACAGTTGTGATAACTTCCCAGTTGGTCTGTCTATCACCAGCCCCACCCACCTTGCATGATCTGCCTTTTATCAGAGGGGCGAGCAAACCCAGAACCCATCAATGATTCACCCCAAGTAAATCCCACCTCACACACTCATGGGCACGCACACACACATGCACTCACACACCCAGCACCACCCACGATGAAGTCTCAATTCCTTTACCTGGTATAAATGGGCCTTCCTGACTTTTCTCAACTGCAACTAAAACTACCTGTTACTTCCATAGCACAGGAGGTTGTTTCCCAATTCTAAGTTTGAAGTGAGCTTTTCCATCTGCCTGGAATACCTTTCCCCTCTGGTCCATCCAGTGACCTTCCACTTTCCCATGAAAATCCAGGCAGATGTCATGCTCTCTGTGAAGCCGTCCAGGACTTGTGGGGGTGCACTAGCCCATCCTTAAACCTGCATGAGCTCCATCCCTATCAGAGTCCTCTCAGAGCCTCTGTGCCCTCACCTGCAAAATGATGCTTCAAATGCCAACTTCATAACTATATTAAAAATGAATTGCCAAACAGAAAAGAGAAAAAACCCTTACAGGGGTATCATTATGAGAACTAAGTGAAATAAACTACATAGCATGTCTAGGAGATTGGAAGGCAAGCCGAATGCTAAGAGGGCTCACGAACTTTCAATAAGAAGGATGTGAGGTAGAAGTGGGATTGCTGCATGATCTAAGGGCAGGCTTAACGAAATGGGGCCTTACAACATGAGCCCCAGGGGACAGAAGCCACGCTCTATTCAGTTTTGCATTACCAAATATAGGAGACAATAAATGCTTGCTAAATTGTGGTGGAGTATGAAATATAAACAAACAAACAAGTCAGTCAGTCTCTCAGTCCCCTTCTCCCTGTAATGAACTGTGGCCGTTTGGCCAGGAGATATATCAATTGTCACATCTTTTCTTCCAAGTGAGGAAGTAACTTTCTCGATCCCACTGATTGCCCTGCATTCCGGCAAGGCAAAGATGATCACCCTTAGCTCTGGCTCACAGGAGGAACGGAGTGGGGCTTGGAGGGCGCCAAGGGTGCCCTAGCTTATCCCTGGCAGCACCTGGCTTTAACTGAGGTTTAAGCAGCTTACACTCTGCTTCCTCAGGACCTGGACAGGTGTGGACCAGCCAGAGAAGCGTGCTTATTGTTCATGACAGCAGAGGGACACAGGTGAGCCTGGGCCACTCTCAGCAGACCAGCCTGGCTTCTCTCCATCACACCTATGGGATATTCCATAGCTGTCTCTGCTTCAGGGCCACAGGGCTGCTGCCTCTCTCATGACCAAAACAAAGAACCACCTCTACTTTCCCAGGAGCTTTGAAAACCAGTGTGGATGGTGCGGTCAACAGGGATTTAGTATCAGAGTTTCTTGAAGTTGGTTTCATAGATTAAGTAAACGCTTTATCTGCTCATCACTAAAATCACTGTTTGGTCAGTGCATGCATTGCCTGTAGCCCTCACTCACTAAGCAAGGCTGGACATCTCCTTTCTCAATCCTTGAAAGCAGCTCTCCAGCTTCCTGTGGTTTTCAGACCACGCAGACTGCAAAATTTAGCATGGCAGAGCTGAAAAGGGAAACACTCGATCACACAGAGGAAGGAATGCTTGGTTAAGGTCACCCAGGTCCTGACTCCCTGTCTAATGTCCCTTGCTTTGGGATACTGCCTGCCTGGGAGGGAACCTGGTAGTGCCCTTCCACTAAGGATGTCCAGAAACGCCCCTCTTCTTGTGAGAATCCTGAACCCCTACCAGCCAGGTCAGAAGCTCATGGTAATGGCGCTGAAGAGCTCAAGATTTTCATAACAACAATCATCTCCAACTTTGCATCACTTTTTACCAGGTCCTGTACAGTTACATCTTTGGACCTCACAAACCTTTATGAGGCAGGTGTTATCACATCTATTTTACAGGTGAGGAAATTGAAACTCAGAAAAGTTCTGTAACAAATATCCCAAGATTCCACATAGGAAATGGACATCTCTCATTTCAGGGCCATGAGACCTCAGGTACAGCTGGGCCAGGCACTGGCTTAGATCAGGGAGGGAAAGAAGTCAGATTTCATCCAAAGGAAAAGAAGGAATAAACATCTATAAGCCCAGCTGGTGGACATACTGCAGACATGCAGGGAGAATAGAGGGACCAGAGGGAGAGACTGCTCCAGAATAGCAGTGGACATATCAGCTATTCTGCATAGGACTTGTTTCTATAAAGCTACTATGCCCACAGCAAAAGCCTAGGTCAACGTGAGAGGCCAGGACAGCTGCAGAGAGAAGCATGTGGCCACCCAGGGCCAGGAAACATGTCCTGGGTCCTCACCCAGAGAGGAAATCAGGCAGCACGCTCTGACAGAGCCTGAATCTGGCAAGGAGGAGGGGTAGCTGGTCTGACACCCCACTAAGCATTATGAACCAGGGTCACTGTCAGCCAAGATGCACATGAGGCTTAGTTTACCTTCGGTACACATTTAATCAACTTGTCATCTTTTAAACTATACTAAGTTTTCCATCTTTGCTTCATAATTTTTCTTTCCAAACATGTCAACATGTATGGGCTAAGGTTAAAATGTGTGTCCTTCTGTGTGAACAGAGCACCCCTAGATGCCAGGTGAGGTTATGAAAGCCCAGCTAGTGATTGGCTCAGCCAGTACCTTGTTTGTCAAGCCCCCTTCCACATGGGGGGTGAGAAACTGTAAGCAAAGTAGAAAGAGCCTCTGCTCTCACGGAACTAACATTCAGAAGAAGGGAAGCAAACAACACAGTGCTAAACAAATACTATATAGTCAATTCGGAGTAATAGTGGCCTCCAATAGTGGCTATGGGTGCCTCTCTAAGGAGGTAATGAGGCATCTTGGAGCTGCATAAAGAGAAGGAGACAGTCTTGTGAAGCCCTAGGGAGAAGAACCAGCAAATACAAAAGCCCTGATATAGACCAGAGCTTGGTACAGTCAGAAGGTGAGTGTGAATGGCACCTAGTGAGCATGGGGGCAGGGATGGATGTGAGATGAGGGCAAAGAAATAGGCAGGTTCGGTTGGCAAGGTGAGCCCGAGGGGACCATCTCTTCAATGAGCCCCAGTGCCTAGCTGAGTTCTTGGCACAGAAAGCATGCTTAGTAAACATTTGCTGAAGAACAAGTAAATGAGAGAATGCCTAGATTAATGAGTGATGAATGGACTAAGGGAGATGAGAGTCATTGCTGGTGGCTTTCCCATAATGGACCTCCTCCAACTCCTCGGGTCTCCTATGTGGTTCTGCTGGCAAGGATCCATCATTAAAGCAGAAAGCAGACCAAAATGAGGGTCTCTGAGTTGGGGGGCCCTAAAGCTGATTTTAGTCCCTCTTAGCTGAAGAAAACTGTGCCAATGTGATGCTACAAACAACCCCTATATGGAAAAGTGGGAATATTCCATTTAAGCCACCAGCAAGACCCTCTTCCCCAAAATTATGCTTTTAGTGCAAGAGACTTCAAGGCCCTATCACTACCTTGAGCTTCTCCTATAACGGAGAAAAGAGTTCGTCCACCTCACACTGCAGATACATTAACACTAGGGTGCAATGAAAGAAAATGGCATTTATTGTATTGCTCTACACAATGGATAACAGGCAGCTTGCCTTGCAAAATCCTGAACTCCCTGATCCAGGCTTTGGGCAGGTTTTTTAAGTGTTTAGGGGAAGCAGGAATGTGAAAGGACTGGTGGGGCAGGTTTTAATTAGAGGACTTGGAGCCTGGCTGTGGGGACAGAGCCAGGAGAGCAGTTTCCAGGCTCTCAACCTCACATGGAAAGGTGCTGGTTCGGGTAGTAGATGGCCATCAGCTGTGACTAGCTGGCCATCAGCTGTAACCAGTTAGCCATTAGCCACTAATATAACTGCTGTCGCTACGTTGGCAAGGGGGTTGGTCGGTTGGTTGGTTGGCAGAGAAGCAGACAGCAGAGTATGGATTGTGTGGCTCCTGCTTCCTGTGCCTCTAACCCAGCTGCCAGCAAAAATATAGTGGTATGACTCCTCTATCTATGGCTCTGTTGGTGTTCCTTTTCGGCCTCATCATATCCTGTGTTCTTGTGCAGGCAGCGGGAGCTGAGTCCCTGCATGACACTGGCGATTTAGGTTAACAGACAACAGCACTGGATCTTCCTGGACAGTGGACCCTACGCTTCTGATTTTTAGTGGTACATGCGGGTGTGGGACCAGCCTATTCTGCATCTCTGTCCCTCCTACCATTGTCAAGGTGGCTTCTTCTGCATGCCCTTAGTTGTAGGGCTTCAGTTCAACAAGATTTCAGGTGATTCTCAGTGATGGCTGTTTTGTAGTTTAGATGTAACTTTGATGTGGTCATGAGAGAAGGTAAGCACAGCCTTTACCTACTCTGCCATCTTGACCAGAACCTAACGAAGCATCTTTTGAGTGGCAGTTGTTTCCTGATCTGTTGGACCTAACCATACCCAACTAACAAAACATATATTAAAAGACTGTGGTTGGCAGAATTCTAACAGCTCCCCCAAGATCCCTGCCTCTGGTTATTCAATCAAATACTACTAGCTACTCCAGTAAAGGTACCGGCAGATTTAGTGTCTAATGAGAGCTCCTTCCTGGTATTCTCTCGGTGTCCTCACATAGCAGGAGGGGCAAGGTTGCTCTCTGGGGTCTCTTTAATAAAGACACTCACTAAGCCCATCCATGAAGCTCCAGCCTCATGACCTAATCACCTCCCAAAGGCCCCACCTCCGAATAATATCACGTTAGGGGTTAGGATTTTTAACATATGAATTTTTGGGGGGAGGGGGGTGTTGCACAAACTTTCAGTCCATAACAGTGATTTTTAAATTTAATGTCATGTCATAACCATCTTCCTCAGATGGGGTTGCCTCACAAACAAAAATTCAGGACATCCAGTTAAAATTGAATTTCAGAGACACAACAAATTTTTAGTATAAGTACTTCCCAAATACTGCATTACTGCATGGGACATATGTATACTAAATATATTTATATGGTATTAAATACCATATGTATATATGGTATTTGTTGTGGCTTTGAAATGAAAATGTAACTGCTATCCTGTAGTTTATCTAGCAATCCTCTGATTAAAAATTCACAGAAGGCCTTTTCTGGCCTGATTTTTATTCTCATTCGACTCTAAACATATCAACCTTAAACAGGTCACCTACACCTGCCATAGAAGCTCAGTACTTATTCCTTCCTTCACCTGGGCACTCATCCTAATATTTGAGTGACTCCTTATTCACTTATCAAGGGGCCTCCCCAGCCACTCTACCTAAAATAACACTCTATCTCTCTTCATTCCTCTTATATTAACTGGTTTTCTTCATAATGTTTATCCCCCATGTAACATTAAGTATTTGTTTATTGTCTGGCCCCATGTATTAGAGTCTAAGATCCTTAGGAATAAGGACTTTATCTCTTTTGGTTTGGCTTTTCTATTGTTTTACTGCCCTATCCCCAGTGTTTAGAATAGCACCCACTCAATAAATATTTGTTCAATGAATGGATACAAGTGTGTACATGTATGTATCTGATTATCTATTCTGTCTACTGAACAATAGTCTAGTCCAACCATTACCATACTGATTTAATTATTGTAGCTTCATAAGTTTTTTTTTTTTAAATACCTGATAGAACTAGCTCTCTCATTAATCTTCTTTTTCACTTTTTATCCTTGGTTGTTGTTTTTCACTACTTATTCATCTATCTAAATTTAGAGGCATAAAAATGACAAACAATTAAAAAGCATTTACTCTGTGCCAGGCATATTCTAAGCACTTTTCATGCATTAATTTATACTCCTCACAAATAACCTGCGAGGCAGGTACTATACTTATCTCCATTTTCCAGATGAGGGAATGAAGCATAAGTAACTTCTTCAAGGTCACATAGCTATTATAATAAGTGGCAGAGCTGATATTTGAACCCAGTCTGGCTCCAGAGGCCATTCTCTGAACCACCATTGTATGCTGCTGTACAAATTACCACAAACTTAGTGTCTGCAAAACAAAACACGTTTATTAGCATAGTTCCATGGAGCAGGAGTCTGGACCCTCTGGTCAGGTCTCAGAGGCCGAAATCCTGGTGTTGGTGGAGCTGCAATTCTCACCTGAGGGCTGGAGTTCTCTTCCAAGCTCACTGGTATTGGGGCATGTGGCCCCCACTGCAGCTTACAGCAGAGCAGCTACTGCTTCTTCCTCAAAACCAGCAGCAGCACATCCCTCTATGACTTCCTCTCCTGCAACCAGCCAGAGAAAACTCTCTGCTTCTAAAGGGCTCCCCTGATTAGGTCAGGCTACTCAGTAATCTCTGTGTTTTAAAGTCAACTGACTTGGGACTTTATTTACATCTGCAAAGTCCTTTTATTGGAGTAGCTAGTCATGTTTGATTGAATAACCAGAGGCAGGGATGTTGGGGGAGCTGTTGTTAGAATTCTGCCAACCACGGTCTTTTAATATATGTTTTGTTAGTTGGGTGTGGTTAAGTCCAACAGAGCAGGAAACAACTGCCACTCAAAAGATGCTTCGTTAGGTTCTGGTCAAGATGGCAGAGTAGGTAAAGGCTGTGCTTACCTTCTCTCATGACCACATCAAAGTTACATCTAAACTACAAAACAACCATCACTGAGAATCACCTGAAATCTTGATGAACTGAAGCCCTACAACTAAGGGCATGCAGAAGAAGCCACCCTGAGAATGGTAGGAGGGACAGAGATGCAGAATGGGCTGGTCCCCCACCCGCATGTACCATTAAAAATCGGGAGGGGGGGACTTCCGGAAACATGGCGGCGTGAGGTGAGCCTCTGTAAAGCTCCCCTGGAATTTACAACGAATCGAACAACAAAAACTCCACGAAGGACTCCCTGCACAGCAGACAGGCAAGACGAAGAGGCCCACTACCGAAATCACCTACAGGTGGGAGATTCGCATGAGCCGGGGAGGAGGAGGAAAGGGAGTCCCTCCCCTGCGAGAGCTCGCCCCGCCCCCACCTGCCCGGTGCTAAAAGCGAAACAGTAGCAGTGTCAGATCAAAACAACAGAAAATTTGCTGTTTTGAGAACTGTGGACCGCAAACACAATTTCACAGCCCAACTAGTTCCAGCAAAGGGGAGAGAACTGTGGAAGCAGGACCGGCTGTGGTGGTGGTCGCCGCCATTGCTCTGGGCCACCTCTCACAACTCACACCGCCCCTGGCCCCACTTATCTGGGCAGATCCCCTAGTTCATTGTTATTGATATACAGGAATTGTATTTTTACACCTTTATTGAGACATAATTCAGGTAGAATAAACTGCATATATTAAAGGTGATAATTTGTTCCACTTGACATTTACATATACACATGAAACCATCACCACAAATGAAACAGTGAACATATCTATTTACTCGCAAATTTCCTCATGCCCTTTTGTAATCTCTTCCTTCTAGCCTTTCCACTCCTTTCCCAGGCAACAACTGAAGTGCTTTCTGTCACTACAGATTTTTGTGTTGTATTTTTAGCTACTAAAGTGTCGTTAGTTTTCACAGTTTTCCAACTTATTCTTTTGAGTTTTCTAGCACACAAACAGATCATAACTATGTGGTAACAATTTATTTCCTCCTTTCCACATTTATTTTACCCAGTCCTAGTTTATGCACAGTGTATCAGCAAGAATTCCTAAAACAATGCTCAATCACATCAGCGACTTTTGTGTCACCTCTGATGTTCATTAGAATGACTAGTGTTTGGGTCATTGTTTTAAAGGGAAGTCAGCTATAATCCAGAACCAGGCTTTGACACGCAAGAGCAATTTCTGTGACCAGGTGGCATCCTCTTCCTAAACCTGGATCCATCCACTCATTGGCCTTGTCTCCTGTCTGGTCATTTCCAACCTACTTTAATTACTCCCTCCTCTGTATCTTGAATATATGTTCATTATGGCGTCTCTCAAACTAGAGTATAACTAGTTTTGACCTCTGTTTGTGCACTCCCACACTGGGAGACAAAGCAGAAAGTGTGTCTTCTTCATCTTATTGGGCAAAACACCTCACATACGCTAGATACTTCATACATGTTTATTCAATTGAAGTGAAATACAGTAATGTTTAGCTAAACGCATGGCTCCCAAACCTGGATATACATTACAGCATTAGAATCACCTTAGCAAATTAGTGGGGGGAAAGGAGGAGCAAAAAAAAATATTTAAAACAGATATTTTTACAAATTAGTAAACAAGTAAAAAAAGAAAGAAGCATTTTCCCATGTCCCACCCCATACTCCATAAATTAGACTTTCTGGTGCTGGAAGCCTGGAATTTGTGTTTTTAATAAGCTCCCAGGTGATTATTACCCAGCCAGCCTTGCGTGGACTGCTGATCAGGTTGGAGGATCATTGCCTTTAAGTAACAAAGACAACCTGGGGCGAGCCCCTTAGAGAATGTTGGTGCTGAAGGAATTCTCACAATCTGTTCCACTACTCCCTTTTTCAGTGGGTGAAACCTCTGAAAGGGCAATTGCTTTGCCTAAAGCATGTTAGGCCACCCTGATTAGGCTCAGACAGGAGCTGGGACCCAGACCATCTGCTTCCATCTTACCACTTGACCTCCTGGAACTCCACCCCATTTTGACAGAAATGAACATCTCAGGACGTTGGGGAAATCTCAGCCATCCCAGCCCCAGTGCAAGTAGCAGTGAGCAGCAGGAACAACCGGGAAGCATGTGGAGAATAATTACTTTTGGAGGGATATGATGACTATAAACAAAACCAACATTTTTAGCCATATGCTTGGCTCTGAGTTCTGAAATAATTCACACTCTTGAGAAAGTGATAAACAAACCAACGTGCAAGAAAACACAGATAGGCAGTTAAAGGAACTCAGAAACTCAATCAAAGAACAGCATGAGCATTTTACGAAAGAGATTGAAATCTTAAAAAAGAACCAAATAGAATTTCTGGAGATTAAGAACTCAATAGAAGAAATTAAGAATGAAATAACCAGCTTAGGTAGTAGAGTTGACCAGATGGAGGAAAGAATCAGTGACATCGAAGATAGAAACCTGGAAATGACACAGAGAGAAGAAGAAAGAGACTTGAGACTTAAAAGAAATGAAAGAAACAAATATTCAAACTATTGAAGCAGAGAAATCATGAGCCAAGAATAATATATCCAGCAAAGATATCCTTTAGATATGAAGGAGGAATAAAGACCTTTCCAGACATACAGAAGCTGAGGGAATTTTCTAATACACGACCTGCACTACAAGAAATACTAAAGGAGGCTATTCGACCACCATCAACAGGGACAATTTGTGGCAACCAAAACTCAAAAAGGGAGAGAGTAAAGGCCTGAACCGGAATATGGGAATGGAGAAAGTAAGCGTGCTGAAGAAAATGGAATACTCTAAATATCAAACTTTCTTTTACATAAACTTAAGGGTAACCACTCAAAAAAAATCCAGAACTGAAATATATACTGAAATAAAAGCAAAAAGGCAAAGAAACAATGGAGACACAGCCTTACCAGAAAACTAAAGATACAATGACAGAAAATCCTCACATATCAATAATCACCCTAAATGTAAATGGACTGAACTCACCAATAAAAAGGCACAGAGTAGCAGATTGGATCAAAAACTAAACCCAACCATATGCTGTCTCCAAGAGACACATCTCAGCTACAAGGACAAGCATAGACTCAAAGTGAAAGGGTGGAAATTGACACTCCAAGCAAATGGTACCCAGAGAAAATCAGGTGTAGCCATAATGATATCAGATGAAACAGACTTCAAGGTGAAAAAGATAACAAGAGACTGTACAACAAGAAGACATAACAGTCATCAATATTTATGCCCCCAATCAGGGAGCACCGAAATACACCAAGCAACTACTAACAGAACTAAAGGGAGAAATTGACCAAAACACAATTATACTAGGGGACTTAAATACATCATTGACAGCTATGGATAGATCATCCAAACAGAAAATAAATAACGAAATAGTAGCCCTAAATGACACATTAGATGAAATGGACATAATTGACATTTATAGAGCACTTCATCCTAAAACATCAGACTATACATTCTTTTCTAGTGTACATGGAACATTCTCAAGGATAGACCATATATTGGGACATAAAATCAGTCTCAACAAATTTAAGAAGATTGAAATCATACCATGCATATTCTCTGATCACAAGGCTTTGAAATTGGATATCAACTGTAAAAAGAAAGCCGGAAAAACCACAAATACATAGAGATTAAACAACATACTTTTAAAGAAGGACTGGGTCAAAGAAGAAATTAGAGGAGAGATCAAAAGATACATAGAAACAAATGACAATGAAAATACATCCTACCAAAATTTTTGGGATGCAGCGAAAGCCATTACAGGCCTATCTCAAGAAACAAGAAAACTCCCAAATAAATAACCTCATGTTACACCTTAAAGAACTAGAAGAAGAAGAACAAGTAAAACCCAAGGTCAGCAGAAGAAAGGAAATAATAAAAATTAGAGCAGAACTAAATGAAATAGAGAACAAAAAGACAATAGAAAAAATTAATGTGACAAAGAGCTGGTTCTTTGAAAAGATTAACAAAATTGACAAACCCTTGGCTAGACTTACTAAGATCAAAAGAGAGAAGACACTGATTAACAAAATCAGAAACCCTGGTAAGGACAGCACAAAAAAAAAACTACAGACCAATATCTCTAATGAATACCGATGCAAAAATCCTAAATAAAATTCTAGCAAATCGAATACAACAATGCATTAAAAAGATTATTCATCACGACCAAGTGGGGTTCATCCATCAATGTGATACATCACATAAACAAAATAAAGGACAAAAATCATATGATTATATCAATTGATGCAGAAAAAGCATTTGACATGATGCAACATCCATTTATGATTAAAACACTTAATAAAATGGGTATAGAAGGAAAATACCTTATGACATGATGCTACATATAGAAACTCCTAAAGACTCCATCGAAAAGCTATCAGAAACAATCAACGCATACAGTAAAGCTGCTGGCTACAAAATCAACGCACAAAAGTCCACTGCCTTCCTATACACTAACAATGAAATCTCAGAAAAGAAATACAAAAAACAATTCCTTTTGCAATTGCAGCAAAAAGAATAAAATACCTAGGAATAAACTTAACCAAGGATGTGAAAGACCTATATGCTGAAAACTATAAGACATTTTTGAAAGAAATTGAAGAAGACACAAAGAAATGGAAAGACATTCCGTGCTCATGGATTGGAAGAATCAACATAGTTAAAATGGCCATATTACCCAAAGCAATATACAGATTCAATGCAATCCCCATCAAAATCCCAATGGCATATTTTAAAGAAATAGAACAAAAAATCATCAGATTTGTTTGGAACCACAAAAGACCCCGAATAGCCAAAGCAATCTTAAGAAAAAAGAACAATAATGGAGGTATCACACTTCCTGACTTTGGCCTGTACTACAGGGCCACAATAATCAAAACAGCATGGTATTGGCAGAAAAACAGACACATAGACCAATGGAATAGAATTGAGAACCCAGAAATAAAACCACATAAATATGGACAGATAATTTTTGACAAAGAAGCTAAAAACATACAATGGAGCAAAGACAGCCTCTTCAATAAATGGTGCTGGGAGAATTGGATAGCCACGTGCAAAAGAATGAAACTGGACTGCTATTTGTCACCATGTACCAAAGTTAATTCAAAATGGATCAAAGACTTAAGCATAAGACCTGACACAATAAACTGCATAGAAGAAAACATAGGTACTAAACTTATGGACCTTGGGTTCATAGAGCATTTTATGAACTTGTCTCCAAGGGCAATGGAACTAAAAGCTAAAATAAACGAATGGGACTATATGAAACTTAAAAGCTTCTGCACAGCAAAAGAAACCATTGACAAAATAAAGAGGCCACCAACTGAATGGGAGAAGATTTTTGCAAACAGTGCCTCCGATAAGGGGCTAGTATCCAGAATATACAAGGAACTCATGCAACTCAACAACTAAAATCAAACAACCCAATTGAAAAATGGGCAGAGGACTTGAAGAGACATTTCTCCAAAGAGGACATACAAATGGCAAATAGACATATGAAAAAATGCTCAACATCACTAATCATCAGAGAAATGCAAATCAAAACCACAATGAGATATCACCTCACCCCAGTCAGAATGGCTATCATCAACAAGACAAATAGTAACAAATGTTGGAGAGGCTGTGGAGAAAAAGGAACCCTCATACACTGTTGGTGGGAATGCAGACTGGTGCAGCCGTTATGGAAGGCAGTGTGGAGGTTCCTCAAAGAATTACGAATAGAATTGCCATATGACCCAGCAATCCCTCTCCTGGGTATCTACCCAAAAAATCTGAAAACATTTAGAGATAAAGACACGTGTGCTCCAATGTTCATTGCAGCTTTGTTTACGGTGGCCAAGACATGGAAACAACCAAAATGTCCTTCGATAGATGAATGGATAAAGAAGTTGTGGTATATATACACAATGGAATACTATTCGGCAGTGAGAAAAGATGATATAGGAACATTTGTGACAACATGGATGGATCTTGAGAGAGTAATGCTGAGCGAAACAAGTCAGACAGAAAAAGCAGAGAACCATGTGATTTCACTGATATGTGGTATATAAACCAAAAACAACAAAAGAACAAGACAAACAAATGAGAAACAGAAACTCATAGACACAGACAATAGTTTAGTGGTTGCCAGAGGGTAAGGGGGGTGGGGGGGGAGGTGAGGGTAAGGGGGATCGAATATATGGTGATGGAAGAACTGACTCTGGGTGATGAACATACAATGGGATTTATAGATGATGTAATACAGAATTGTACACCTGAAATCTATGTAATTTTACTAACAATTGTCACCCCAATAAATTTAATTTAAAAAAAAAAAAAAAAATCGGGAGGGATATTTCCCTATATTTTCTAGTTCATTGTTATTGATATACAGGAATTGTATTTTTACACCTTTATTGAGACATAATTCAGGTAGAATAAACTGCATATATTAAAGGTGATAATTTGTTCCACTTGACATTTACATATACACATGAAACCATCACCACAAATGAAACAGTGAACATATCTATTTACTCGCAAATTTCCTCATGCCCTTTTGTAATCTCTTCCTTCTAGCCTTTCCACTCCTTTCCCAGGCAACAACTGAAGTGCTTTCTGTCACTACAGATTTTTGTGTTGTATTTTTAGCTACTAAAGTGTCGTTAGTTTTCACAGTTTTCCAACTTATTCTTTTGAGTTTTCTAGCACACAAACAGATCATAACTATGTGGTAACAATTTATTTCCTCCTTTCCACATTTATTTTACCCAGTCCTAGTTTATGCACAGTGTATCAGCAAGAATTCCTAAAACAATGCTCAATCACATCAGCGACTTTTGTGTCACCTCTGATGTTCATTAGAATGACTAGTGTTTGGGTCATTGTTTTAAAGGGAAGTCAGCTATAATCCAGAACCAGGCTTTGACACGCAAGAGCAATTTCTGTGGCCAGGTGGCATCCTCTTCCTAAACCTGGATCCATCCACTCATTGGCCTTGTCTCCTGTCTGGTCATTTCCAACCTACTTTAATTACTCCCTCCTCTGTATCTTGAATATATGTTCATTATGGCGTCCCTCAAACTAGAGTATAACTAGTTTTGACCTCTGTTTGTGCACTCCCACACTGGGAGACAAAGCAGAAAGTGTGTCTTCTTCATCTTATTGGGCAAAACACCTCACATACGCTAGATACTTCATACATGTTTATTCAATTGAAGTGAAATACAGTAATGTTTAGCTAAACGCATGGCTCCCAAACCTGGATATACATTACAGCATTAGAATCACCTTAGCAAATTAGTGGGGGGAAAGGAGGAGCAAAAAAAATATTTAAAACAGATATTTTTACAAATTAGTAAATAAGTAAAAAAAGAAAGAAGCATTTTCCCATGTCCCACCCCATACTCCATAAATTAGACTTTCTGGTGCTGGAAGCCTGGAATTTGTGTTTTTAATAAGCTCCCAGGTGATTATTACCCAGCCAGCCTTGCGTGGACTGCTGATCAGGTTGGAGGATCATTGCCTTTAAGTAACAAAGACAACCTGGGGTGAGCCCCTTAGAGAATGTTGGTGCTGAAGGAATTCTCACAATCTGTTCCACTACTCCCTTTTTCAGTGGGTGAAACCTCTGAAAGGGCAATTGCTTTGCCTAAAGCATGTTAGGCCACCCTGATTAGGCTCAGACAGGAGCTGGGACCCAGACCATCTGCTTCCATCTTACCACTTGACCTCCTGGAACTCCACCCCATTTTGACAGAAATGAACATCTCAGGACGTTGGGGAAATCTCAGCCATCCCAGCCCCAGTGCAAGTAGCAGTGAGCAGCAGGAACAACCGGGAAGCATGTGGAGAATAATTACTTTTGGAGGGATATGATGACTATAAACAAAACCAACATTTTTAGCCATATGCTTGGCTCTGAGTTCTGAAATAATTCACACTCTTGAGAAAGTGATAAACAAACCAACGTGAAGCCAGATAGCAGGCAGTAATTCTCTAGACCACCTCTGCCAGATGCATTGCTTATAAGGTGGGAAGTGTATCTTGTGCATTTTTTCTTCGCAGACATCCAATAAAAGCCACATGGCAAACCACAGTTCCTAATGTTCAGTTTCCCAACACCGTCAATCTTGTCACTTCCCTGCATCCTCCCTGCCAGACCTGAATCCCTCAGAGATGTGGCCTCCTTACTTTACAGATAAGAAAAGCAAAGCCCGGAGAGGGAAAGGACTTTGCTAGTGGGCATCATCAAGACAGGCAAAACAGAGACGGGGATAGTCTTGGGTTTTAAGTAGTGCCCTTGCCACCTCAAAGAGTGTATGCTAAATTTTGGGCACTTTATTCCTGGGGTAGAAGTCTTGGGTTTCACCAGATTTGTAAATGGGTCCATGACCCTTAGAGTGCTAAGAGTCACTTTCCAGAAATGTCTACCCACTACCCCATGACGCCCTCTCCCCTCTCACTGCCTCTGTCCAGCCCGCATCACATATTACCGGCATTCCTTCAACAGCCTCCCACGTGTCATGCTGGCTCCGGGTGCGACCTGTTCTCCATGCTGCTGTCAGAAGGCTCTTCCTAAAATGCAACCCTACCCACATTGCTGCTCTGCTTATAGGACCACAGTGGTGCCTAAGGGTCATCAGAATAAAAACCTAAACTGAGTATAACCCACAAGCCCTTCTATAACCTGGCCTTTTTCTGTCTCTTCAGCTTCAAAACTCACTGTTTTGCTGCTTTTCCAACCCAGAGTGAGTACCAGGGCCTCAGTAGGGGGAATTAAACTCACATCTGTTTGGTATCAAATCATATGGTCTTTAGATAAAAAATACCGTGTCCCATACCAATGAGAAAGGCCCCTGCATCTCTGTCTTGACCCTCAATATATACTCCTTGGATGCTTTCTTAAACTCACTGAAGACCGAACCATTCTGGCCATATACACAAGCTCCCTTTAGCAATGGGAATCTGATGTGATTTAGTTTAGTATTTAGAACTCAACTATTATGTATTAAGCACCAATTTTGTCCCAGCCAATGTACCAAGTGCTCAGACATAAGCAGGAATAAAACACAGCCCCAGTTACTACCCATCAAGGAAATGCAAATCAAAACACAATGAAATACTACTTCACTCATAGTAGGATGATTACAATAATAAAAAAAAAAGACAGATAAAAATAAGTGTTGATGAGAATATGAAGAAATCCGAACCCTCACATAATTCTATGAAAATGTAAAATATGCTGCTGCTTTGGAAAACAATCTGACAGTTCCTCAAATGGCTAAACAGTTACTATATGATCCAGCAATCCTACTCGTAGATGTCTCCGCCCAAAAAATGAAAACACATGTCTACACAAACACTTGCACGTGAATGTTTACAGCAGCATTATTCCTTATAACCAAAAAGTAGAAAGAACCCAAATGTCCCAAAACTGATAAATAGATAAATGATGTAGTATATCCATACAATGGAATATTATTCAGCTATAAAAAAGAAATGAAGTATTGATACATGTTACGACATAAATGGACCTTGAAAACATTATTATGCTGAGTAAAAGAAGCTAGACACAAAAGGCCACATATCGTATGGCTCCATTTATATGAAATACCCAGAATCAGCAAATCTATAGACAGAAAGCAAATTAATGGTGGCCCAAGGCTAGCGCCAGGGGTGGGGTGTTGGGCAGAAATGGGAAGGAACTGCTAATGGGTACAAGGTTTCTTTTGGGGGATGATGAAAATGTTGCAAAATTAATTGTTATGATGGTTGCACAACTGTGAATATAACAAAAACCACTGAACTGTACACTTGAAATTGTCAGTTGCCTGGCAAATAATTATATCTCAATAAAGTGGTCATAGAAACGACCACAAAATGCAGCCCCCACTCTCAAAGAGCCCTTAATCTAGGCAGCCCTCTAGAGTGACAAATTGGTCCTGATTTGCCTGGGACTTTCCTAATTTTAGCACTGAAATCCCCACACCAGGGAACCCCCTAGTCCCAGACAAAGCAGGAACTGCAGTCACTCACTGGAATTCCTGCTCCTGCGCAGCGACTGCACGGGCGGAACACAGCAAACGCCCACGTGCAGGTCCCGGTGCTCTGAGTCAGATGTAGGAATGACACCTGTGAGAAGGCGGTGTGAGGCCGAGCACGCAGGCCTTCCTCTCTGGGCAGGGGCAGGGGTGGCTCCTGTTGGACCTGGGCTGACAGAGCTGAGCCCACAGGAGACTGCTCACTCAGAGTGAGTTTGTGGCCAGAGTAAGCACTACCACCCCAGTTCCGATCCCCCTTGGGAGCTGGTGTAACTGAGGCTCAGAGCAGCTGCTCCCTACCCTGGTTTTGATTTTTTAAGCTCACGCAACGATTTCAGTCCCACACTCTGCTCTGTCTTCCCTTCTGCCATTCCTGCAAGAACTCCCCTCCTGCCTGTAGAGCTGCCAGCACTGCTGTGTGCCTCCAAGTGGCTCAGCTAAGCAGCCTGGGCGGAAGGAGAGCAGAGCTGAGAGGCTGATGATGGGTGGTCTTTCTAAAGCACTTGCAATCATCTCCCATTTTTATGATCCAATTTCAAACGTGGCAAATAGCCCAGTCAGGCCAAGTGCTCTCGTTGCCTCTGAGGCCGACAAGAAAGACAAGTGGATAGTCTCATCAGCCAGGAGACGAAGTGTGAGCCAGAGGTCAGGGTGTCCGTCCCTTGCTGCCTAGCCCCAAGCCTGCTGGGATGGGGATCACTTTCCCAAGAGGAGGTTGCTTTCCCTCTGTCACCTTTCAGCAATCAGACCGTTTCCCCAACTAACCTCCCATTCTCTTACTACAGCTACAGGTAATTCCCTCTTAATAGACTTGGTAGCATAGAAGGCATATAACATTTATTGTGGGTCCACTATGGACAAGAGATTATAACAGGCACTTAAAAAATAGCTCAGAGCTTACTCCACACAATAGCCAAAATTGGTTGAAAACATTACTTAGATCATGTCACATTGCTGCCCAAAATCCTGCATCCCACGACCTTCAGAATGGAATCTTCCTCTCCACCGCCTGCAAGGCCCTGAGTGGTCCAAGCCCTGACTGCCCCTCCAGCCTCACGTCTGGCCACCTTTTTTCCTCCCTCTCTCCACCCTGCCACCCTTACCTGTGTGCTCTTCTTTGAACACCAGGTGAGCTTTTGCTTCAGGGGCTTTGCACATGCTGCCTCTTTGACTCAAAAGCTGTTCCCCAGGTATTCCCGTGTCTCTCTCCTCACTTCCTTCAGGTCTGTACTCAAATGTCACCTCTTGCAAGAGGGTGTCCCTTACCATCCTATTAAATACAATAGCTCCCTTTTATTCTCTATCCCTTTACTTGTTTCAGTTTTCTTCACTGTATTCATCACTATGTTAAATATTTGTTTATTTGTCTACGTCCCTGCAATGGGACCTAAGGTCCACACAAGTAGAGACACTGTCTGTTTTGTTTACTACTGTTGCCCCAGCACCTAGAATAATGCCTGCTATATGACAGGTGCTCAAATAATACTTTTTAAATGACCACTGTTATTCACTTTTCTTTGCGATGGTAATTAGTGTACCTCCACTTCACAGGTGGGACAACTGAGGTGCAGAAGGATTATGTTACTAGTCCAAAATCATGTAACGAGTAAGTGGCAGATATGGAACGTGAATAAAATCTCTCCAAAGCCCAACCCTATGTTCTTTCAATTATACCACGTTGCTTGACTTCTGAAATACAGTCCTCGTGGAACTGTGTGGGCAGGGAACTTAAAAAGGGATGAGACTCCTCAGAGAAATAAGGAACCTGCCGCCCTCCTTCTCCACCTCCAGTTCTCAGCTGATGTTTTGTGACATTGAAGCTGGGGCAATACCGGCTGGAAACATTTCTCGATTCTGAGGCCAGGCATATGCTCGAAGTGCAGTATCGAGTCAATCCCATCCTAGAACTGAAGTTGCTGGTGACAAGAAAAAGTTACAGCAAATCTCAAGGTGAGAGCAATTAAATCACTTAAGCCTTAAATCTTTTGGGGAAGGAGGGTGGAAGTGATGGAGGAATGAACAAACTGTTAGCATAAATTCCACAACCAAACAAAGCCACGTCATGGCCTAATATGAAACTTAAAAGAAGTCCCAGAAAACCATCAGCTATTTGTAATTACACAGAGCAGTGAACGTTGTGTGGGTGTTTCACAGAAGACTGAGAGCAAGGAGAGTAAAGATCTCAGAGTTCAACCAGACCAAAACTTAGCAAATGCTTTCTATAAGGGGCCAGATAGTAACTATTTCAGCCTTGCAAGCTACACCATCTCTGCAACTACTCAGCTGATACTGGAGCACAAAGGCAGCCACAGACAAGATGCAAATAAATGAGTGTGGTTGTGTTCCAATAACACTTGATTCACAAAAACAGGTGGTGAGCCAGATTTGGCACATGGGCTGAGGTTTGCCAACTACTGATCTAGATCAATGTGCTTCTGTGACAAATGACGAAACTAAAACATGAAGAGTTGAAGTGACTGTCACAGTCAGGAAAAAGGGAAAAGAGAGTCATTCAAAAAATATTTATTGAGCATGTATTGTATATCAAGCGATTTTAAACACAGGAGAGGCAAAGATGAAGAAGACAGAAGATATCCCTGCTCTTCCAGATCCTACATTCCAAATACAGGCAGCAGACAGATAAATGAATGAGGTAATATCCGATAGCAATAAGTGCTGTGTAAACAGGACAATGTGTCAGGAGGCAGCTTTGGGCCTGGGGGTAGGTGAGTTGAGGGAGGAGCAATTAAACTCATTGTCAAAGAAGACAGTTGAACCAAACCTAAATGACAATAAGAGGCCACCCATAGAAAGAAAGATCACATCTATTAAGCACCCACTTTACGTAAACACTCATTTAATCTTCGTAACCCTGTTGTTACAGGTGGGGAAACTGAGGCTAAGAGAGATGAGAAGCTTGCTCATGGAGTGACCCAGAAGAATTTCCAAGCCAGTCCTGTCTGTCTCCAAGGACTGGGCTCTTTCTTTCACAGCAGTTTCTCTGCCATTTCACAGTAACATGACTTAGGAATCCCCTCTGGAATTTAAAACATCATCTTAGGCTAATATGTTTGGTTTGGGACCCCAATGTGTATTAAAATGCAGAATAAATTTTAACTAGGTCTTGCTTGTATCATCAAAAACTGCTTTGATGACCTGATGTTTGAAATTGCTATATTTTGCACTTTAAAATTTAAACTGACTTATTTTTTATACAGAGGGTGCCCAAAAAAATGTATACACATTTTAAGAAAGGAATAAACTGTATTAAAATTGTAATACTCAATATATACCAATAACAAAAGGTGAATATAAGTTACGTTTGACTTCTGCAATAACAACAGGTGCTCAAAGTTGTTACCATTAGCATAACTTTAATACAGTTTTCGTCCTTTCTTAAAATATGTATACTTTTTTCGGCATTCTCTGTATTTTGCTTCTAAACAAGATAGAAGATTTCAGGCTGCCCCTTTCAAGTATTTCTCTGCAAACAAAATCTTCATGAATAATATTCCCAACAAATAAAAAGCCAAAATGAAATGCATTTTTTCCCTTTTCATATTGGTTTTTGAAGTACTAGAGATGTCTCAAAGTACTGTATCAGAATTTCGATGAGCAAAATTCAGCTCGCTGATTTAATCAAGATGATCATTTAGTAAAGAAATAACTCTCATTGTCTTCTTGAATTCTGACATGAGCATTCCCTATGCTCCTGTCTTCAAGCAGCAGTCCATTAGGAGTAAAAATTAAACAAAACATGACTAATCATAGTAACGGTGTCATCTGTGTGGAGTGTTCATGCCCCCCACAGCAGTGAGCAGTGTTTAGCTGAAGGACAGACCACTGCATATGCTCATGCCATATGCACCCTGATCTCCAACTGTTCCTTTTTGGTGGAAAAGAATGTTTAATCATTCTGTTTGTTGACTGTTGTTGTTGCGGAAAAGCAGCGAGGACCGAGAAACACAAGCGGCTCCCAGAGGGCGAGGAGAACTCAGCTTTATTACACTAGTGGGCCCAGTGGGATATTTCCCAAAGAACTGAGCACTGACTGGGGTCAGGTGCTTTATTTTATATGTTTAGGCCTCCGGGTTGTGGGGGAAATCTGGCCGGGGTGCCAGGGAGATCTGTCCCTAGCAGCTGTGATCCCTCAACTTTGTTTTGACAGGGAGGCCTCTAACTATGGTGCCTGCGGGAGACAGCTCCGATAAGGTATGGGAGGAGGAGGGAGACAGAGCTCTTGGGGGGGCTTGCCGGAGATAGTTCCAATAAGGGGGAGATTGAGCTCTTAGGGAGGGCCTGCAGGAAAAACCGTCCCAACATTGTGAGCCAAAAATGGAGACAGAGACCTTTGATGAGAATGCCCAGGCCCCATGGCACAGGCCCAGGTGCAGAGTGAGGTGAGTAAGGCTTCTAGGAGGCAAATCAAAAGGAGACCCCTGCTCTCGGGGCTGAGCAGGCACTTGCACAGTCCTGAGAATGGGCATCTTCCCATTTTGCATCCTACCCACCTCACTCATCACACACACACACACACACACACACACACACACACACACACACACACACTGCAACTCAGCCTTTCCAGAAATCAGCAGTTAGGAAATGCTTCCACCTCATCTACCAGCTCCTCTGAAACCAGACCTGAAATGAACTTACTGGGCCTGTGGTGGTGGCTTGTGCCAGTGGGCAGCGGTGTTGCTTGGGCTATGTTTGCTCACATCCATCACCTCCATCTGTGTCTCTCTGATGTTGAATCTGAGTGTATGTTTTTATGATACCTTGGCTTGTAACAAAGACATTTTCTTTTTTGTTGTTCTTTTGTTTTTCATAATATCTCTCTTTTTCTGTTCTTCTCAGAAAGAAAATGACTTTAGAAAAAACACACAAAACAACAGACATCACTGATTGCTGAAACTCCCTAGTGACCACAACTGATTTTTAAATTATGGAGCTCTTGCACCAGAAGGGATCCCCAGGGTTCTCTCATCCAGCTGCCCACCTCCAGCCAGTCACTGCACAGTGGCATCCCAGGGCTGAGTGCAGGAGATCTGGCAGACGGAGCTTAGATAGCCTGGGCTGCTGCGCCCTCATCGCAGAACATTGGCAAGTCTGTGTAGCTCTAGTACACAGGAGCTAATATGTCCCTTATAAGCTTTACAGGGGGTGGTGAAGACCTGCATAGAGTAGCTTACACAATAGTACTGCTTTTCTTTTACAAAAAGTCTCGAGCATTATTAAATTAAATTATTTAAAAATCTCTAGGAGCGGTAAAACTTTCAAATCCCTTTATTACTATATATATACAAGGTACAAGGTATATATATATATAAAATAAGGTCAGACAATTAAGTTCATGAACTCATCTTAGAAAAAGTGCTACACACCTCATTGCTAAATATCACTACAGTCACCTTCGAAGCACTCCCCTTGGGAAGCTATGCATCGATGCCAGCCTAGTCCACCCTTCAAAGCAATTTTGGAACTCTTTTTCTGGAATGGCCATCGGAGCTGTCGTCACATTACACTTGATGTCCTGAATGTCATCAAAATGTCTTCCTTTCAATATTTCCTTTATCTTCGGGTAAAGAAAGAAGTCACTGGGGGCCAGATCAGGTGAGTAGGGAGGGTGCTGCACTACAGTTATTTGTTTACTGGCTAAAAACTCCCTCACAGACAGTGCCATATGAGCTGGTGCATTGTTGGGATGCAAGAGCCATGAATTGTTGGTGAAAAGTTCAGGTCATCTAACTTTTTCACGCAGCTTTTTCAGCACTTCCAAATAGTAAAGTTGGTTAACTGTTTGTCCAGTTGGTACAAATTCATGATGAATAATCCCTCTGCTATCAAAAAAGGTTAGCAACATCGTTGCAACAAGTTCACGAACGAAATTGTCAGACCATGTTCATGTTTGCGTGTTTGCATGTGTGTGTAGTGTGTGTATTCAACTATGTGGAGAAAATGTATCCTTCCTACCAATTAGCTTCTCCTACTGTACATTTTATTTGTCCTCTGGAATTAGATAAAACCATATTTAAATCCTAGTGCCACCATTATTAGCTGTGTGGCCGTAGATAAATTACCTGAACACCCATTTCCCTATCTGTAAAATGAGAACATGATATCTATCCTAAAGGGTCATTGTAAAAGTTGAAACAGTACATGTAAAGCACGTGGCACAATGTGGGTCTCAAAAAATGGTATTGTTAAGAAACAGATTTATTACATAAACAAAACTTCAGTTACTAAAAATCCATTTTGTCCTCTTGTTCTTCTCCAGAACCAATACTCCTGGTGCCTCTAATTCTTATTTTACAAACTAGTGATTCTCAAGTTCTTTGGGGTTCTTAACCTCATTGAGAATCCAATGAAAATTTCAGAACCTCTCTACTAAAAAGGTCACTGGCAAACTTTTATGCACAATTTTAAGAGGTTCAGGAACCTTGTTAAGCCCACCCACATGCCCCCCAACCAGGAAGTCCATGGACACTCACATTGGGAATCTTAGTTTCGAGATTCCCCCCCACTGCCCTCACCAACTCATGGACTGTCATGCAGCATGCCACGCAGGGTGTCTGGTCCCACTCCCCACATAAGAACGCAGGACATGGTGACGCCAAAAAGGAACACCCACGGAGCCATAGATAGGGGAGTCATACCACTATATTCTCACTGGCAGCTGGGTTGGAGACACAGGAAGCAGGATCCACACGATCTGCAACCTGCCGTCCACTTCTCTGCCAACCAACCTCACTTGCTAGCTGCAATCCGCCATGCTAACTGCAATCCGCTCTTGCTAGCTCAGCCACCATCTTCTTGCTAGACCCCATTTGTTGCTAGCATAGCCATGGCAGTTATATTTGTGGCCAATGGCTCACTGGTCACAGCTGACGGCCAACTAGCCACAGCTGATGGCCATCCGATCACAGTTGATGGCCATTTACTACCTGAGCCAGCACCTTTCCACGTGAGGCCAAGAGCCTGGAAACTGCTCTCCTGGCTCTGTCCCCACCCAGGCAATGCCCCAGAAGCAGCCCTTGCTGGGACGCTCTGGTTTCTGAGGGGGAGCTGACTGCCCCGAGGTGATTTCAGATGCGAATTACTGGCAGGCCCAGAGATCTGGAGCAGCCTGGGATTTGGGCAGACATAATCAAACTGTGGATAAATGCACCCCAGAATGGCCTGAGTCTGGCAGAACAAGGGCCCAATTACCAACCTCAGACTTTCAAAATGTCAGGCGCAATTTATCGGAAATCTTTCTCAGCTAAGAGGCATTAGCAGCACCAAATGGAGAAAACTGAATCAGAGGCAGGAAACACCAGGCCTGGTAGGGGAGCTATCCAGAGCTCGAAATTACAAGTCCCTTGACAATATTGCAGGGACCCCAATGGGCAGGTCTGGGAACCCTCCTTATACTCTGATGCCCCCCTTAATGGTAAGATCCACATTCCTTCTGCATACAAAGAGGCTGTTGGGAGCAGGCTATTACCATCTCCAGCCATGACCACAGTGAATCTCATTATTCGGAGCTCCTGGTCAGCCATACTGTGAGTTCCGACAGGGCTCCAGCTGAAAAGTCCCTTAGAACCACCCAGAAGAGGTGTCTGAAGTCAGACAAATGCGTGGGTTGGCATCCAGCTCCTTCCCTGCTTCATTTACAGGCCTCAGGAGGTTACTTAACCTTTCTGAACCCAAGTTTTCTCATCTGTAAAAGGTGGATAATTCCCATCTCTTGGGGTTGAACTGAGCATTAAGTGAAGAAATATATGTAAAGAACCTGGAATCTGGTAAGCCCTCAGTGAATGGCTGTTGGTATTACTGGGTATTATCAGTATTACCCACGGGCAAAGGGATTGCACCAATATTCCCACTTCACTAAACATGTTAAATACCCCCTGTTGCAATAGGCAACAAGACGTATGCAGGATTGAAGGGAGAAGAAACAATTTTCAGACAATTAAAATCTCCATTTGCTACCAAATATTGTGACACTATTTTTTCTTGCACACCTCTAAGTAGCTCCTTCTTTCAGAGATTACTTAATGTGGTTACTCTGTGGTTGAGAGGATACAGTCAGTTTTGAGGGGGAAATTCTACAGTTAGACTTTTTGTTTATTCAGACTGGTCTTTTCCCTAGTTAATCTTAGTGAGATTTCTCTGCAAGGAAAGAAAACCCAATTGACTGACCATCTGTGGACTAGAAGCTTTCATGGCTATTTTATTTAACCTTCACAACCCTGTTGGTAGGTATTATTATGCCCATTATAGGATGAGACATTTCAGCTTAAGAGAGGTGCTGAGAACACTCTTTTGGTTTGAGATCATAAAATAGGCCTGTGAGATTTCAACACAAGTCACTATGATACTCCATTCAGCAAACTGCCTTAGTATGTTTTCCTTTCCTCACCATCCAAAGCACTAGTAATAGCTGGAGTGGGCTCAGGCCAGCTCAAAGCAGCTGTGTGAGGGGGCTGAGAAGGAAGGAAGAGGTGGGCATTTCTCTACCTCAGTGGTCCTGCTAAAGGGAAATTGCACTGGACACTTCTTAAATATGGCAAGGAAGACTTTATTCAACACAACAGCAATACTGGAGAGAGACAGAACTCAATTCTGAATAAAACAAGGGCATCTGGGGATATATTGACAACTGGCAGGGTGAGGGAGAGGATGGAAAATTGCTGGTTAAGTTTCAAGGGTGGGGAAATGAGGAATTTGACTGGATATCAAGGGTGGGGACATTCTCCCCGAACCGGCTTAGCAAGTATAGTACGAGAGACCCTGCTCACTGCGTCATTTGTCGTGCAAGGCGACCTGCGGGGTCTCAGCAACTGCTCCCCACATAAGAATGCAGGATATGGCTAGGCCAAAAAGGAACACTCACGGAGCCATAGATAGGGGAGTCATACCACTATAGTCTCACTGGAGGCACTGTAGTCTCACTGGAGGCTGGATCCGCACAACCTGCAACCTCCTGTCTGCTTCTCTGCCTGCCAACCAACCAACTGACCAACCAGCGCAACTGCAGCAGTTATATCAGTGGCTAATTGGCTAACTATTTACAGCTGATGGTCAATTAGCCCCAGCAGACAGCCATCTACTACCCAAGTCAGCACCTTTCCACATGAGGCCGAGAGCCTGGAAACTGCTCTCTGGGACTCTGTACCCACAGCAAGATTCTAGCTTAACTGGGCTCATCAGGCCAAGGACACAGCCAAGAACATGGTCTAGTTGAAAAGAGGGCTCAGAGGAGCCTGACTAAAGTTTGGTAAAGGAGCGAAAATGGCCACAGTTCTCTACACTTTCCTGTATCTGTGCCTTTTGTAATGTGACTCTGCAGCAATTCCCATCAAGAGATGAAATCTATTGCCTCATCCTTTGATTCTGAGCTGGCTTTATGACTTGTTTCAGCCAATAGGAAATGGTGGAAGCAACATGGTGCCAGTTCTGAGTCTAGATCTCTCTCTCTCTCTCTCTCTCTCTCTCTCTCTCTCTCTCTCTCTCTCTCTCTGTGTGTGTGTGTGTGTGTGTCTCCCTCCCTTTCTTTCTCCCTTCCTCCCTCCCCCACCTCTACCAATCTGTCGTGTAAATAAGCTTAGGCTAGTTTTATGGATAGCAAAAGAAATGTAGCCCAGTCCCACGTTCCCCCCTTGCCCTAGCAACATCCCCTGGAAACAGAGCAACTCTTCTATCTGCGGCTGATTAAAGACACATGAGTAAGTCCAGCAGCAACCACAGGAACTGTCTAGCAGATCCCAGCCTGAAGCACTAACCTATAGAATCATGAGCTTAAAAATGGTTATTAATTTAGGCACTACATTTTGGAGCTGTTTGTTATGAAGCAAATGATATAGTCTCAAACATGTCCATAAATTGGAATCATTAGAGGAGCTTTAAAAAATATTGATGCCTGGGTCTTTCCCTTACTCCCTGCAGAGCTTCTCATTTATTTGGCCTAAAGTGTGAGCTCAGCATCAGAAGTCTTAAAGGCTTCTCAAGTGATTCCAGTGTGTGGCCAAGTTGAGCATCACTGCCCTAGGTCCTCTGGCCTAGGCCACCCTGATGCAGCCCAGTTGGACTCTCCAGGTGTGTGAAGAACACATGGGAGGTATACAGGTCAGTTATGACTTGAGCTGTTTTGAGATCCAAGGATCTGTGGAGCAAAGGCAGTGCTTCTCAAATTTAATGTGCATACTGATCCCCTGAGGTTCCTGTTAAAATGAAAATTCTGACTCAGGAGATCTGGGGTAGGGCCCAAGACTCTCCATTTCTACCATACTCCCAGGTGACGCCAATGCTGCTGTCCATGGACAGCACTTTATTTGGTCTGTGAGATCTTCCGCAGACGCACTCCCTCCTACCACTCTTCAGAAGCCTGGCACCCACCTCTGAGCTGAACTTTCTCACAGGCACTGTTGTGGCCTGGAGGAGAACAACCTTCAGGTAGTGAGATTTGGGCTGCTGCTCAGCGGACTGTCTGAGGGGCTTAGGTGGGCCCTAGGGCTCTTCTTGGCTAGTTCAGACTCCCACGGAATCAATTCTAGGACGGGGGCCTCTGGCAAAGCCCAAGAAGAGCACTGTCTTCGTTCGCTAGGGCTGCCATAACCAAGTACCACAGACTGGGTGGCTTCAGGAACAGAAATTTATTTCCTCATGGTTCTGAAGTCTAAAAGACCGAGATCAAAGTATTGGCACAATTGGTTGCTTCTGAGCCCTCTCTCATTGGCTTGCAGAGAGCTGTTTCTTGCTCTCTCCTCACATGGTATTTCCTCTGTACACATCTCTACCCTAATTTCCTCTTCTTATAAGGAGACCAGTCACATTGGATTAGGGCCTACAGTAGTGACCTCATGTTTACTTAATTACCTCTCTAAAGACCCTATCTCTAAATACAGACACATTCTGGGGGTTAAGGTTTCAACATATGATTTTTGGGGGGACAGAATTCAGCCCAAAGCAGGCAACCACTTTTTTCCTCCCTCCTGTGTGGAACAAGAAACATGACCATCGTTAATGACTGCAATCCCGCCAGCTGAACCCGGCACGGGATGGAGGTGCAGGGCTGTGGCACATCTTCAAGGGCAGGACAAGTACAACAAGGGCATGTTTCAAAGTGGAGAATAGGCTGGTGTGGCTGGAGTGTATACAGAATACCTGAAGAAAAATGGTCTTTTCTCTCCAGAGCAACCACACCGTAGCATGGATCCATAGTAGGAAAATCCATGTCCTGGGCAAACCGAATGCCTGGAATAAAACTTGATGTGGATTGGAAGACGGTCAAGGGATGATCAGAAAGCACTAAAGATCATCCCAGAGAAGCACAGAATTGTTTAGAACAGGGCTTCTGGCGTCAACATGCTGCCAAGGCTCCGAGAGGAGAGTGGGGAACTTCCCTGAGGGTCCATGCAGCACCTCGGTGTTTTGTCTTCTTAGCCTCTTACCAGCCTAGCTAACCTCTCTGACCCTCATTTCCTCCTTTGTAACATGAGGTTCATTCTACCTCCCTCACAGGTTTGATGAAGATTAAACCATAAGATGTCTGAGACTAGAACTAGATTTATCAATGTACAAATTGTCAATATATCCAGTCTCCAGCCCTCTTCCTCCGCCTCCTCACCCCCCACCTCTACCCCATCCTGCCAGCCCTTCCTCATCCTGACCTTTCAGGAGAGTCTCTCGCTGCCCACCATGGTCTGGTTTTGTGCGTACAATTAGGAGGGATGAAGGGAGAGAGAGAGAGAGCTCTGCAGAGGTAGAAGGCAGGGGGACAGGTTCTTGCCTATTGGCACCCCCAGAACTGTCCTCTGGTGAGGAGAATCTGCATCATGGGAAAGCAGAGGAGAAACCAAGCCTGATGTGAGAGAGGTCAGATCTATCAAAGATCTCAGGCAAGGGAGTAAGAAAGAGCAGCAAAAACCCTGAAGCTGAGAACCAGGGAGCAATCCAGAGTATTTGCCAAGTGAGAGCTTCTGAAGTGGGCTGCAGAGTGTGGGAGACGGGAGAAGGAAAGAGAACTTTGAGAGATTTTACTGTGGCTTGAATGCAATCATTTTAATGCTCTTTGGGAAGATGCCAGCAAAGATAGGGATTCCTGTTTAATTACTTTTGGCTGCTAGAATTTTCTTCTTAAAACATGACCCAACACAAGAGCCTGATGAACACGAGGCCGTGGGGTTTATATAGGAAAGATATATCTGTATATATCCATATCTATATCCATATCCATATCTGATCTCCTTTTTAATGGTTTCTGCCACTAAGGAGCTACTTAATAAATGGGAACTTATAACTACTGTTATTAACCACTTGCTTTATGCTCTGGGGCCAAGATCCACATCTCTCTGAGCAAGGACTTGATGTTTTGGAAATCTCCCCTCCCCCCACCTCTTCAGATCCCATCTCCCTCAAGACTCACCGATAGTAAGTTTATTCCAGGGTGACTGCAACGAAGACAGTGTTGGCTGGTTCTCGCCTGCCTTGGCTGCCTGAGGAAACCAGATAACAGGTTCGAGTCCATGGACTATAAACTCGCAAAAATCTCTCTACCCTAGTAGCTCTAAACCATACAGACCTGGGGACAACAGAGTCATCGCAGAATCCACAAATCAAAAGGCACGCCAAAAATTGCCTATGGGCTAAAAAAAAATATGGTATCACATACACAAGCTATTTTTGAAATGTATGTGCTGCTACTAGATTCACAGTATTCTCTGTTATTTTCTATCTTCTTGATTAATATATACTTTCACACAATTTCAGTTGTGTGAAGAGAAGACCCTAATTTTTTTTTTGTCTGATGTAAAAAGGATTCTTATAAACAAAAGCCCCTTAGGGCAGGGGCTGTGCCTTCTCTAGGTCCTGGAATTCTCCAGTCCTCACCTGGCAAATAGCAGTTGAGTTGAGTTCTGTATATCGTGTAATATCAAGCATCTCTCAAGAGACTCACAGCACCTTAGAGCCAAGCGACATAGTATAACAGTGATGGCCTGAGGGAAGCAAACATCCCTCATTGACCATCTTGCAACTTTTCTGGGTACTTTCTCGGGGCTGGCTTAATTCTAGGTCCAGCTCTACCACTAGTATCGGTGTCACCTTGGGAAACTCGTACCTCCCCTCAGGATCTCAGTCTCCCCAACTGAACGGTGAGAGGGTGTCATTAGATTGTCCCAGAAGTCCCTTCCAGTGTTAGGCTTCTAATTAGCTAAGTGTGGGTGAGCATGAGGGGAACAGGGAGCTTTTCCATTCTCAAGCTTACAAGGAAAGCACCCAAAGCAAAGCATGGGCAAACACAAAGTAGTGACCCATCCCTGACGTGGGGTGTGTGCACTGAGGAGTGGGAATAAGGGAACAGAGACTATAAGATGGTGTTCAACAAGGAGGGCTTCCTGGGGGAAATGCCTGTGTCTTAGAGCAATTGTTTGCCGAGGAGTGTCTCACAGAACAAACACACAGTGCCAGACTTCCAGACAGGCTTAGATTACATATGACGCACATGAGGTTTTTAAGTTTTCACCCCAAAAATCACATTGTAAAGAAGTCCTTTATCTTTTGCCACTATGCAAATCATGTTGGTATCTATTGATTGCATTTGCATGTGAAGAGGATGCATGCAAATGCTGTGTTTGTTACTAATGTATTTGCATGTGCATTTTAATTAATCCACTGGTAAGAGGATGATGATAGAGGGGCAGGTGTGGAAATATTACTCTCCCTTGCTAATAGAATTTGGCACCTCGAAGGCCAACTGTAGTCTGAGGGTGAGATTCTTGTAGGCAGGTGGGAGCTGAGCAGCTTATCAAGCATTCATGCTGGCTGCCGCCCGAGGCCACTCGCTGGCCCAGTCTGAGAAAATGGGGTACTGCACAGAGCAAGTGAGCTCTTGGATAGATAGAGGCTGGTGGTCTGCCCCAGATCTGCATGCAGAGCTCTTGTTTGTACCACTGTGCCTTCACTTCCATGTGGCTTGGCAGAAGCCGTCAAAAAGCTATCACATTATGTCTATGTGCTGGCAACAGGCTTGTCTTGTCAGAAGAAAGCCTCACAGCTGTTTAACTACCTCCTTTGCACTGTGCTCTTTGAAGCTAGAGTTAATATTATGCTTAATTTGCATGAATATTTAAATTTACTCATTAAGCTCTAAAATCCACAGCACCTCTTTACAGCCCAGTCCCCGACAAAGACTGCAGTCCTTTCAGAAGAACATGTCACTTTTCACAGAACATAGCTTCCTAAAACACATTTTACCCAAATAGAAGGGTTTTGCACACATAGAATTCAGGTGACTTCTCTCCTGGCTGTCCCCAAGGAGAGAAGGTGGAGGGAGAGGGCACAGTAGTGAGGGGAGCACTGACTCCGGGCATTTCCATCGTCCTGGTTGCCCTCACTAAACTGTGGAAATTAGATCTCAGATTCAGAATTTTAAATGTATTTTTTGTTATTGTTGTTTGTTTGTTTTTTATCATTTACTCAAGACCTGCATGTAGAAAGAAATGAGTGAGATTGACCAGCAGCTTGAAGCCAGGGACTAAACCTCAGTTCTTAAGGCCTCAGCTGCATGAGTTCCTCTTCATCCATGAGGAGCAGCTAAGATTCCCTACATGTGTCCTTTTCTAGGAACTGTTTGGGACTCAACAGGGAAGTCGGGTCTTGTGCTCCTAGTAAACAAACAGCAAAAGATTGCTCATGTATATTTGATACATCTGGTATCATAGTAAACAAGATGAAAAGAGGTTCAAGTTTACATTTTTAAAACAAGGCAGAATCTTAGGATATAAAGTAAAGAATACAACTGAAAAAAAGATTCAGAGATGATAGATAGATAGATGATCGACAGATGATTGATCGATAGATAGACAGACAGACAGACAGATAGGACACTCCATTTAAAGTACAGCCCCCACCCTGCCAGCACCTCAGCTATCCTTACCCTCCTATTGTCTATAGTCCATCTCCCACTCCCACTGGAATGTAAGCTCCACAAGGCAGAAATTATTGCCCATGAGTCCCCACACCTAGAACGTTCTTGATATGCAGTAGGCATCAAAAATACATATGCTGGGTAGATAAATGGGTGTTTCAGTGGGCCAGGCAGTGTCCTACGTGTTTTAAATACATTTTTGTATTTAATAACTCTATCCCTGTCTTATTGAAGAGAAAAAGAAGACTTAGAGATTAAGTAACTTGTCTAAGATTTCACAGTTAATAAATCATAGGGTCAGAATTTGTATGGAGGCCTGTTTGACTCCAGAACATCAGATAGCAAACATAATTTCTGAACAAAATGAGACTGTTCTCAGAAATTCCACACACCTTCGTGAGATGTTACCCAGTGTTCACAGTTCTGCCCTGGTACATAATTAAAGGGACAAAGTGCCTCTCCTCTCCAAGGTGTATCCACAGAGGTTGGATGTGGGTGGTGGGTACAGCCCTCTGGGTCTGCCCATTCAACAGGTGAGCTACCCCAGCTCAGGATCCAGAGATGTGTCAAACATGATACAACCCCACCTTCAGCAGAGGAATAGCAGTGTGAATAATGCCTAACTACCACTAAACTGTCTTGGGTGGGGAATAAAGGATGAGGGAGAATGCCAGGGCTCTGTCTCTTAGATTCAGAAACTTCTACCCTAGTGTGATTAAAAGAATCAAATTAAGGCTTATTCCAAAGAGGAACATCACCTCTAATTTGGCAGTTCCTAGAACAAGTAACTACTATGCTTCTAGCCCATTACATGATCTCATTTATCCCATTTAACCTTCACCACATACCAAAAAGAGAAATCTTATGTCTCCATGGAAATAGAGGCTCAGAAAGGTTAAATAATGTGCCTAAGAATAGACATCTACAGATGGCAGAGCTGGATTTGAACCCAGGTCTCTCTGAACCCCAAGTCCATGCTCTTCCCATAATTTCACTTTGCACATGTGACCCCACTTTTCAGGCAGTTCAGGAATAAAGAGGTAAATAGGGCAGCAAGCTGGGCACTAAGGCACTCAAAACACTCAGCTCAGCAAAGCAAGAGCAATCCTAGACCCCACTCAAGGGCAGGAGGAGGCAGGGCAGGATGCCGTAAGGTAAAGATCTTCAGGACTTGTACCGTGGGAGTCAAAGGCAAAATTAATACACTAGCCTTCTTAGACCTGGAAGGGACCTGTCCTTGGGCCTCAGCTAGGTTCTCCCAGCCTCCCACCAAGCCACTCGTAGCTTTCAGCATATCGTCTGTGGCACATCCATTATGACAGCTGCACAGTGTCCAGTGCCTCAGGTGGGCACTCATGCTGGTGGAGTTAGGTGCTTGTGTCAAAAGGCGAGGTGGAAGAGCAGCATTTGGGAAGGAGCCTGGAGTGTGGGTGGGAGGTTTGCAGGCCTTCATGGAAATGCGAAGGTGCAATTTCAGGCAAAAGCATAAGTGCCGGGTCAGGAAAGCACAAGGTGTGTTTGCAGGAAGGTGAGTCATCCTGTGTGCTAAACTGAGGCCACGAGCAGGAAAACGACGGGAAACAAGGGACTGATGGCCGCTGTTGTGCACAAGGCCTCATCTAGGTGGACCACTGGGATGAACTAGCTGCGTGCAGCTAGATGGGTATAATGATCAAAGCTATATTTCCCGGAGAGTAACCTGGTGACAACCAATAATGTGGGTTAGAAGGAAGAGAGGGAAGGAACCAAAAGGCTTGATAAGAGACTAATGCTGTGACCAGGTCTGAGGCAGGACAGTGGCAGCAGCTCAGAGAAAAAGGAATGGCTGTGAAAAATACTTCTCTCCATTCCTTGGAGGCTTCCAGCAACTTCTCAGGGTATTAGCACAGGCATTTTTCTCCGCCTGGAACCTTCCACCCATACCCCGGCCTGCCTCATCCTACTCACCGCCATGATCCTTGCCTTCCCTGAACCCCCGAGACTAGCTCAGGCCCTGGCTTTACATCCTCCTTCATAGTACTTATTGCCACTGCATTTGTTGTTTATGTGTGAGTTGGGGTGGGAGGTGTCCCTCTAGCCATGCCCACACCGTCCATCTACCCCACCACTCTGCTCCCAGCAGCTCCCAGCATGGCCCAGGCAGGCAGGGCTCCACTTGGCTCTCTCCTTGCTATTTTTAGAGGCAAATGGCTTAGGGGTTCATTAGCTGTCCATGCTCACTTGTATAGGTGACGCATCGAAGGTGACGGAGAGGGGGATGGGCCAACTAAAACCTGAGAGCTTCTGTGGGGCCCCTGCCCTCACCAGGTCTCCTCTTCACCTCGAGGAAAGCTCCTCAACTTCCCGAGCCACATGCGTGGCAGGTTTGCAGAAGCATTTATCATGCTCCTGAAGTGATTGACTTCTGATGAGAGGTTTGGGAGCTCAGAAAAATGCTCCTGGCTTACAGTGTATTGTGAGTAAAAGAAAAGAAATAGCAGGTACTCTTCAAGTGTGGGAGCTGAAAAAAATGCTAATTAAATGTCAGGGCTGGAGTTTAACCCACTTAACTGTGGTGTTTCTATTCTAGAATCGTGAGTTTCTCCTTCCCAAACCCAGGCTCCAAAGCACTCAGCCTGGTTGAAAAGCTTATGACAGAAGCCTGGTGGCATGCTGAGGTCTGGGGCTGGCAATGCGTTGGACCACCTTGCTCGTCTTCTTTTGAAACATTCGTGGTGCTGAGAGGAGTGATAGGGTCTGTGAAGTAGGGGAAAGCCACAAGGTATTCAGATCTTCTCCATGTCCGGAGCAGAGAAAAGAAGGGGCCAGGGAAGGAGCCATTTCTTGGGTCAGGGTAGAAGGGGACATGTCTTGAATTCCATCCAAAGGAGAGTATCTGGAGCGCCATCACAAATGGGGAGAAGCGGCCTCACCTGACCTGAGAGCCCAGACCCAGCTCTTTGCACTGCCCATTTGTATTCCTGTTCCCAAGAAGAAACTTCGTCAAGGGCCTCACAGAAAGAGCCAGTACCGTGCAGATGTTTTACTAATGTGCTCTGGCTGGAGAGGTTGGCAGACCCACTGCTCAGGGCTCCACACCCATTAGGAGCCTGTGGGCTCTCAGATGTAGCAGTGCCTACTCACGGCCTCTCCTGCAGGGCCCAGGGCGTCAGGGTCCTAGTCACCTCCAGTCCAAGACCCAACATTAGCCCACCATTCCGTGGAAAGGAGGAGAGGTGCCCTCACTGCGCTCTGCCCCCACCTTCATCCCAGAGGAGCAGAGCTGCAATAATAATGATAATCCCCACCCCCAACACTGGTTCCCAGCTTAGCAGTTTCAATGTGCTTTCCCCAGCCCTTATGTTTTCTAATACTCATTACCACCCTGTGAGCACAGACCCATATTCCCACTGTGCAGCTAAGAAAATGGCGGCCCAGAGGTGACATGACTTGTCTAAATTCAAAAGGCAAAACCTGACAGAACCGGGACTCCTTCTCCAGTGCTCGCTCTCTCATGCCAAGCCTCCAGAAATATGCCATGCTGTGGGGGAATCGGCACTGCACAGCCCAGGCCCTGGCACACTGGATTCTCCCCGACAGAGGAACCCCGAGCCTCCCACCAAGAACTACTCACCAGGCCACCAAACCCTCCTCCTCCCTGGCTGCCCGGGAAGGCAGGCAGGGTGAGGCCTAGATGCCAGATTGAGGATCATAACAAACCCAGGCACTGAGCTCTTAAAAAGCTAAGTTCTTATTTTAACCATCCACTTTAACATATGTTAACCATCGTTCTATTTTTTCCTCCTGCCGTCAGCAGGCGCCGGAGGAGGGGAGGATGAATAAGGATGAGAAATGAATGAAAGGCGAACAAATCCCCCCACTCGAGGCAGCAGCATAAACCACTTATTATTAACAGAGGCCCCCAGAGAGGCTTGTTTTTAATATGGTTTGGATTAAGCAGAGAAAGGAACATGTGCTCCCACACACACCCCAGCATGATTAAATCAGCCACAAAGGTGACCTCCCCACCCACCGCCAGGCTCCCAGGCCCCAGGGCCAGCAACGGGGCTGGAGGTGGACCCAGCTTCCGCACAAGGGGCTTGGAGGCCAGGCCACCTCTGAGCCACAGGAAAGCCAGCTTGTACATCATCAACCAGGGACGATAATTCCACCCTCCAGAGCAGCCCCCAAGAATCTGCTCTCTTACTCCCCAGGGAGTCTCTCTCAAAATTGATTTTCACTATTCTCGAAGACAGTAAAGAACACTTAACCAGGAATGTTGTCCCAGCTCTGCCGTTCCACTCACCGAGTGAAATGACATTCCCTCTATTTGAAAGGGTTGGTCTGCAAGCCCCTAAGGCCTCATGCAGCTGTGACATTTCACCAGATAGAAAACAGGCTTCTTTTAAACCCTGCCATTGGTTGTGCAGTGTAATGCCCCCTCTATGCCAAGTACCCGCAGAGTTCCCAGAATTTAAAGGGATCTAAAAATGTTTGTTAAATTAATAAATAAAGGAATTTCCCTTCTTAATCTGTAACCTGGGCAGACAGGAAGTCCTTCTTTGAGTTTAACTGAGCTCTACTGCTTTTATTTCAATGCATTCCCCCTTTGGGGTTCCTGGTAGGTCTGACAGATCTTGGCTCCCGTACTCTTCAATCCTGAAGAAGGGAGTGAAATGTCAGGTCAGGAAAAGGGTTAAATGTGTAACTTGAATTTACATATACACGTATACAGGGGTGGTACTTAAAGTACTTCACAACTGCATGGGCACCAAATCAATCAAAACAGACGCCCACTCTACCATACAGTACCTCCTCCCCAGTGACGTTTGGGTGCCTATAAAAATAGCATGCACTTAATCGTGGTGGGTGCTTAATATGTGGGCTGTGGTGAAGGGTCTTCCCAGGAGTCATCACTGTCAGGCTACAAAGCCCCTAGGAAATGGCTTCCAATGCTGTCATTGTCCATTTAGGTCGCTGTGTCTACCACTGTGCTAGACTGTATTGTTCAGCAAACGTTCATTCTCTAAAGCCCCACCACCATGGAAGGAGATGCCTCTAACACCTTGAATTTTGGGCTTGGCCCTGTGACTTGTTTTGTACAAATGGACGTGAGTAGATGTGCATCCAGTTCCAAAACTTCTAAAAGATTCAGATATTTAGGGCAGCCCTCCTGAGCTTCTGCTCTTTACCACGAAAACAAAATTCCCCAGAGCATGGAAGTTCATTCAGCCTAGTCCTGGAATGAGCACACATATGGAGCAGACCTGAACTTGACCTTCAGCCAAGCACAGCTAGGTCTGGCAGAGCAATAGCCGACCTACAGACCCATAAGTAAGAACGTTGTAAGCCATGAGGTTTAGGAATGGTTATAGCAAACACTGATAATACACCCTCTTTCCTGATTCCTGGCAGGTTCCATCTGAATGTGACTTGAATGCCCCCATTGAGGGTCTCATGAAGTGTAGAAATTGACGGGCTTTGGAGGCAGAGAGACCTGAGTGTTAATCCCAGCTCTGTCACTTAGCTGTATGATGTTAGGCAAGTTACTTTAACTCTCTGAACCTCAATTTCCTCTATAAAATGAGACTGACGGAAATCACCTCAGAGGATTGTTATTAGCATCACATTTTTAAAACGTGTGCATACATGTTTGGGGGCACTTCCCTTATGCTAATGAGTCTTCATAAATTCAGCTGTAACAAGTAGATATTGAGCCAGGCGATCTCTAAGATCCAGGTACATACTCATTCGTTCCTTCATTCCTTCACTTATCCAACCGCTATACTTTGAATAATACTTTTTGTGCGAGTACTGTGCTGGACTATAAGGACACAACACTATATGAAGAAGACAGCTACACTCCCTGTCCTCACAGAGCCCAGCTCTACCTCCCTACTGTGAGCTAATCTCACTACTAAAGCTAAGAACTTACACTTTAGTGAAGAACAAACATCCAGTGACTACTTAGGCATTTAAATGTATACACAGAAAGCTTCTGAAGCATATGACACGAAATTTGACCTGGTCTAGAAACAGGAGATGAGAGATAAGCAGTGAAGAAATTAATTAGGTGAATGACAGCTGATGCAGAGGGAACTGAGACAGAGGGAACAGCAAGTTCAAAATCCAGCATGGCTGGAAAAGACTAAGTAAAGGGAAGGCAAGGACAGAGGCAGATCACACCGGCCTTCAAGCCATGTCAAAGACTTTGGGCTTTCATCCTAAGAAGACTTCAGGAGCCTTGATTTTCAGCCAAAGAGAGGTAAGCTCAGGCTTGCTATTTGAAAAGAATCCCTCTGACATACATAAAACAAAGTGATTCAGAAAGGGTAGAAATGAAAGGATAGACTGGTTCCGGCTGAACATGGAGTTAAGAACATATTTATCTCTGTTTCTTCCCTAATATGACTGAACAGATGGGAAAAAAGCATAAAACCACAAAAAAAGGAAAACAGGAGAGGAGAAAGCGGGCAAGACATGAAAACAGAATTTTGGAATTTGAAAAAAGAAAGAGAATGAGCATGAGGAAGTGAAGGCTGAAAAGAGCTGGGCCTAACTGCCAGCACGGAGAGCAGTGGAGAGGAGAAGGCAGCAGCAAAGCTACTTTAGCACACAGGCTCCCAGGAAGGCTCAGGATAGGGAGGCACCAAGGACCTTCAAGGCAGGGCATGGTGGGACCTGAAAACTGTGGGACTGGCCCGAAGTCTCTATAAGTAGCAGTTAGACCCCTTCCTCCATAGCCAGGCAGAAAGGGAGTTTAAGTTCCGGAGAGGGAGGCCCAAACAGACGCTAAAAGTAGGCATGCTGTACATAAACAAGGGCACCAACTGAAGGTCTACATGTTAAGTAGGGAGATCCTCCTCTCCCTACCCACCTTCTTCACCTGACTCCCAGAAGCAGGCCTCTAGATATATTCTGCACCACTACACAACCACCTAGGGCAGAATATAGGCAGATTCCTCTCTGCGGAAACTGACTAGTCAAGAGAAAAGATAACATCATGGCAGGAGAGTGGGGAGTCCTCAATGACACAACCCGGTCCTTGCCCAGTAACACACCGCAAGAAATAGACCACTGGAAAGTCTGGCCATGTACCAGAACTTCCAACGCACATTGTAATGCTTCACTCTTAAACATCAACAACTAGCTAAAGACGATCAGATTTAAGAGTCTCTAACATGAAACACAGACACCAGACAAATAGAAAAACAACTTTAAAAAAATGAATCAAGAAAAGGAACAGAGAAAACCTCCCAAATACTATAGCTAATGTCCTTAGAGAAATTAAAGAGGGAGGTGGAGGAGGAAGAGGAAGAGGAGGAGAACCTATTGCATCCCTGAAAATTAGAACAAAATGCCAAAAAAAAGTGTGTGTGGTTGGGGGATGGGGGAGAAGATTCAGGAAACAAACAACATATGTATAATATTTATTATAATATATTAATGTTATATATAATAGTGTGAACTGAAAAACCAATAGAAGGATTAGAAGATAAGAACATCTCTTAGAAAAAAGAATAAAAAGATAAAGAAATTGAAAATAGAAAGGGGGGGTAAAATTAGAGAATTTGTCCTGGAGGTCAAATGTCCAATAATTATATGAGTTTTGTAAAGAGAGAAGAGAGGTAAAAAGGAAAAAACCTGTTCAAAACTACAATATTGTGCAAGTTAATTTTCTAGACCTGAACGAAGTGTTTTCACATTGCAAGTTCCTATTATCAAGAGCCCAGCACAATGCAAGGAAATGGATACCCAGGCACCTTATTGTAAAACCTCAGAATACTACATACAACGAGGTGATCTGGAGGCATCCAGACAGGTGGTGCATTGGCAGGAAGGGGGACAGGGAAATTGGGGTCACATCCAAAGGGCCCAGTATCAGAACAATTTCTCAGCAATACTAGAAGCTAGGAGACAATGGGTCTTCAAATTCTAAGGAAAAACTATATTAGACCCAGCATTCTTTATCTAGCCACACTATCAATCAACCATGGAGATAGAATAAGAACACTTTCAGAGATGAAAATCCTCCAAAGTTTGATCCTCCATGAACATTTTCTCTGAAAGCTATTGGAAGATGTCTCCACCAAATGAGAATAAACAGAGCAAGCCAGAAGACGGAGGATCCGACACAGCAGAGAGCAAAGGGGGGGTCCCCAGTGATGGTGAAGGGAATACCCAGATGACCCTCTGGGTGACCTATCTGGATTGCAGCAAGAGGCCAGGGACCTCCAGGAGAATCTCTTACTGGAATTTTGAACATACTGAGAGAAGAGTTATGCTTCTGTCAGAGAGAGGGGGATAAATTAATGATAAATATATAAAACATGAAGTAAACAAAAAAAAGAAAGTCAGGAGTAACTGTAGAAAAACAGAAATTTGTGCAGAAAGGAAACTTAAGTATACTTTACCACAAGTGTCAACTCTAAATAATATTTATAGAGCCACAATAATATAAACATTGAATTTTTATTTAGTCCAAAAGATTATAATATAAATATATTAGGAGAACTGAGAGGAGAAATGAAAAAGAGCACAGTGGCAGAGTTAAATCCACATTTTTCAGTGTAGAAAGTAAATAGATATTATCTAAAACTTTAAAACATTAAGAAATAGTAAATGAGCATGTTTAGAAGTGCAGAGAGCATGCCAGAAAAGCTAAAAGAATTGTGGTTGCCTTGTCTGAGTACAGAGGCTGTGATGGAAAGGACTGAGGAATTTTTCTTTTAATATTTTAAAATATAAGCCTCATAGGACATTTACCATTTATATCTCGTCCAATGTGTTACTCAAAAAAAAAAACACAAACAAACAAAAAACCACATACATTTAATGAACAGGAAAAACAACAGCACTGTAAGTAGTCCATTGAGGAACTCATAAATAGACAGTTACAGGACCGATGGATAAAACAATCAAATGTGAAAGAACAAGGATTCATAACTTGGGAGAACTTTTGCAATGACATTAGCACACATGGATGCAAAACTTGTGGCATCTCAACTTTTAGAAGGAGGTGAAGAAGATGTACTCAGGAAAATTAGGATAAATGACTCAGAACATTATCTCTAATGATGGATAAGAAAACCGTAACCTTGAAAATGCATGCGAAGAGTTTGAACAAAATGATTTCATGAAATAATAAGGGTGGAGGAAACTGCATGTCTAAATTAAGATTTTGTATAATATATGACTTTAAATATGCATATGCAAGTGAACTAATTGATAAATTAACTTAAAGTTTGAAAAATCTTAAATAATATACAGGAGTATAAAGGAAAGCGTGGGCAAAAGCACACCAGACAAATGCAGATTTAAGTTGTAATATAGACAAAAGTGTTAAACAGAACAAAAATACATACCTTATATAAAGGGTACAACTCACCATGAAGGTGTAACAGCCCTGAATATCTGTGCACCAATAATATAACACCTGAATTCATAAAATAAAAATTACAAATATTAAGGAGAAGTGGAAGCACATTTGTTTAATAATACTTCCTAGTGGCAAGGGTGTGGGGAACAGTGCTGGCAGAGTGGACATTTTAGGAAGGGCAGTTTGCAAAATCTATCAAATTATCAGGGCACATACATTTCTTTTTTGCCCAGAAATTCTATTTCTATACATTTATCCTACAGATAGAATTGTGAAAGGCACCTACAAAAATATTTATTGCAGCATTGTTTATAATCACAAAATACTGCAAGCAATCTGCACCCTCTCTGCTCGAAGCATGGGCCTGAAGCATCACCCGGGAGCTCGTCACAAATACAGAATCTCAGGCCCACCCTCGACCTACTGAATCAGAGCCTATATTTCAACAAGATCACCATACGATTCACATGCGCTGTAAGCTTTGAGAAATACTTGTCTAAATTGTCCAGCAATAGGAAGCTGATTGAATAAATGACAGCACAGCTATAAAATGAAATTTTATATACACTCATTAAAAAAATAAGGGACCTCTCTATCTGCCACTATAGAACAGTCTACAAGACATACTGTATAGTGGGGTGTGGGGGAAACATGGAACAGAACCGCATTGTGATATGTTACCACGGCCATGGGAAAAAAATTATTTTGAAAATGTGTAGAGCAGCCACAACCTCACAGGCAACTTAATGTGTCACCCAGATTCTAGTCATGCTCCAGTTAGGTCAGTATTTTTCCTTGTTTTCATTCCCTGGTGATAACGGTCAGCACTGACCATCCATTTTCTTCTTACTCAGCTCCTGAAGGAGGTGGTAAATGAAAGAACTGAGAATCAAGTAGCTCCATCATTTCTAGGCCACATGACAAAAATAATGTCATGTGAACGACATAATAATGAAAAAAAAGCAGCAACATTCCAAAGCATCTCTTACCTTGTCTGATGCCCACACAGGACTTAGAAGTGGGGTGACCTACCCCAAACTCTCTCTCTCTCTCTCTCTCTCTCTCTGTCACTCACACACACACACACACACACACACACACACACACTCATTTTGACATTCCCTCCCCCCATTCAGTCCCAGACTGTTCTGTCCCCAACCCCCCCACACACACCTATTCATACCACATTCACATCTACATAAGAGGTGCAGTAGCCCTGCCAGGCCCCAGAGAAAGCTGCAAATGTCAAAGTAGACATTTGTCACTTGCAATTATCTTCTCCTGTGGTCAGTACAGTCATTTTGTAAATGATGCACTAACAGCCCTAAGAGCGGGCTCAGAGGAGATATTGATTATGCTCTGGAGGAGCTCTGAGACCTGTGAGCTACCTCCTTCAGGCAGAAGGAGGGAGGGAGAAGGTAGAGGATGATTAATGGCACCGTTTACTTCGCCTTTTAGCCAAGTGATTGGCAGAAGGAAAGGTAAGTGGCCAGGTTACCACATCCAGGCCTGGCAATCAATCCCAAAGACCAATCTGGGCCTGCTCCCCAGCAGCACACACTGTGCCTGCCAATGAGGAGAAACTTACTGGGAGTCTGAGAAAGTGAGTTCCCATAACCTTTTGGCCTAGCGTGATGTCCTGGTTATCTGTTGTTGTGTCTCAAACCACTCCAATTTAAGTGGCATGAAACAAAAATTATTGTATTATACTGAGAGATTCTATGCGTCACAACTTTGGACAGTAGAAATGGATTATCTCCTCTCTATGATGTCTGGGGCCTTCTCTGAGAAACACAAACAGCTGGGGTGACATGAGCATCTAAGGGCTGAATCATCTGGAGGCTTCTTCACTCTTGTGTCTGGTATCTGAGCTGGGATGGTTTAAAGGCTGTGCTCAGCTGGGACTACTGACCAAGTGCCTACATGAGGCTGCTTTATCTGGTTTAGGCTTCCCACAGCACATTAGTTGTGTTTCAAGAAGGAACATCCAGACAGTGAACGCTCCAAGAGACCCAGGCAGAAGCTTTGTGCTCTTGTGTGACATAGTCTCAGAAACCTCATAACATCACTTCCTCTATTCTACAGGCCAAAACAGTCACAATGGCACACAGATTCAAGGCGAGGGGACATAGGCTCTACCTCTCAATGGGAGGAGTAATGTCTAAGAATTTGAGGCCATTTTTAAAAAGACTTTCTTTTTCAGAGCAGTTTTAGGTTCAGCAAAATGGAGGGGAAGGTACAGAGATCTTTCACATACCTCTTGCCCCTGCACCTGCACAGCTTCCTCCATTATCAACACCCCCTACAGAGTGGTACATTAGTTACCAGGACAGACCTGCAGTGACACATCATCACCCAAAACCCATAGTTTACATCAGGGTTCACCCTGGGTGTTTTACATTCTATGGGTTTGGACAAGTGCATGATGACATGTGTCCACCAGTATAATGTCCTCTGCAGAGTACTTTGACTGCCCTAAATATCCTCTGTGCTCCACCCATTCATCCCTCCTTGTCCCCACCTCTTGGCAATCACTCATCTGTTTACTGTCTCCATAGTTTTGCTTTTTCAGAATATCATATAGTTGGAACCACACAGTATGTTGATTTTCCAGATTGGTTTCTTTCACTTACCAACATGCATTTAAGGTTCTCCATGTCTTTTCATGGCTTGATAGCTCATTTCTTCTTGGCACTGAATACTATTCCATTGTCTGGATGGACCACAGTGTGTTTATCCACTCACCTACTGAAGGAGCAATTATGAGTGAAGCTGCTGTAAACATTTATGTGCAGGATTTTTGGTAGAGACTTGGAAGGCATCTGCCATTTGGTTAGCCACTGTCCTCTCAGGTTGCCCTTTCTCTTTTGATTAGCACTACTTATTAGATAATTTTCCTATTCAACCAAATCGCTTTCTTGAACATTCTCTGACCACCACACCCCTCACTGGGCCAAGGCAGAGTCAGCAAGATTTTTTTCTGTGCTTGCCTACCCCTCAGTGAATGCCTGGGCATTTCTGACATAGCATTGCTTGTGACTCAACTAGACCAAAGTTCCCCAACAACAGGGATGGGTTCACCATTGTGCGTATAGCTCAGTGCCTATGAATACCTGCAGAAGTTAATGCACTAAACAAAATCTGTTACTGGTTGCTCTAAGCTCCACCCTCGAAGAATATCCAGCACAAGCTTGATTCTCCTCCCACCCAACAGTCCTCCAGAAATGCACCTTTTCTCCAGGCTTCCTAGCCCCTCTCCCTGCAGCTTTGGTTTTAAGTCCTCTTTGGTTCTGACCTACCTCCATCTCAAACCCCACACAAACCCATGCATGTGTTTCCACATAGTGAACTTGGGATATTGTCCATGTCTTACTATAGTCCAAGATCCCTCTATGCACTGCACTCCCACAGCCAACTTGCCTAATGACCTCAGCCCTCACCTGGAGCTGGACTAGGAAGTGGGATCGTGTAGTAAGAAGGCTGAAGGGAACATCAATTATCTCTGTGATCTTGGGTCAATCATCTTGGCTCTGGGGACTCAGTTTCCTCATCATAAAGATCCCTTCTAGCTCTAAGGTTTGATGAAGCCAGTAAACATAAGACATTTCCTCCACATGGCATACTTTTATTAATCATATTCAATGTGCCTGGCTCTGGGCTGAGTGTTGGGATTTAACACAAACTAGGGACAGTTCCTGTAGGGAGAAGCATCCTTTACCTATCCCTACACCACACTCTTGCAAGTCTGTAAAAGAGGAACTTATATGTTCTTCCAAGTATTGGTGTTGAATTAATTAAACAAGGAGGTTTTTACAGTGAGGTGGCTTTAATGTCTTAGTAGCCTACTGAGAAAACCAAAACGTAAGCTTCTAATGCCTCAAGGTTAAAAAATCAAAACCCAAGGACAACAAATCATGAACAGCCAGCTAGGCTTTCCCAAATAATGCAACCACTTGAGCTATAGTCAATCAAATAGTTTTCTTGCTTTGTTTCCATCTCTTCTCTATAAAAATCTTGCCCAAAGTTCCTGTCGGTGGGATACTTCCAACCACTTCCCATTGGGTACTACCCGATTCCAATCAAATTTTCCTCAAATAAACTAAAAAATTTTAATACGCCTTGGTTTATCTTTTAGCACTGAGCAGAAACCATTCACTTCCCACCTCCTCTCACTTATTCCATCCTCAGAGGTGCAATGACTATCTGATTGTTGAGGCTGGGAAAACAGTCCTGCAGCTCTGTGACCGCCCCTGTCCCATCTCCATTTGGAGTTACCTGATGTAGTTCAGACACACTCTTCCTTCCCCCATTTAGTAAGATCTCTGAGGCCAACTGCCCTGTATTGGAGACTTGCAGTTGTCCTCCTGCGCTGCTGTGATTGGAGGGGAAACTCAACCCAAGAGGGCAGGAGAGAGCTCATTTGGTCTTTGGGCCAAGTCACCCTCTTCAATCCAGTTGCATTAGCAATAAAAAAGGCCTAATAATAATAAAGAACCACTCAACTCTTGTGCTTATTTCCCAGTTCATCTTTGTCATCTCCTTCCATCCATCTCCCATACCCCCATTCCAAAAGCCTTCATTCTCCTGGAATGCAGGCTGGTGGGAAAGCCAGACCAGCCACCAGCAGTTGTAATGTAGCGTAGCCAATGGGACAGCATAGCCGTACTGCTATGGGAACACACAGAAGCCTCACCCAGCCCAGGCCTGCATGTCAGAGGCCTCCTGGAGGAAAGGATGCCCGAGAAACTGGTGGAGAAGCAGGAGCCCAGCAGGTGACAAGGAGGATATACAAGGGACTGCTGTGTGGTACCACTCAGGGCAGGTACCCAAAAGGAGCAGCGTGTCCTTCATCTGGTTGTAACCTGGAGAAAGGATTTGATAAAAGCAAGCCTGGAGGCAGGGAGGCCAGCTGTCCTCATCACCTGTGTGTGAGCTGAGGGTGGTGTGCACTGAGGCAGTGGCCATGAGGACAGGGAAGGAGTTGAGGTGTATTCAGGAGGCAAATCTATGTGATGGGACTCGGTCACTGATTTGATGAGAGAATGAGGGAGCAAGTGGAGGTGGGACAACTGGCAGGTTCTAACCCTGAGATGCTCTTCCAGATCTTGCTGGTGCTTAGGAGGGGAAATAGGAAGGGAAGAGATAAAGGGAGAGGGGAGCCCGGAGAAGCACCCTGACGCTGAAGGCATGTTTATATCATTTCCTTAATGTTCCCCTAATTAATACATGGGGGGCTGTGCTTGGCACTTCACGATTTCACTCTGCTGATTTGCCTCTTGAGACTAAAGGAAATTGGAATTAAGAGGAGACAATGGAATTGCCAGCAGGATTATTAACTTCAATGAAGTTAATGAAAGGAGTGGGAGGGGGAGGAGAGGAGAGCCTCAGGGGACTGTGACTCAGGCTGGAAGCGCTGGGGAGAAGGCTGTGGAGAAGGAGGCGTGAACCAGGAACCTTGGCTGCAAGGATCTCTGCTCCAGAGATCCAGGGGATGCACCAAGGCTGGGGGTTCCACAAGGGGCAGGAAGAGGACAGGAGTCAGGAGGAGGAGGAGGATGTCCCCAAGCAAAGGGAGTGCAGCCGAGTGACAGAGGGGCTGCAAGGGTGGGTATGGAGGAGCCCATGCGGAGGGCGTCAGGTATTGGGCAGTCCCAGGTGCCCTTCCTGCAGGGTCAGAGTCCAGCTGTCTGTCCCGTTAGGAGTAGATAAAGGATTTGCATTTCTCCAAAGAGGGCCCAGCTGAAACCCCAACTGCCCCCCAGTAGCAAGACCCAGCTCAGTCCTCTACCCCAGGCACTGAGACACAGAGGGCCACATCTTAGGATTCAACTTAGGGCCCTAAAAGCTCAAAGGACATGCCATGGATGGAGAAAGCAAAACTAATTAGAGCCAAGCCAAAAGAAGAGCTGCAGCAGATGAGTGCACATCTGGATGGCCACACACACAGACTCACTCATGTGCTCACTACAGGCCCACACGGTCAACAAACCCACATTGTTCATACACCCAAACTCGAAAGCACATATGCACACACACGCACTCACATTGCATACACATCGACCTTGAGATGTTCTAACACTAATTTAGGAACAACTATCTCCTTTGCAAACCCATTCACATGCCAGCTCCCCTTCCCTGTGGCCTGGGCTGGGTTTGCTGCCTCAAATATGTGACTGGTGTCTATCCCTCCCTGCTCTCTGTACCACTGGACTGACTACCTGAAGGGGAAGCAAGGGTATGTGGTCACCCCAGCAGGGTTGCCAGGACAACCAGGGCTCTGCTCTGCACAGGTAAGCCCCAGTCTGCCCCCTCCAGTGAAATAAGATGAGGCACTCAGAAAAGATGATGTAGTTTCATTTCCAGGGTGGGTTTTTCCTTATATGTAGCTCATGAGTCACTAGATTAGCACCATTCCAATTACTGGGAGGCAAAAACCCTATTATCATATAAACCCTGCTGCAGAATGATGGCTCTATTCTTTTTGACAGCAGCCCCCAGTCTCACAGAGAGCTGCAGAGCTCAGCAAGCCAGGAGCCCAACATTCCAGGTAATGTCATGTCCTTGTATCAAAGTAAACTTTAAAAAACACATCAGAGCCTCAGCAGCACTTTATACTCTCAGTAAGACATGCCGAGATAGCCCAGAGGGTAGACTGAGGAAGGGCAAGGGGGTTCATCCCAGGAAGCTGCTCCCAGGACCTCACACTCCCCTAGGTCCACAGCCTGGAAGACTTGTCAGCCCTAAGGAAGACCACACGCCTCAGATGATTCTAGAATATGTTGGGAAGTCACTGGACTCTTTGGGGAGACCTTTGGGACTGAGGTAGTCAGCCTCACAGGAAGGTGGCCCTGTCCAGATTGAGTTAGATGAACAGTTGGAGATATCAGGTTTCAGTCACATTCAAGGGCTGCCATACACCTAAATGAGTCACACCATAGGCCATGGCTGAGCAGGAACCTGCATGTGACATCACCGTTTCCTTGCTACGTGACATTGAACTGCTAACGGTCATCACAGAACCTTCATTTTCTCAATTGTAAACTAAGAGGGGGCCGAAAAACTTCCTTTCAGTTATAATGTTCTCTTTTCTCATGAAGGTTACATCTGGATCCATTAAGACTGCCAGCTCCATCTAGCTGACAGCTTCGGGCAGGAATGCACCTCTTAGCTGTTCAGGGAGCTTGCTCCTTCCCCATTATCCTTATGCCTGTGTCCCACCATCCTTCTCCCCATGATCTACCTGGATCCCAGGAACGATCAAACAAATATACTTGGCAGCTTGCTGTGTGCCAGGTACTAGGAAAGGTGCCGGGTAGATTAGATGAATAACTGTTGCCATCAGCACCCTTTGTTGAGCACTTGTTATGAGCCAAGCACTGCATACAGATTATCCCATTGTCTCCTCCCACAATCCCAGAAGGAGGTGTTATCTTCATGTTACAAATGAAGACTTAAGTAATCTAACCAGCAGGATTCAAACTCAAGTAGAGTTTGAGTCAAAACCTTTGCTCTTACCCATATATCTCCTCCTAGTATATAGACTACAGGTCATGGCCTTCAAAAGGTTCAGGCTGGCAGGCTGCTGATGACTGCACCCTCCCCCCAACTTTCTTCTGCCCCTCTGGAGGTACAGGCCATCCGGGTTTTCTGGTGGGCAACTCCAGACTGTGGCCTCCTGGGAGTAAGGGACTTCCTGCTATCTCACTTCTGGAGCCCAGGGACATTCAGCCTCACCCAGGATTCACCCTTTGTATAAGAAGGAAAGTCTGTGTGGGAAGGTAGGGAGAACCCACCCCTTGTTTATTCCCTCCCAAGGCTAAAAAGGTTTGCCAGGTCAGCTCAAAAAGTATAAAAGATAGCAAAGAACAGCCTGAGGCACAGACACACTAGGAGCCAGGAGAACTGGGAAGGGTTATAGGCTAGTAGGACAGACGAGCCCAAGACCTTCAGAGGTCCCAGTTTATCCCACTTTCCCCCAGTTTACGATTCCAGTCTTGGCCCAGTGTTGTCCTTTTGCTTTGGGGTTTGGTGTTTGCCTTTTAGCAACCTAGTTTTTACACTTTAGGCAGTAGAATGCTGCTGGTTGTCTCTCTCTCTCTCTCTTTCATTTTAATGCATTACCAAGTTCTATGCTAGAATCAGGAAACCCAGCCTCTCTCTGCTGTCACCAGTGTCTTTTATACTCTGTCCAAGTCCTTTATGAGCTCCAGACCAGTGGGCCTGACAGGGTAGGTAGATAGAAATGAGCAGGAGAACTGGAAATTTGGCCCGAGTTAAAAAGCCACTTGCTGCAGCTCCTACTTGGGTCAAGGCACCTGGCAGCTGCCCAGCAAGATTCCAGGCTTACACGTACCTCTGAATCAAAGAGATGTGTTGTTAGAAGTCAGAGAAGGCGGGGAGGGGAACGACACATCTTGTTTGTCACCAAAACCTCACTAGCCCAACAGGACTCCAGGTTTTCACATACTCCTAAGGGATGTGTTTACATATCCCTCAAAATCAAGGGGATGTATTTACCCATTCCTCTAAATCAAAGAAATGCATTGCGAAATGCCAGAGGATCAGGCACCTCAGGGGGTGCAATTCTACCCATAGAAATAAGAGCCTTCACACAATGTAAAGCCAGGCTGCTTCCCTCCCTTGGGTCAGCCCGCTCCACGTCTCAGAGTGTACTTTCTTTTACTAACAAACTTCTGCTGTTCATGCTGCACAAATTTCTGTCTCTTATTGAATTCATTCCTTCAAGAAGACGAAGAGCCGAGGTGTTCAATGTCATTTTCCCGGTAAAAGGCCTGTTCTCCAGCAACATAGCCAACATTACTCTCCAAACCATGTCTGAGACATACAAGGAAATACTAAATTATTCAACAGAGAAAGAGACCAATTGTTAAATTCTTTACGTAGTGTCTTAGCAATGAAATTCCTCTTTCCAGAGACGCAAATAAAACCTCCAGGATGTACAATGGCAACAGTTTTCAACAGTTTTCAGAGACAGTTTTCACTCAGACAAGATGTTTATTATTATATTCACTTACTTGTCCAACTACATTAAGAAAATCAAAAATGGCATCATCACTTACCACACTAATTATTGTGGGTTTTTTATTTTTACATCTCCTGTAGCTCAGTGGATGTCAGTTGCATAATTGGTATTAATTGCATTATTTAATTAGAACATTTAATATCCCCCAACTGTTCCTTTGAAGTCATTTGAGCTTAAATGTAACCCTACTGAAGAAGAAAAGGTCTTTATAAATATTGCAGTAAAAAAATGTAATTACACTTCAATTGTCATGTGGATTTATTTGCATTAGTCGGGAAGTTCACTGTGCTAGAATGCCTATCTCAGCTTCTCAGCTATTTCTTAGACCATTAATTAGCTAAATGACTGTCTTGCTACTTGACAGGCCTCAGATTCTAGTTTCATGGAAACCCACATCATCATCCAGACAGAAAGCCAAGCTTGTTGAGGGAGTATTACACAGCCTGTCCTGGCTGAACTGGACTGTGTCCTTTTTCCACTGTACCTGCTGTGAACTAATAATAATAATAATAATAATAATAATAATAATAATAATATGAAATAACAATGTAATGAGGATTTACAACGTGCCAGGAGCTGTGCTGAGTGCTTCCTATACATTATTTATTTATTCCATCAACTCTGGGAGAAATGTATTATTATCCCAGTTTTACTGGTGAGGAATCTGACCACAGAAAAATTATATAATTTGTTCAAAGATAACATCAGGAGTAAATGGCAAGCTGGGATCCAAACCCAGATTTGTCTTATTCTAAAGTTTGTTTACTCCACCAGTGGCCTTCATTTTGCCTTCCAATTTATACCACTATATATGTCTATAACAGATGACAGACTAAGTCATACTATGGTCCTTTCCAAATGGTTTTAGGTCACTGATGATCGCCCCAATGGTTATTCTTTGGAGAAGGTACTCTCATGGAAGGTATTCTCTAAGAAAAACTCGTGGAGGCTGATTCTGGCACCACTCACCTCCTTTATCAGTCATCCTGGCCATTCTGATTGTCTCTGTCTATCCATGGACCACAGAATCTAAGAATATTGAAATTGGGAGGGCCCTTAAACATTATATAGTTAACATCCCAGTTTGCATAGGAGGAAACTGAGCCTAGAGAGGTTTAGGCTACTTGTCCAACAACACACAACTAGTTAAAATCAGAGCAGATTCTAGCATGTAGATTTGATCATTTGTGTTGAATTAATGGGGTCCTTCCCCCCCCAGCCCATTCAGAGCACTTTCCCTTCAAATGCATCACCTCCTGTAAGTAATTCATCTGACCTCTTATTAAGTCCTGAAGACCCATCTAAGTCTAAGATTCTGGGGTTTTCAACATATTTTCAGTTTGCACAAAATCACAGTGACAAGTTCCACTCATTTTGAGCCATTGTATAAAATAGTATTTCCTCTGCTATCCCTCTGTTGAGCTTCAAAGGACATCTTCCAGGCCCATGGTCAAATCTCTTCAATGTCAGATTCTGTTCTGACACAAGACCCTCTTTATCTCTGAGTCACCTTAGAGATCTTACTCCACCTCTTTTCTATCTTTGTGATGTCTTTTTAGAGTGCCGTGTACTGAGTTCTATTAGTCTCCCTATCTTGAAGAGAGTTTTCCATTAATCTCACTCATTCTCTCTGCCCTCTGAGCCCTGAGCTCTAGAATTATTCTCTCCCTGATTAAGCTCACACACCATACTGAGAAACCACAGAAATCTTCAGAGGAAATTCCAATGGAATACTCAGAACCCTTCAAGCCCCCACTCCTCTGGAGTCCCCTCTGTCAACATTCAGAGTTCCTTTGTCCAAGATGGGGCCTGGTCCTCTCTGCACAGGCCCTTTGAGCCCAAAATGTCCTCATCTGTATAGTGATGGATATGATTTCCAAAGTCTCTTAAACTAGCTATGTGGCTTTAGACAAGTGACTCTCCAAGTCTGTTTCCTCATCTGTATAATGGGTATAATAATACAACTCAATAATATATGTAAACATAGAGTCTAATGCATAGTAAGCTTCAATAAGTGTTAGCCATTGTATTATTTTAATATTATATAATCTATTATATAATACAACATCTGAGTGAAAGTTTTGGAAAAGAGACAGAAATGGACAAGAGGCTAGAGGTAGGACCTATATGCAATACTGGGCCAGAATCTCTCCAAGTAGACGTTAGGGAAGCCTGGGCAGAGAGACTCCTATGGGGCAAGAGGCTCACACTCACTGGCTACTTTTAGGCATCACTCTGAATCTAGGGCCAGGGTCTAGAAAATGTGATCTCACTGAGGACAGCAAGATGTCCAGTGCAGGAAACCAGAACACCATCCACCAACTGGGACTTTGTGCCTATTATGAGCTGAATTGTGTTCCTCCAAAATTCATATGTTGAAGCCCTAATACCTGGTAACTCATAATGTGACTATATTTGGAGATAGAGCCTTTAAAGAAGAAATTAAATTAAAATGGTAGTTATTAGGGTGGGCCCTAATCCAATATGGCTGACCTCCTTATAAGAAGAGATTAGGACAGGATTCAAGATTGCAGAGTGATAAACAATTTGCATGCCTCCTCCCACAACCACATTAAAATTACACCTAAATTATAAAACAATCAACCTGTAGAACCATCTGAAGTCTAGCTGAATAGAAGTCCTATAACTAGAGGTATAAAGAAGAAGCCATATCAAGACTGATAGGAGGGGTGAAGAGGCAAAACAGGCTGGTCCCACACTTGCATGTGGTAGTTGAAAATCAGGAGGGATAGCTCTGCCTTGGAGGTTCCCCCAGAAGGATCAAGGGATCCCAGCCCCACACTGGCGTCCCCAGCCCAGAGTACCAGTGCTGGGAAGACGAGACCCCAACATCTGGCTATGAAAAACTGTGGATTCCAACCATCCAGCTGAGACTGAAGGCTGTGGGAAACCCAGACATCCTCTTAAAGGGCCCACACACAGACTCACTCACTCATAGGCACTCACTCTGGGCTATGGGATGGTTACTCAGGAGGCATCAGAGACATACAGGGAGAGACCGAGTTGTGCGGCTTCAGGGAGAGGAATGGAGGGACAGTCACTATTTTCCCTGTGTTGAGCCCTTCCCACACAGCCAAATCTGAATTTGCATTGGCCTGGTGAACTCCACTCACTCCACACTGGTGACTTCCTGTGACACTGCCCCACCTAACTCGCACAGTGCAGGAGGCACTATCTCGGCCAGCAGCCAGCCCCACCTGCATTTCTCTCTTCCCTGGACCACTCTTGGGGGTCCGCAGGCCCCAGGTGAGCAGTGGCTATCCTCGTTGTGCTGAGTAGCTCCAGGCTCAGCACTGGCACCAAACCAGAATCTACATTAACGTGGTGAGCACCACTCACCCCACTCTGGTGACTCCCTGAAGACCCTGCCTCACCCAACTCATGTACCACATGAGACTCTATCAGTAGCTGAGCCTTATGAGAGCTGGCAGGCCTCAGGGTGCCCTGGACTTTTTTGTGGAGCTATCCCAGGTGGTGGAGCTAACTCTGGCCTGCTACTGGTGGCAGCTGTACTTGGTTTGCAGTGTGTCTTCTCCCATATGCCTTCAGGTCCAGCACAAGCAGTGGACAACCAAGGATCACTCTGCAGCTCCTACTAGGTAGTCTCTGGCCAGTCACAAGAAGTGCCTGACCTGGGCCTGCACCAAAGCCCCTCCCAAGAGGTTCTAAGACCAACACACCTGGAGGTCAGCTTCAGACCACAGCAGAGCACCACCCAATTAGCTCCATAAGTGTCACACTCAAAGAGTGGTCTCAGAAGGCACAAGAGCCCTCCCCGACTAGGCAGTTCTCCAACACCAGCTGGATGATCTACCATTTAACTGAATTGACATTGCCCACCCAGAGCTAGTATCAGATTTCATTAGTTAAGGGTTCAGTCCCACAAGATTGCCCTCTGCTTCACATGCTAATCAAAAGTCCAGGTTCTTACCTATGTTTCTGACCTTCCAGCTATTGATTGGAGGGTTCAATGACACCTCTTGGGCTACACATGAAGGGCTCAGTCCTATAAGACTTCCCCTACCCCCCGTCAGATGCCAGTTGCAAGTCCAGGTTGTCATCTGTGCTTCTGGCTGAGTGGCTATAAATCAGAAGTTCTCATGACCCCTTCCTTGAGTTTGATTTATTTATTGGACAGGCTCACAGATTTCAGAGAAACATTTCACTTACTAGATTATTGTAAGCCACCCACACAGGCTTGTTATAAAAGAATATAACTCAGGTACAGCCAGATGGGGGAGAAACATAGGGCAAGGTATGTGGGGAGGGCCCTCTCCTAGTGCACTACTCTCCCCGAATCTCCAGGTATTCACCAACCTGGACTCTCTCTGAACCCTGTCCTTCTGGGTTTTTATGGATGCTGTATTACATAAGCAGGATTGAGTAAATCATTGGTAATTGGTGATTGATCCAACCTCCAAGCTCTTTCCCCTTCCAGGAGGTCAGGCAAGTGGACAATGGAACTGAAAGCTCCAACCCTCTAATCACATGGTTGGTTCTCCTGGAAACCAGTCCCCAAGCTTAAGTTCAGGCCAAAAACCATCTCATTAACATAACAAAAGACACGTTTGTATCAAGGGATACAGACTTATGAGGGGATCACTTCCTAAGTTATATAAATGTCTAATCACTATGCTGTACACCTGAAATTAATATAATATTGAATGTCAACTATAATTGAAAAATAAAAAATAAACACAATAAAAAAATAAAGACTAATAATAAAAAAGATGCTTTTGTTGCTCACATTGCTTATGGTTTTAGAAGTCTAGAAATAGGATTAGTCCAAATACTATATATTTCTTATTATATATCACAATATCACAGCATACATAAGTTTATTGTTAATTTTACTGATTAAAAATGTATTGCATACAATTTACAAATAATAATATATAATATCTTAGTTATAAATTGAGTGTAGCCAATTGATTCACACAGAATGATTTTATTGATTTTTGCCAAACTCTCATATCTGTTACCAATCTGATTTAAGTTGATGCACTAGTGTAGTTTTGACATAAACGTTGACTGATTTCTTTTTTCTTTCATTTTTTTTTTTTTTTAAGGAGGGCGCAGCTCACAGTGGCCCATGTGAGGATCAAACCGACAACCTTGGTGCTACCAGCACCACGCTCTAACCAACTGAGTTAACTGACCACACTGTTGGTTGATATTTTCATTTACGTTAAAAAATAATGTGGAAGCAAAGCAATGAAGATCTATGTCAGACCCCACTCATTGGTCAATGGCATAAAAACTCCACCACTGAATCATAATATTTTTCAAATACTGAAGGAATATTTTCTCAATTTTTGTGCTATTCACAATGAACAGCTGTAGACATGCATTTTTAAGTTTAATTGTCATTATTGACATTTTTCCATCACTTTTTCTTAAATCACCCCACAAAAAGAAAGGTTTAGTTTATTGTGTTTGCCCATTTTTGTTGTATAAATATTTGCACTGTGTCCGATTTCATCCTCCTAACATGTTATTGAACAGAACTGAGAAGAGATCTCAGTAGAACATCATGTTACAGTATTTCCACCACACAGATACAAGATGTAAATAACTTTAAGAGCATAGATAATAGTATAATTAGGAAGTAATGAGTTTTGAGTATTTACTACTTTTGTTTCCAATATAATTAATTTTGTTGTAAGTGTATGTTATTTAATTTTGAATAATGGCTGTGTTTAATAAGTATCTCACAAAAATCCTAGCTGGCCCCAGCATGCCAAAATAGTTTATAGAATATAGACATGGGATAGTGAAAATTAGAGATGGAATGCTTATGACCCAGAGATTCTGGACCAAGATCTGATGTGATAACTGATGAGAGCCTGGGTTATTTCCTTTTATGGAGAATGCTAGTGCTTTTGACTTATACATGGCATAGTTACATGATGGTAGCCAAATATTTTTTGGCAGGGGGATGTTTAGTGAAAATATGGGAATAGGATGTATATCAATCCTGTGCAGCCACATTGACAATGTAATGGTGAATTTAATTGGTCAACACCTGGGCTATGGGGTGCCCAGACATTCTGGGTGTATCATGAAGGTGTTTCTGGATGAGATTAACATTTGAATCAGTAGCATGAATAAATCAGATTGCTCTCCCTAATGTGGATGAGCCTCATCCAATCAATTGAAGATGTGATTAGAACAAAAGCCTGAGTAAGAGGGAACTCCTGCCCGACTGCAGGAACTGGGATACTGGTCTTTTCCTGCGTTCAGACTCAAACTGAAAAATCAGCTCTTCTTGGGTATCCAGCATGCCAGCTTTCAGACTGGAACTTACACCATCGGCTCTCCTGGTTCTCAGGCCTTTGGACTCAAAATGAAGCTTACACCCTGGGTATCTAGGTCCCCAACTAAAATCTTGGGACTTCTTAGCCTCCATAATCACATGAGCCAATTCCTTATAATAAATTCCTCTCTCTCTCTCTCTGTCTCTCTCTCTCTCTCTCTCTGTCTCTCTCTCTCTCTCTCTCTCTCTCTCTCTCTCTCTCTATATATATATATATATATATATATATATATATATATATGTATATATATACATATATGTGTATATATACATATATATAAATATATAAAATACACATACACACACATACATCAGGAGTGCCAAAAAAAGTATACAAGTGGACCCTTTGGTCAATGTTGCTCAAGCAGTAATTCACCATAATCAGAAGTGTCTGGATGCTAATGGTAACCACTTTGAGCACCTCTTGTGCACTCAAGTCACATTGCAGAAGTCAAACATGACTTGTATTCATCTTTTGTTTTTGGCATATATTGAGTATTACAATTTTAATACAGTTTTCCTGTCTTAAAATGTGTATACATTTTTTTGGCTCTCTCTCTCTTTTTATCTACTTATGCCTCTTGTTATTGTTTGTTAGGCTATTTGATTTTCCTTCTTTGATTTGTAGTAGCTGTTTCCTTTGTTTATTAGATATATTGAAAATATTTTTTCTCTATCTCTTGTCTTAACTTTGTTTACAGTGCTTTGTCATACTGAATTGCTGAACTTTCATGTAGTTAAGCTGTCAACTTTCCTTCCTTTTGGCTTTTGGTTTTCTATCTTTCATAGCAGAGCTCTCCCCTTGCCAACATTTTATTTTTCTCTATAGATTCTGGATTCAGACTGTAGGTTCAGATCTTGACTCTGCCTCTTGCTGGCTCCATTCCAGCTTGCTCACCAGCAAAACAGAGACAATGATAAAACCTGCCAAGTAAAACACTTAGCACCATGCCTGGATTTAGTAAGCAATCTACCTTTTAGATATTATTCACATAGTTTTACAGATTTTTGTACTTACCTGTTTAATTTCTCTGGAATGAATTTTTATATGTAGCATTAGGTAAGTGGACGTGTTAGCTTCCTATCACTGCTGTAACGAAGTACCACACACTGGGTATCATAAAAGAACAAAACTGTATTGTCTCGTAGTTCTGGAAGATACAATTCTAAAATCCAGATGTTGGCAGGGCCACACTCCCTCTGAGACTCTGGGTAGAATCCACCCTTTCCTCTTCCACTTTTCAGTGGTGGCTGGCAATCCTCGGCATTCCTTGGTTTGCAGCTGTGTCACTCCAATCTCTGCCTTTGTCATCACATGGTGTGGGGACAGAGCCAGGAGTGCAGTTTCCAGGCTCTCACCCTCATGTGGAAAGGTGCTCACTTGGGTAGTGAATGGCCATCAACTGTGATTGGATGGCCATCAGCTGTGGCTAGTTGGCCGTCAGCTGTAACCAGTGAGCCATGAGCCACTGATATAACTGATGCGGCTACGCTAGGAGAAAATGGGGGCTAGCAAGAAGATGGTGGCTGAGCTAGCAAGTGAGGTCAGTTGGCAGAGAGAAGTGGATGGCAGGTTGCGGATAGTGTGGCTCCTGCTTCCTGTGTCTCCAGCCGCCCGCGAGACTATAGTGGTATGACTCCCCTACCTATGGCTTCGTGGATGTTCCTTTTTGGCCTCACCACATCCTGCATTCTTATGTGGGGAGCGGGAGCAGAGACCCCACATGACACCCCACATGGCACATGGCATTCTCTCTTTATATCTCTGGCAGTTTTCCTCTTCTTTTAAAAACACCACGCATACATATTGGATTAGGGTCCACCTTAATGACCTCACATTAACTTGGTTACATCTGCAAACACCTTATTTCCAAATAAGGTCACTGCATCAGTCAGGGTTCTCCAGAGAAACAGAAGCAAATATATATATATTAAATATTTTATATATACTATATTATATATTATGATACACACACATACCCACACACAGATTTATTTTAAGGAATTGGTTCAAGTGATTACTTGAAGGTTACAGGTTACTTAAGATTACAGAACGTAACCGTGTTTAGAAAGTGTGCAGGCTGGCAAGTCCAAAATCTGTAGAGCAGCAGGATGGCAGATTGGAAATTCAGATAAAACTGTGTTGTAGTCTCAAGCCCAAAATCCGTAGGACAGGCCAGCAGGCTGGAGAGTGAGACAGGATTTCTTCTCCTCCACAAAACCTGTGTTTGCTCTTTAGGCCTTCAATTGATTGAATGAGACCCACTCACACAGAAGGTAATCTACTTTACTTAAAGTCAACTTACTGTAAATGTTCATCAAATCTACAAAATAACTTCAGAGCAACATCTAGATTAGTGTTTGACCAACAAATTGGGCACCATAGACTAACCAAGTTGACACATAAAATTAACCAAATTAACCACAGTCATATTCACAGTACCAGGTATTAGGTATTCATCATATCTTTTGGGGAGATACAATTCAACCCACAACAGAGGTCCACATTATTTTTATTTTTAAACAGATAGCTAGTTGTCCCAGCAATAGATACAGAATAGTTCATCATTTCCCTACTGATTTGAAATGCTTATTCCTATTAATGAACTAAATACATATGTGCATCTCCTTTTCAGATCTCTATTCTATTATAATAAGCTATTTTTCTTTTCTTGTGCCAATACTATAGTGTTTTATTTCCTATAGCTCTATAGTGTGTGTGGTAATATATCAAGCCCTTTCTCTTTTCAAAATTTCTTGACTATTTGTCCACATTTTTTCTTCCAGATGAACTTGAGAATCAGTTTGTTTAATTCTCCAAATATTTTCTGTTGGAGGACTTCCGTTTAAACATGACATATTGACTAATGCTTCTATTTCTCTACTTCCTAAAATCCTGCAAATATGAAAGTAAAGCAGAAGAATAGCAGTATAAACATATCTGGATAATATGAACTAGAGAGGAGTCAATACTAGACTGGAAGGTTTAGAATATTATTGAAAACGGAAAGTAGATGAAGGAGCATTAACTAGTTTAGCAAAGGAAGACACAGTGATACAGACTTGTTGCCTGAAGAGGCAACTGTACGATGTGAACATTTCGCTGGAGGTGGGGTACGGGTGGGGGAGAGAAAGCTCAGAAGTAAAAGGGAGTACAGTCAGTGGAGATGTGGAGCTGAAAACGGGCTGTGGGTTTCCTCTTCTTCCAACCCTAGGGCTACTTCAGAAGTAAATGGAAAAGAACTGATTTGAAGGACCAAAGGAAAAGCTGTGAAGAAGCCTAGGGAGACAGAGGGTGATTATGAGCCAACGAGGGGAGGAAAGAGCAGGAAAGGGTCAGGCACCACTGTTCGCAGAGGGCTTTTGAGCTGTGCTCTGTGTTGCCCTGGGTACATCATGGCCTCTCAGACCCTACAGGATAGAAAAACAGCAGCTCCAGAGGACACCACAGAATGAGTGGGAAACACCCGAGTCTGACTGAGGTAAAAAGCAGGAAACAGCAAGTGCCTTGAGAGTTCTCTCCTCCCCACACCCTCCAAATAAAAGTTTGCCAGTTACAAATCAGGAGACACATTCCTCAAAAAAACAGTAGTGCTCGGGAATCTGCCCTACTCCCAATTATCAGTATCCCTGGTGAGAAGTTAGAAAGGGGGAAGGGCAAGCCCAGGTGGTGTGTGCCTCTCATTTTCCCACTCCCTTCTTAACCCAACAGGAGCAGCTCATGCTGAGGTCTATTTCTTGGTCTCTTCCCTAGTAATAACTCAGTACAAGAGAGCTAATACTGCCAGGGCATATGAATTCACAGGCAAAAACTACCAGACACCTGAGAAGCATCGCCACTGTAAAAGAAAGACAAAAAACTGTACAACTGATACAAGATATATTAGAATTAATGAAACAAATAGATTAATAATTTACAATAAGCATAATAAATAAAGAAAAAGAAGGATAATGGTAAGATGAACTAAGAAAATGCAGTTATAAAAAAAGAATCAAAAACACTGGACATGAAAATCTTAATCATTGAAATAAAGGATTCAATTAATGACATAAATAATAAAAATAGATTCCACTGGAACAGAGATAAGTGAACGAGGTGATCAGGTAATGGATTCTCCCAGAAGGTACTGGGAAGGAATAAAGAGATAGAAATTATAACAGAATTAGAAGCTATGGAGGATAAAAATACAGGTATCATTGCCATATAATAGGAAGTCTTCAAGAAAAGAAATAAATAATAAGAGGAAAGAGTTGAAGAAAAAAATAACCAAGGATTTTTTAGGACTTAAGAAAGATGAAAGACCTCAGACTGAAAGAGTTCATGGAGTACCTAATAAGATAGACATACTAAAACCTATATCTTAAAGATACTTGAACCATAAAGATACTTGAAAATAAGAAGACAAAGGCAAAACTCTAAAAGCTACTAAGAAAATGATATGATCATCCATGAAGGAACACGAATCTGAAAGATATCCAATTTCTGCTCAACAGTTACAACAGAGGATAAAAGAGAGATACATAATTTTTTCAAAGTGTTAACAAATGTCAAACCAACAAATTACATTCAACCAAAAAAAAAAGCCTTAAATATGCCACAAAAATAATCTCAGGCATAAAAGGCCCAAGGAAGTTAACACAAAAAACTTTTTTTGAAAACACTCTTAGAGAAAAGAAATAAATCCATGAGACTGCTATGAGATAAAAATGAAATGAGAGTGGATAAATAACTTAGGAAAATGGATTCTAGTATAAAAAATAGAGAAAGAGAAGTAGAGAGAGAGAGATTAAGAGAGAAAGAGAGAAAATATAAAAAACATTCATAACCACCTGCAACTAAAACTTTGGGCAATACCAACAGGACTAGTGAGCAGTGGATGAAAAAACAGTTGTTTCAAAGAGAGACCAGTGGAAGGTGAGAGTATACTTATTTTGTTATAGAGAATAAACATTGATGGGGAATTGAGGAAAAATAAGCATGAGTATAATTTTTAGTAAGTTAAATAAAACTACTAGAATTCATGATTTTTAAACCAGCAAGAGAAAATTCTATCCAATGAAAGATAATAAAGGAATAAAGGAAACAGAGAAAAATAAAATATAATAATTAGAAATAAGATATATAAATTAGAAATAAGATGACTAAAAATATAAACACTGACATAAAATTAACCACATAATTTATGTTATAGATTGAAATGTGTCCCCCCAAAAAAGATATATTAAAGCTCTAAATCCCAGTGCCTCAGAATGTAACCTTATTCGTAAATAGGTTTGTTGCAGATGTAATTAGCTAAATTAAGATGAGGTCATACTGGAGTACGATGAGACCCTATTCCAATATAACTGGTGTCCTTATAAGAAGATAGCCTTGTGAAGACAGAGACACACAGGGAGAAGGCCAGAAAAGAAATAAATACAAAAAGGAGAGAGTTGAAGAAAAAAATAACCAAGGCAGAGATTAGAATTATCCAGTAGCAAGTCAAGAAATGCCAAAGATTACCAGTAAACCACCAGAAGGTAGGAAGAGACCAGGAAGGATTCTCCTAAAGGATTCAGAGGGAAAAAGGCCCTGCCCTTACCTCAATTTCAGGCTTCTAGCCACCAGAACTGAGACAATACATTTCTGTTGCTTTAAACCACCCAGTTTGTGGGACTGTGCTATGGCAGTTCTAGGAAACTAGTACAGTTTTTAGTGGATTAAACTAATCAAAAGACAGAGACTCACAGGTTGGTTTTTTATTTTTTTTAATGCAATATTCAGCAATATGTTTTCTAAAAGGAATATCCTAAAATAAAAGGTGACCAAACAGTGAAAAACAAAAGGATGGAAAAAGTATGAGGCAATTTTGAACCAAATAAAACTAGAGTGCAAATTTAATATCAAACAAAATTAAATTCAAGGCAAAGAATCATAGAGGGGGATGTTTCTTAAAAGAAAAAAAATCAGAACGATATAACAATTATGAACATATATATCTTTAAAAACATAGCTTCAGGATATAAAATGCAACAGCATAACTACAGAGAGAAACATAAAAATTTTAATTAGAAACTTTTTTAGAATCACCCAAGAGAACATGCAGACAAATAATAAGCAATGACAGAGAATATTCAAAAGGCATGATTTATAAACTTGAAATAATAATCATATGGAAAGTGGGAAGAACTTTACAACATCAACCAATAAGTGGAGCAAGTACTGTTTTTGAGTACACACAGAACACTTAAACAACTTACCATTTACCAGATCACAAAAAGAGCCTCAATATAGTCACCAAAAATTAATATTATACATATTATTATCTTAATACAATGTTTTAGAATGATATATTATTAATAAAATAACTTTAAAGCCCTGTATGTCTGGAAAATAAATGGCATAACACTAAATAATCCTTGGGTTAAAAAAAAATATATAGAAAGAGAACTGACTGTGAGTGGTGAACACACAATGTGATTTATAGATGATGTATTACAGAGTTGCACACCGGAAACCTATGTAACTTTACCAACAATTGTCACCCAATAAACTTTAATTTTTAAAAAAGGAAAGAAAATATCGAGGAAATGATAAAAACTTAGAATTGAGTCATAATGAGAAAAGTACATGCCAGAATTTAAGAAATACAGTTAAAGAAGCCTTAAGAATAAAATTTATAACTCTGAACACATTTATCAGAAAAAAATAACAATTGAAGACAAATGAGCTGAGGTTTTCATTTGAGTTGAAAGAATGAACAATATACCAAATACAAAGGGGGATGGGGGGGCAGAGTTCAATAAACAAGTAGACTACAGCAGCAACAACTACAAAATAGATAAAAATAACCAAACCAAAAGCAGTACCTTGGAAAATATTGCTAAGTTGTATTAACCTCCATCAAAAGCTGACCAAGGGGAGAAAAGATATGAATATACAAAATTCAGAATTAAAAAAAATAAAGACACAAAGAGATTACAACAGTCACAAAAAAGTATTGAGTAACTATTCACTAATAAAATAAAACTAAGACAAAATACATTAAAAAATTATTTAAATAATCAAAATTTATAGAAAAATATAAAACTGACTCAAGAAAAAATTAAAAATGTGAACAAATCCCTAAGAAATCAAAGCCATTAACAACAACAAAAAGACATACATCCCTATCTCTAAGAAGAAAAATCAGCCTTAGATCAGTTGTTTTTACAGATGATATTTCAAAAAACAAGGTACTCCTGTCTAGAATAAGAAAAGTAAAGAAAGAGTAAAAACTACCCAACTCATATTGGATTAGTATTAGATTAATTCCAAACCCTACTAAGAATAGAAGAAACAAAAGGACATCGCTTTTTCACTTATAGATTCCAAAATCTTAAATAAAATATCAGCCAACCAAATTCAACAAAATATGAAAAAAGGGGTCATCCAGGTGGCTCAGTTGGTTAGAGCGCAAGCTCTCAACAACAAGGTTTCTGGTTCAATTCTCACATAGGATGGTGGGCTATGCCCCCTCTGTAACTAAGATTGAAAACAGTGACTGGACTTGGAACTGAGTTGTGTCCTCCACAAGATTGAAAGACAACGACTTGGAGCTGATGGACCCTGGAGAAGCACACAGTTCCCCAATATTCCCCAATAAAATTAAAAAAAAAACAACTATATATATATATGAAAAAAGGAATAGGCCCTGATTAAGTAATGTTTATCTCAGTAATTTAAAGATCATTTGACAATAGAATCATTGAATATAATTTATACACTAGATCAAAGGACAGAAATCAAATGATTTCTCAATAGATTTTTTTAAAAGATTTGATAAAATTCCACATATACGTATGATAAAATCCCTGAGGAAAAACAGGAATAAAAAAAGAACTCCCTTAATTTAAAAAAGGATCTATAGAGTGTCTGGATGGATCAATTGGTTAGAGCACGAGCTCTCAACGACAAGGTTGCCAGTTCAATTCCTCCATGGGACGGTGAGCTGCACCTGTTGCAACTAAAGATTGAAAACAGCCACTGGACTTGGAGCTTGGCTGCATCTTCCACAGCTAGATTGAAGGACAATGGCTTAGAACTGATGGGCCCTGGAGAAACACACTGTTCTCCAATATTCCGCAATAAAATCTATTACTTAAAGAAAAGGGATCTATACCCAAAATGTACAGTAAGCATCATACTTAGTGGGAAAGACCAGAAATTAGACAGACTGCTTACTATGACCATTTCTGGGTATTCTGGTTAATGCTACACAAGACTTATAATAATAACAACAGCAACAACAATAAGAGATTGAAAGAAGTGACTAGAAGTGATAAAACTGCTATTGTTTGCAAATTATATGCTCATCTATGAGTAATACCAATAAATCCAAAGACAAATTATAATATCTAACAAGAGTTCAGCAATGGACCTGGATGCAAGCTTAATCTATGTAAATCGGCATTTCTGCAGCCCTCTAATAACTATCTAGAAAATAGAAAATAAAATATTATTCACAATAACAGCAAAACATATAACATATCTGAGAAATAAGCTAATAAACAATGCGCATGTTTCTAAGGACATAAATTTAAAACTACTAAATTTTTTAAAGCTTATAAGACATCAAGGTGATGAATAAATGAGAGCTCTATTTTTTTCTGAAATTAATCTATAAAATCAATGCAATCCAGTTAAAATGTCAGCTAAATTTTCTGAGAAGTTTAACAAATAATTCTACAATTTATTTGGAAACATAAGGATGCCAACTACCAAAAATCAATTGAAAAACACAGCAAACCACATCACTAGCCATTAGGGAAAGGAAATCAAAACCATAATAAGATACCACTTCACACCCATTAGGATGGTTATTCTAAAAAAAAAGAAAGAAAGAAAAGAAAAAGGAAAACACTGTTGGCAGGAATGTGGAGAAATTGGGATCTTGTTGATTGCTGGTGGGAATGTAAAATGGTGCAGCTGCTGTAGAAAACATTTGGCATTTCCTCAAAAGTTAAGATAGGATTATCATATGATCCAACAATTCTAGGTATATACCCAAGAGCACTGAAAGTAGATACTTTAATTGTATTTGTATTTGTACATCTATGTTCATACCGTGTTTCCATCTGTATATATTATTAGTTTCAGGTTTATAAAACAACATAATGATTAGACATTTATACCCCTCACAGAGTGATAACCCCTCTCCCAGTCTACTACCCCTCTGACATTATATAATATACAGCTGTTACAATACCATTGACTATATTCTCTATGCTGTACTTTACATTTACATCCCATTAATATATATATACATACATGTGTGTATATATATATATATATTTCATTATAGTTGACATTCAATATTATTCTACATCAGCTTCAAGTGTACAGCGCATTGGTCAGGCATCTACACAATCTATGAAGTGATTTCCCCGTTAAGTCCAGTACCCATCTGGCACCCTACAAAATCTATACACCATTATTGATTATATTCCCCATACTGTATTTCACATCCCCATGATTATTTTGTAACTACCAATTCTATTTTCCTGAATGTTGAAGTTCAATATTGCAAAGATGTCAATTTTTGCCAAGTAAATCTATAAATTCATTGCAATTCAAATTAAATTGGTGCTATTTATGGAGACACACACCCACGTGTACATGTATTTACACATTATACATACCTTTATTTCTAGGTGTGTTGAGAGAGTAAAGGGGAAATGATACTCTTACTCAGTCTATAATTTTAATCCAATCTGTGAAAATCCTTTCCTAGTTTTGGGTGGAGGAAGTAAAAAAGAAAGAAACAAACACCTGACCAAGGCTGACTGGATGCGTAGAATACATGTATCACTTCTCTGGGAAAAGAAGGCTACTTCTATTGCCTACAGAAAAGTCCTGACAATACCGAAGGAGGTAGATCCCTTATTGGTCCCACCTCTCCCCCGATCTTAGGCTGCTCTAAAAGCAGAGTGAAGGGGGCAAGAAATGGAACGCTGACTCTGCTAAGCTTATCGGAAAGGCAGATAGGGGCCTCTTTCCAGATGTCTAGATGGTAGAGTGTCCATTCTCAAACTGGTGGGCTCCAAACTCCCCTGCAGTCCTGGAAAACAGGATTTTGGAGCAAGAGAAGCCCTGTGCTGGGAGGAATCACTCTGTGCTGGATGACTGCTCACAGTCCAAGCAAAATTAGGAAGAGGAAGAAACTCAAATTCACACTGTCTCACAGTACCCTTTCTCCTTCTTGCTCTTCTTGGTCTTTCTCTTCTGTGTCCTTTCCACATTCATTCACTCATTCACCAACGACTCACTGAGCTCTTCCTATGTGCCAGGCACTAAGTCAGGCATCCAAGGCTCTGAGGAAAGCAAGGGTTTAGGCATCAACCCAAAGGACTGGAAGTATAACATGCTTCTTCTCCCAACTTTTTTCAGAAGGATTTGTGTTCTAAGAAACCTCAGAGAGCGGGCAACGCTCAACCCAAAGGTTATCACGTCTCTAGTAGATAATTTTCAGATATTCCTATTTATTGGGGAAAGAGGAAATACTTTGACCAACAAAAACCTTTCCATTATTCCTTAAATCAACAATAGTAAGCACTGCAGCTCAAAATATGCCTCCAAAGGACATTTTCTCGTCTCACTATGTAGAGCAGTGATTTCCACAGTGGGATGTGCCAGAACATCTATGTGGTACCAAAAAAAAAAAAAAGAATATGATAATTCCTGATCCTTTAGAACTATCTCAACTTATAAATTTCCTATTTTCTGTTTCAGCTTTATAGCGTATATATCAGTAAAATGTGCATGTATAGAATATGAGTAAATAAACAAAAACTGGGATGTAGGCTCAAAAATGTTTTACTGATAGGAAAATATGGCGAAAAATTTTGGAGACTCCTGATGTAACAAGTAGTCCATTGTGTTATTCCTAAAACCAGTCTTGGTAACCACAGTCTTGCCAAGTACCTGGGATGGCAGGGTCTGTGTCCCCAAATCAAGATCCAGCTCAGTTAACTCTGAGTCATTTCATCCTAGTCAGAGGGAAATTCATTCCCTAGATAGAGGGAAATTATGGTAGAGCAATGAAGGGAAATGAGGGAGTTAGGAACAGAGACTGGAGGGAGAGTTGTCTCTTCCAGGTCACTGGCTCATTCATGGGTAACATTCCAGGACCTAAATATAGAAGAAGCATCTGCAATTTGCCTCCGGGAGCCCCAGGACAGGCCCTCACAGACTGGTGGCCATGATGACAGCACTGGCCTCCTTAGGTGACCTCAGCAGAAAATGGCCAGAAGTCAAAGCAGAGATGCCTACAAAGCCAGGGTCCTCACAGTTAAAATGAGGGAACCGGGAATAAGCAGAGATCTTAGCCCTTGACTCTTGGTTCAGAGACTGACAACTGTGTAGAGAAAGGAAAGAAGGCTGGAAAGAGTTTAAAAATCAGAGGGAATCAATCTCCATTTTCAATGATTTCTTCAGGACTAAGTGACTGCTTAACATCATTTTTCATTTCTTATCTATGAATTTTCCGTTAGGCTTTCTGAGCCTGGCACCTATTAGGTATTCAAAAATACTCCAAAAGAGAAAAAGAGAGTGCATCAGTGCAAGCCCTTGATCTGGACTCTGAGGAGAATTTAATTTCTCATCAGCTTCCCAACGTGGAGACTGTTACTCAGGAACAAAGGGACAGGTCTGGCCGAGCTACTAGCCACTAATATAACTGCCGTGGCTGGGCTAGCAGGTGTGGATTGCAGCTAGCAAGTGGGGTTGTTGGTTGGTTGGCAGAGAAGCAGACGGCAGATTGCGGATCGTGTGGCTCCTGCTTCCTGTGTCTCTAACCCGGCTGCCAGTGAGAATATTATGGTGTGAACCCCTTATCCATGGCTCTATTGGTGTTCCTTTTTGGCCTCTCCATATCCTACGTTCTTGTGCAGGAAGCGGGATCTGAGTCTCTGCATTACAGTATCCATCAATAGATGAATGGATAAAGTGGTGAATGGATATATACAATGGACTATTACACAGCCATCAAAAGGAGTGAAATCTTGCCATCTGCAACAACATGGATGGACCTAGAGGGTATTTTGATAAGTCAGACAGGAAAAGATAAATACCATATGACCTCACTTATATGTGGAAGCTAAAGGACAAAATAAATGAACAAACAAAACAGAAACCGACTTATAAATACAGAGAACAAACTAATGGTTGCCAGAGGAGAGGGAAGTTGGGGAGCTGGGTAAAAAGGGTGAAGGGATTAAGAAAATACAAATTGGTAGTTACAAAAATAATCATGAGGATGTAAAGTACAGCATAGAGAATACAGTCAATAACGTTGAAACAACTATAGTGCCAGGTGGTACTAGACTAATCAAGGGGGTCTGCATGAATTATATAATGTCTAACCACTATGCTGTCCACCTGAAACTAATATAAAGTAACATTGAATGCCAACTGTAACTAAAAAAAATACATTCATATTTTTTTTTTAATTTAAAAACTACTTCACACAAGGCAGGGGTCTGGAGCCAAGAATTTTTGCCACCCTGCTCCCCTCCTAGGTGGAAAAAAGAGGCTACAAACTACCACTGACAAATGCCTATCGAAGGGTACATCTCTTTGTAAGCTACAGCCCAGAAACATGGGAGGCCAGAAACAACCTCATACTAGGTCCTGGCAACCTGTGACAACCACCATCACCTGTGGGAGAACTCTGAGTAGCTATTTATAAGACCTAGTTCTGGAACAGGGACCAAGTAAGCTGGGAGAAGGTAACTGCATACCATACCACTAGACAAAAAGGGGTGAGGAAAGATAGAGGACAAGGGAAAAAAAAGTGAAAGAGAGTAAGCCTTCCCTTGGAAATATTTTGTTTACAGAAAACTTGATAGATTTCTATAAAGATATCTTATAGCTTCTTTGGTATTGTGAATGAGATTTTTTTCTAATTATGTTTGTGATTGGCTATTGTTTCATATAGAAATGTTATTGATTTACATGTTGATTTGGTATCCAGCAAACATGTTAAAATTTTTATTAACTCTATAGATTTCTCTTGGATTTTTGATGTAGACAATCATATCATCTAGAAATAAGGAGAGGTTTATATATTTCTTTCCAATCTTTTACCTCTTATTTCTTTTTCTTGGTTTATTGCATTGGCTATAGAATCACTGATAATTTTTCTTGTCTTATTTCTGTCTTTAATAGGAATACTTCTATAATCTCACCATTAACCATATTGTTTGCTGTAGATCTTTTAGAAGAATCCTTGTTCAGATTAAGAAAATCCCTGTCTCACTCCTGTCTAATACTAATGTATTAAGAAGGTGTTTTTGTTGTTGTTGTTTTTGTTTTTTTACCTTGAAAGAGTGTTGAATATTACCAAATGCACTTTTGCATCTATTTGAGAGCCTGGAAGAACAACAAAATAGGAGACTGGCTGGATCCCTGAGTCACCACTTGGAAGTGAACTGTCCAATGGCATAATCCAACTCCATCAGCATACCTTTTTATGTTGAGAAGCCATTGAGATTTGTGGTTACAGTGACCAGTGTTAGTTAGAGTGGCTAGATAGCCCTGACTAACGAATGCATGGTCCAAACTGAAATCCAGCCCAAGAAGCCAAAAAGATGAGATTTTCTGAGCATTTGAGATAAGAATAAATGAAAATAATTTTTTGTATATTACTCAGGGTCACTCCAACACACAGAATGGCCTTTTGCAAAAACATAGTGTTTAAAGTCATGTTGGTTTTTGTACTATGTGTATAAAATAGTGTCCAACTGGTGAATTAGAATTCTACATTACAATAGAGATGAAAATCATATCTGAAGTTAGAGAATTGTCAGTGTAATCCAACAAGTAATTACTTGCAAGAGTTGGGGGAAAGGGTAGTGATATACTCAGTATTTATACACCTCCTGAAACAGCCAGATTATGTTTTATAAGAATGCTGATAATAGATTTGTTATTAGAATTAATGCCCATATTTTATATACTTCACTGGATACAATTGTGCTAGGCTAGAAATCTTGTCTCAAGTAGACTGCAAAGTAAAAAGCAAACATTTCTTAAAATAGCAAAGCATGCATATAAAAGATACTTTTGAGTGCTGGTTATTGAACATTACAAAAATCATAATTACATAGAAATAAATTTCTAAGAAAGGAAAGTGAATAAATATTAGCAGTGTTTGTGTTAAATGAAATTAGCAAATGTTTAGGTCCAAATTCACTCTGATTTTTATCAACACTGACATTATGTTGAAGGCAATTCATTAATGTTTCAATAAGAATCCAAATATCAAGTGGAATGTCCAAATTGCTTAGCTGTTTGTGCAGTAATTTTTAAACAAAAACACATGTGTTACCATTTGTTACTTTTAAATGAACCTGTAGACTCAGTGGAGCCCCCTTCAGAAGGGCCTTGGGTGAGTAGTTTGGGCACCATAGGATTTTAAAGCCAGAATGACAGCAAAAGTATTTTTGGAGGATGGAGCTTTTATTGAGTGCAGGGTAGATGTATTGGAAAAACATCAGTCCTTTCCTCCTGAGTAGAGAAAAATCCAGTTCTCTTATTGAGTTTCTCCTTTACTTTCACACTACTACCATACTCACAATACTTCTAACACCAGATGTTGGGGGTTTCCCCCACCAAACAAGTCTCTGTGCCACCAGTTGGACGTCCTACAATTTAACTCAATTCTGAAACTATCTACCTAGAGATAGCATTAGATTCCACAGGTTAAGGGTTCCGTCTCACGAGACTGCCTCTACCCACCCATGTCAGATGCCAATCACAAGTCCAGGTCTTCATCTGTTCTTCTAACAGACCCATTATAAATCAGAGGTTCCAAGTATCCCGGCCTCGAGTATAATTAATTTGCTAGAGTGGCTCACAGAGCTCTGGGAAACATTTACTTACGTTTACCAGTTTATTAAAGGATATGTAAAGGATACAGAGGAACAGCCGGGTGAAGAGATACGCAGGACGAGGTCTAGAGCAGGAGCTTCTGTCCCTGTGGAGCTGAGGGTGCGTTACCCTTCCAGGATATGGATGTTTTGACCAATCTAAACGCTCTCCAAACCCCACACGATTGGGATTTTTATGGAGGCTTCATTATGTAGCATAATCAATCATTAACGCCATCTCCAGCCCCTCTCCCCACTCTAGAGAAGTGAGGGGGAGGGGGACTGAAAGTTCCAAGCTTCTAATTATGGCTTGGTCTTTTTGGTGACCAGCCCCCGTCCTGAAGCCATCCAGGAGCCCACCCAGAGTCACCTCATTAGAACCAAAGATGTTTCTAGTGCTCTTATCACTTAGGAAGTTACAAGGGTTTTAGGAGCTCTGTGTCAGGAACTGGGGCCAGATTAGATATAGATATAGACGTAGATGTAGATGTGGATGTAGATGTAGATATATGTATATACGCATTTTTTTTCTTCTATCTCACAATAGATGACATGGGAAGAAACTGGAGGTATCAATAGGGCCAGTTTCAGAGATTTACAAGGATTCAGAGAGCATGAAGTCTTGGAACAATAGCAGTGGAATTGTAGAAAGACAGAGGAAAGAAATATATTGGGGGGTGGGGGAAGATAGACAGGAAGTGATGGCTGGATAGAGGAAAAGAAGGAGAAAAAAATGAAGCCTTAAACCTGGCTGCCAGGGAGAAGGAAGAAGCCCAACAGGAGTGTGGGGAGGAACTGCTGGCGGAGGAAGGAAGGTGGGGATGATGAGATGCTATGCTCACATGGGCTAGGATAGCAGAGAGGTTATTTTTGGTTGGGGAGCTATGTTTCTACTGTTGTCGAAGCAGAAACATGAGCAGTATGTCTGTAAAACAAAGAAACACCTAGGCCAGCCTGAAAGAAGCTTCCTGGAGACAACTGTGGTATTGAGGAAAGAGCACAGCACCTGGGATCAGGCAGATCTGTTTCTGAATTCTGGCTCTGCCCTGGTGAGCTGTGTGATCTTGGACAACTAACCTTTCTGGGCTTCAGTTGTCTCCTCTATAAACTGAGATAAAAACAGGTTGCTAAACAGAAGTAATGCTTTTTTACTGATGCTTTAAGATTATTTCCCAAATTTGTTTTAGATACAGCCATTCCTGGGATCACAGGGGAAATTGATTTTTAATCCCCTCTCCCTGGGCCATCTGTCAAACAAGGATAATATTGTTTACATCTGTGGTTCTTGTATGTTATCTATGAGACAAAATCACCTATGGAATATTTTAAAAATACAGATTCCTGAGCCTTCATCCAAGAACTTGCTGGTTTAGTACTTCCGGGGTAGGATCCATCAGTATTTTTCTAATTGAGAATCTCTAATCCATAGCAAAAGCTACAGAGGCAATTGAACAAAATCACATAGCACAGTTTCTGGCACATAGTGCTTGTTTAATAAGTGGTGCTATTTGAGATAGTGGGGTGGTGATGGGGGTGAGTAGTGAGAGTGGGGTGCATTGGTAGTGAGTGATGGTGGTGGAGGGTGAACCATGCCAGGGGAGCTGGTGAGTGATAATAGCGGATGGTGTGTGGTAGAAGTGTTTGTGTTATGAAATGAACAGAAATGGAACACTGATGGAAGCCAGGTCCTTGGAGGTCCATAATTCAGAGAGAAGATTTGGGCTTTCTCTGGTAGAGCATGAGGAGGCAGTGAATGTGAAGCTTCCAGTGGGAACAAGCATTCAATCTTGCTCCCATTAGGGATTTCTTCCCACAGCAAATCAAAGCAGAGGCAGCTCTTTGAAAATCAAATTCTCCTATCTTCAGAAGTAAAAAATAAAACTAAAACCACAAACTGCAAACCATACTATGACTTGCAAGATAGATTAATTATATAAAACCATGTCTTGCAAACTAAGATCAAAATATTTTAACCCCAGCTCATACAGACTCATAGTCTCAATAATAAAATTATTGGGGGAAATGATTTAGTAACCCATACTAGTAAGATTTAGTAATTCCATATGAACTCAAGTTCCAGAGACAAGACCACTGACTAGTCCAGCAATTCCCTTGGTTTGCAAATTCTGATCAATCCTTGCCCAGACCTCACTTACCAGCTTCTCCCCTAAAACTACCCTATCACAAAAGCCCACTAACTTCCCCATTTTGAGCCACTACTGAGACTCTGTCAAGATAATGCTCCCCCTTTCTCAGCATTTTAAATAAGATTTGCATAATTACCCAGTTTTGCATAATTATTAGGTCTCCCAGTGGTCTTTGTAAGGAGCTTCAATAAAAAAGATAGACACCCATGGCCCTTTGCTCTTAGAATGTCAGATTGCTCTATGGAAACAGCCTGTCCAGCATCTGGACTCAAGGAATATGGAAAATGGGGACCGAGCACTTCAAAAAAGTCTAAATAGAGATTCTAACTAGAGATTCTAAATATATAAATGTCTTCAACTCTCACCAACTCTCTATGAAATTAAATAAAATTACTGTTCCCATTTTACATATGGGAAAATCAAGGCATAGGAATAAATAACTTGCCCAAGATTACATGATGTAACTTCAGAACCTGTACTCTTAACCACTATCCATTGCTGCCACCTGAGGTGCTGGATCTTTACTCCAGAAAATCTAGATGGTCAGAAATGGTCCAATTTATACTGGGTAGTGCTGAAGCCCACAGATAATAGAAAGAAATTAAGGCTGCAGAAGAAATAGAGAAAATAGTAGGTTACCTCCTATATTAATTTCCTAGGACTCCCATAAGAAACTTGTGGCTATGAATGACAACAGAAATTTATTCTTTCATAGTTCAGAGGCCTGATGTTTGAAATCAAATTATCAAGAGGACCATGCTCCCTCTGAAGGTTCTAGAAGAAAATCCTTCCCTGCCTCTTCCAGCTTCTGGTGGCTCTAAGTATTTCTTGGCTTATGGTAACATCCCTTTAATCTCTGCCCCTGACTTTACATGGCCTTTTCTGCTGTACCTGTGACTCAACTCTCCCTCTCCTTCCTCTACTAAGGACACTTGTCATTGGATTTAAGGCCCATCCTAAATTCAGGATGATCTCATCTTGAGATCCTTAAGTTAATACCATCTGCAAAGATGATATTTTCCAACTAAGATCAAATTCACAGGTTCCAGGATTTAGAACATAGACAAATCTTTTGGGGGCCACCATTTAACCCACTACACCTTCTGACATTATGAGAGTAAGGGATGTATGTCCTGTAATCTGTATAAACCTATGTCTAAATGTATCCTGATCCCATCTTTTTTTAAAATTTATTTATTTTTATTAGTTTCATGTGGACAAAACAAAGTAATACTTAGACGTTTATCATTTATATCTCTCACACTGTGTCAACACCCCTCCCCCCATCCACTATCCCTCTGACATCGCACAGAGCCGTTACGTTTCCACTGTCTCTTTTCCTAATGCTGTACTCCACTTCTTGTAAGTGTATACATCTGTATATATATATATATATATATATATATATATATATATATATATATACACACACATATATATACTTGTATATATATATATATAAACTACAAGTTTATATATATACAAGTTTATATATATATTATATATAATACATATTATATATTATATATAATATATATTTTTTTATATATATAAAAATAATATATATTAACTTGTAGTTGACATTCATTATTGTTCAGCTTCACTTTCAGGTGTACAGTGCAGTGATCAGGCATCTACATCATCCCTGAGATGGTCTCCCTAATGAGACAAGTGTCCATTGGATACCCTACAAAATCTTTACAACATTATTGATTACATTCCCCAAATTAATTTTCAAAACCCTGTGGCCATCTTGTGGTTACTGACTATTTTCTAATCCCCTCACCTTCCCCTTATCCCCACCCACCCCCCATCTAGCAACCCTCAGTTTTTCCTCTATGTCTCCAAAACTGTTTCTGATTAGTTCATTCACTTATTCTCTTCTTTAGATTCCACATATAAGTGAGATCATATGGTATTTGTCTTTCTCTGTCTGACTTATTTCACTTAATATAATGTTCTCTAGGTCCATCCATGTTGTTGCAAATGGTAAGATTTCTTTCTTCTTTATGGCTGTGTAATACTCCATTGTATAAATGTACCACAGTTTCTTAATCCAGTCGTCTACTGATGGGCATTTTGATTGTTTCCATGTCTTGGCTATTGTGTATAGTACTGCAATAAACATAGGAGTGCATAAAGTTTTTTGACTTAAGAGTTTTGGATTTCTCCGGATAGATACCTAGGAGGGGAATTGCTGGATCATAAGGTAGTTCCATTTTCAGATTTTTGAGATACCTTCATACTGTTTCCATAGTGGTTGCACCAATCTGCAATCCCACCAGCAGTGCACGAGGGTTACCTTTTCTCCACATCCTCGCCAGCACTTGTTGTTTGTTGATTTATTGATGATAGCCATTTTGACTGGGGTGAGGTGGTATCTCATTGTGGTTTTTATTTGCATTTCTCTGATGGTTAGTGAGGTGGAGCATTTTTTCATATGTCTGTTTGCCATCTGTATGTCCTTTTTAGAAAAATGTCTCTTCATGTCCTCTGCCCATTTTTTAATTGGGTTGTTTGGTTTTTTGGAGTTGAGTTGAGTGAGTTTTTTATAAATTTGTGATATTAACCCCTTATCGGATATGTCATTGGTAAATATCTTTTCCCATTCAGTAGGATCCCTTTTTGTTTTATTGATGGTTTCCTTTGCTGTGAAAAAACTTTTTAGTTTGATGTAATCCCACATGTTTATTTTTTCTCTTACTTCCCTCACGTGAGGGGATATATCAGTAAAAATCATACTCCGGGTAATGTCTGTAAAGTTTTTTCCTTTATTTTCTTCCAGGAATTTTATGGTTTCAGATCTTACAGTTAAGTCTTTAAGCCATTTTGAATTTATTTTTGTATATGGTGTAAGGAGGTGGTCCAGCTTCAGTTTTTTGCATGTGTCTGTCCAGGTTTCCCAGCAGCATTTATTGAATAGACTGTCTTTACCCCACCGTAAATTCTTGCTTCCATTGTCGTAGGTTAAATGAACACATAGGCTTGGATTTATTTCTGGACTCTCTATTCTGTTCCATTGATCTATGTGTCTGTTTTTATGCCAGTACCATGCTGTTTGGATTACTGTAGACTAGTAGTATAATTTGATGTCAGGTATCGTTATACCTCTCACTTTGTTCTTCTTTCTCATGATTGCTGAGGCTATCTGGGGTCTTTTATGGTTCCATATAAATTTTAGGATTACATGTTCTATTTCTGTGAAAAACATCATTGGTAGTTTGATAGGAATTGCATTGAATATGTATATTGCCTTAGGCAGTATGGACATTTTAACTATATTAATTCTTCCTATCCATGAACATGGGGTGTGTTTCCATCTATTTGTATCTTCTTTCATTTCTTTCTTCGGTGTCTTATAATTTTCTGAGTACAGATCTTTTACTTCTTTGGTTAAATTTATTCCCAGGTATTTTATAGTCTTTGAAGCAATTGTTTAAATGGGATTGCTTTTTTAATTTCTCCTTCTGATGTTTAATTATCGGTATATACAAATGCAACTGATATCTGAATATTAATTTTGTATCCTGCTACTTTACTAAATTCATCTATCAGCTCTAATAGTTTCTTGATGGAGTCTTTACGGTTCTCTATATATAGTATCATGTCATCTGCATATAATGACAATTTTACTTCCTCCTTACCGATTTGGAAGCCTTTTATTTCTTTTTCTTGTCTGATTCCTGTGGCTGGAACTTCCAGCACTATGTTGAATAGAAGTGGAGAAAGTGGGAAATCTTGCCTTGTTCCTGATCTTAAGGGAAATGATTTTAGCTTTTCCCCCATTGAGTATGTATGATGTTAGTTGTGGGTTTATCATATATGGCCTTTATTATGTTGAGATATGATCCCTCTATTCCCACTTTCCTAAGCGTTTTTATCATAAATGGCTGCTGGATTTTGTCAAATGTTTTTTCTGCATCTATTGATATGATCATGTGATTTTTATTTTTCATTTTGTTAATGTGGTGTATCACATTAATTGATTTGCGGATGTTGACCCTCCCTTGCATACCAGGGATGACTCCACTTGATCATGGTGTATGATCTTTTTAATGTATTGCTGAATTCTGTTTGCTAATATTTTGTTGAGGATTTTTGCGTCTATGTTCATTAGAGATATCGCCCTGTAGTTTTCTTTTTTTGTGGTGTCTTTGTCTGATTTTGGGATCATGGTGATAGTGGCCTTGTAAAAAGTTTACGAGCCTTCCCTCCTTCTGGATTTTTTGGGAGCCTTCCCTCCTTCTGGATTTTTTGGAAGAGCTTGAGGAGAATAGGTTATAATTCCTTTTTGAATGTTTTGTAAAGTTCACCTGTAAAGCCATCTGGTCCAGGGCTTTTGTTTGTTGGGAGACTGTTGATTACTGATTCAATTTCCCTGGTGGTAATCAGTCTATTCAGGTTTTCTGTTTCTTCTTGAGTTAGCCTTGGAAGGTTGTATGCTTCTGGAAAATTGTACATTTCTTCCAAGTTGTCAAATTTGTTGGCATATAGTTGCTCATAGCAATTTCTTAAAATTTTTTGTATTTCTGTGATAACTGTTGTCACTTCTCCTCTTTTCATTTCTGATTTTATTAATTTGGGTCCTCTCTCTCTTTTTTTTAATGAGTCCTTCCTTTGGGCTTATTTTGCTGTTCTTTTTCCAGATCCCTTAAGTGTGAAGATAAACTGTTGATTAGTGATTTTTCTTGTTTCTTTAGTTAGGCATGCAATGCTATGAATTTCCCTCTTAGGACTGCTTTCACCTTATCCCATAGATTTTGGGTCGTCATGTTTTCATTTTTGTTTGTCTCGAGATATTTTTTTATTTCTTCCTTGATCTCATGGTTGACCCATTCATTATTTAGTAACATGTCATTCAGCCTCCATGAATTGGTGTGTCTTCCAGTTTTTTTTCCTGTAGTTCACTTCTAATTTCATAGCACTGTGGTCAGAGAAGACAATTGGTATGATTTCAATTTTCTTAAATTAATCAAGACTTGTTTTGTGGCGTAACATGTGGTCTATCTTGGAAAATGTTCCATGTGCACTTGAGCAGAATGTGTATTCTGCAGCTTTGGGGTGAAATGCTCTGAAAACATCAATTAAATCCAAGTGGTCCAATGTGTCATTTAAGGCTGTTGTTTCCATATTGATTTTCTGTCTGGAAGACCTGTCCCTTGTTATCAGAGGTGTGTTGAAGTCCCCTACTATGATAGTGTTACTGTTGATCTCTGTCTTTATGTCAGTTAATGTCTGTTTCATATATTTAGGTGCTCCTATGTTGGGTGCATAGATGTTTACTAGGGTTATGTCCTCTTGTCGGATCGATCTCTTTATTATTATATAGTGCCCATCTTGTTTTTTAATATGTTCTTCATCTTAAAGTCTATTTTGTCAGATATAAGTATTGCAACTCCAGCTTTTTTCTCATTTCCATTTGCATGAAATATCTTACTCCAACCCTTCACTTTCAGCCTGTGTGTGTCTTTTGATCTGAGGTGAGTCTCTTGTATACAGCATATACAAGGGTCTTGCTTTCTTATCCACTCAGCCACCTATGTCTCTTGATTGGAACATTTAATCCGTTTACATTTAAAGTGATTATTGATAGATACATAGTTATTGCTATTTTTTAAATTTGTTGTAAGATTGTTTTCATCTTTCTTCTGTTTACAGAAGTCATTTTAATATTTCTTGCAATGCTGGCTTGGTGTTAATAAATTCCTTTAGCTTATTCTTTTCTGGAAAGCTCTTTATCTCTCCTTCAATTTTAAATGATAGCCTTGCTGGATAAAGCAATCTAGGTTGTAGGCCTTTGTTTTCCATCACTTTGAGTACCTCCTGCCACTCCCTCCTGGCCTTCAATGTTTCTGCAGAAAAGTCATTTGATAGTCTTATGGGAGTTCCCTTGTATGTAATCCTCTGTCTTTCTCTTGCTGCTTTTAGGATTCTCTCTTTGTCTTTAACCTTTGCCATTTTAACTATAATGTGTCTTGGTGTGGACCTGTTTGGGTTTATCCTGGTTGGAACTCTCTGCACTTCCTGGGCTTGTATGTCGGTTTCCTTCACCAGGTTAGGAAGTTTTTGGACATTATTACTTCAAATATGTTCTCAATCCCTTGCTTCCTCTCTTCACCTTCTGGTATTCCTATGATATGCATGTTGTTGCACTTGATGTTATCCCAGAGGTCTCTTAAACCATCTTCATTGTGTTGTGTGTTTTTTTTTGTTGTTGTTGTTTTTTGTTTTGTTTTTTAATTTATTGGGGTGACAATTGTTAGTAAAATTACATCGATTTCAGGTGTACAATTCTGTATTACATCATCTATAAATCCCATTGTGTGTTCACCACCCAGAGCCAGTTCTCCTTCCATCACCATATATTTGATCCCCCTTACCCTCATCTCCCACCCCCCACCCCCCACACTTACTCTCTGGTAACCACTAAACTATTGTCTGTGTCTATGAGTTTTTGTTTCTCATTTGTTTGTCTTGTTCTTTTGTTGTTTTTGGTTCATATACCACATATCAGTGAAATCACATGGTTCTCTGCTTTTTCTGTCTGACTTATTTCGCTCAGCATTACACTCTCAAGCTCTATCCATGTTGTCACAAATGTTCCTATATCATCTTTTCTTATCACTGAAAGTATTCCATTGTGTATATATACCACAACTTCTTTATCCATTCATCTATCGAAGGACATTTTGGTTGTTTCCATGTCTTGGCCACCGTAAACAAAGCTGCAATGAACATTGGAGCACACGTGTCTTTATCTCTAAATGTTTTTAGATTTTTTGGGTAGATACCCAGGAGAGGGATTGCCAGGTCATATGGTAATTCTATTCGTAATTTTTTGAGGAACCTCCACACTGCCTTCCATAATGGCTGCAGCAGTCTGCATTCCCACCAACGGTGTATGAGTGTTCCTTTTTCTCCACAGCCTCTCCAACACTTGTTACTATTTGTCTTGTTGATGATAGCCATTCTGACTGGGGTGAGGTGATATCTCATTGTGGTTTTGATTTGCATTTCTCTGATGATTAGTGATGTTAACTCAACAACAAAACAACAAACAACCCAATTGAAAAATGGGCAGAGGACCTGAAGAGACATTTCTGCAAAGAGGATGTACAAATGGCAAATAGACATATGAAAAAATCTTCATTGTTTTTTACTCTTTTTTCTTTCTGTTGTTCTGTTTGGGTGATCTCTGCTAACTTGTCTTCTGAGTCGCTGATTCGATCCTGTGCTTCATCTAACCTGCTGTTAATTCCTTCAAGTGAGTTCTTTATTTCGCTAATTGTGTTCTTTAGTTCTAACTGGTTGTTCGTTATGATTTCTACATCCTTCTTGATGTCCTCTCTAAGCTCCTTAAACATTCTTATCATCAGTGTTCTGAACTCTGTCTCTGATAGGTTGGTTACTTCTGCTTCATTTGGTTCCGTTTCTGGAGGTTTCTCCTGTTCTTTTATTTGGGACATGTTTCTTTGTTTCCCCATTCTGGCTGACTCTCTGTGTTTGCTTCGATGTATTAGGTAGATCCCCTAGAGTTCTTAGTTCTTGCTGGGTTATCTTATGTAGTATGTGTCCTTGCACTACTTCATTCTTCTCCTCTGCGTGTGCTCCAAAGGTGACTCTTGTGTTGTGTATATTGTCCTGTTAAAGAAGATCTTTAATTGCTTTTCGCTTGTGAGTAGGTGGGGTTAACTCCTAGGCTGATTAGTTGTGAGACTTGGCTCTGCCCACCGCAGGGTGTTCTGCTGCCTGAGGGTTGACCGCTTAAATGTGTTTGGCCTCTATGGGTGTGGGGGCAGAGCCCCAGAAAGTAGTTTCCAGGCTCTCGGCCTCACATAGACAGGTGCTGGCTCAGGTAGTAAATGTCCATCAACTGTGATTGCATGGCCATCAGCTGTGGCTAGTTGGCCGTCTGCTGTAACCAGTGAGCCTTGGCCACTAATATAACTGCTGTGGCTACGCTAGCAGAGGAAAAGAGAGAAAGAATGGGGGCTAGCAAGAAGATGGTGGCTGGGCTGGCAAGTGTGGATGGCGGTTTGCGGACAGTGTGGATCCAGCCTCCAGTGAGAGTATAGTGCCGCCAGAGAGAATATAGTGGTATGACTCCCCTACCTATGGCTCCGTGGGTGTTCCTTTTTGGCCTCACCATATCCTGCGTTCTTGTATGGGGAGCGGGAGCAGAGACCCCGCAGGCCTCCCCGCATGACAATGGGCTCTTGTGCCTGTAAAGAATCCTCTCTGGGTGTGTCACTTATAGGTCAAACCCGGTAGTACTCTGGTTTGGTCTGAGTTGGCCTCTGGGTGTGTTGAATCTTGTGCCTCTTAAGCTGGGCCCTGGTAGGGCAATTTCAGAACAAAGCAAATCACCAAGCACAACAACAACAACAACAAAGGAAAGATCAAATACATTCACATGTAAAAACAACCGACAACCCACACTCAACACAGGCAAAGATATCAAAGATATAAAGACAAAACAAAACAAAAAAAGCAGTGCCAGTCTTGGCTTAAGCCCACTGAGTAATCTCCAGGTTGTCCTCTGCTATACCAAAGAGTCCTCTGCGTATTGTAAAGGCAGAGCCAGTCACCTGTTGCCCAGAGTGACCTTGGGACTGCAGATTTAGAGGAGTGGGGCTGAGGGGTCTGGATGGTAGTTTCTACAAAGTCAGTGCAGTTTCTGCCCTTGCTGGCACATATGCGCACTGAGAGTAGCACCACCAGACCTGTGCCCAGTTCTCCTGAGTCTAGGGCACTTCTTCCGTGTGTGTGTGTGTGTGTGTGTGTGTGTGTGTGTGTGGCGGGCAGGAGATTTCTGAGGTGCTGAAAGCCCAGAGCTGTGTCTGCCGCCTACTGCTGATCCCTGGGAGTGCCTCCGCAGTTGTAATTGCCCTGCCTTAGGCCGGCCAGAAAGGGTGGGGGCTGGGGATGGAGGGGTCTTCTCTCTCCCAGCCCAGCCATGTCACACTCTTCCCGCAGGCCAGAAAAGGTGGTGGCTGGCAGTGGAGGAGTCTCTTCTCTCCTAGCCCAGAAAAATCACACTCTTCCCAGCCTCTTCCCTGGGTCAGAGCTGCACTTCGGTCTTCCCAGAGCCTGAGCACTAAGGCTCCTCTGTAATCTGACACTACTCCTCATTTCAGGTGCCAGTTTAAGTCCCTGGAAGGGTGGGGGTAGGATTGGGAGAGTGGGAGGAGGGGCCCAGGTATGGAGTTTGTGTCTAGGGCCAAGCTGGAGGTCTCAGCTGAGGTTACTGCCTCAAATGCTGGATATGCTGCCCCCTCGGCGGGAGAGATCAGCTGTGGGACGCAGGGAAAGAGCCCACCTCCTGGCTTTTGTGTTCTCTGTTCCATCCTGGGATCCCCTGCGTCTCTGCAGCCACGGATGCCAGCCGCGTCTCCCGAGCCGCAGGTGCAGGCCGCGTCTCCCGAGCCGCAGGTGCGGGCCCCGTCTCCACAGCTGCGGATGTGGCCATGTCTCCACTCTGCTCCCTTCCCTCTTCCCCTGCTTGCCCAGTTTGCCCACCTTCAAGTAATCCTTGCAGGAGTCTCTTAGCTGTTCTGTGTGATGAGCAGAGAGTCCTTTGATGGGTCATAGATGTTCCGTTTGTGGTAAGATCCGGAGGAGAACTCAAAAAGTTCATCCCGCTGCCGCCATTCCTATGACCTCCTGATCCCATCTTGAGAAGTCATTTTATTCTTCCTTGCAGAGTTCTTTAATTTGATCTACTTAAGAAAATTTTCCAAGTTGCCACCAGTGATAAAAAAAAAAGTCTTTATCTTTTCTAGAAAACCTCAGAACTTACCAGAGGCCAGCATGTTGAAAGGAAACAACACATTTTATCATCCTGAAAGCCTTGCTCCCCTTCTGCCTGCCTAGGCAGTCTCCACCAAACAAAATGTCACTCTTTGAGGCTTCCTTTAAACCACCCTCTCGCTCACCCGTACGTGCAACCCCACAGAGACAGTTAGCTTTCTGTTGACCTTTACTAATCAGCTGTGTGACTTCAGGCTGATCACTTCAACTCTCTAAGCCTCTGTTTCCTCCTAGGTGTGTGGGGGGTGGGGTGGGCGGGAGGCATATAGTTTGACCTTGAAGGTCCCTAAATTCTAGCCATAGAGTTGAAGTTGTTCAGCCTGGGAGCCACCATCTCTATTGCAAGACCTTCATCCGGTCCTCACTTTTCTGCTGAGGATATTTTTCTTCTCTTCTCAGTCCTAGCCTAGTTTGTCCTATTTTCCTGCCTTGAAAGGACTCTATCCAAGGCTGTTCCCACTCATCTTTTCAACCGAAAATCTTTGCCACCTCTTACAGGTCTTTGCCTCCAGGCAGGACTCCTCACTTCTTCCTAATCCTAGACTTCTTCCCTCCCTTCTGAAGAAGTCAGAGCAGGATTCTTTACTCCTTTATTCCACTTCTGTTTCCCACCAATAATTCACCTTATTATTGTTTAGCTAAGACACATAGAGGACTCTAGCATTCTTAACAAAGCAACACAAAAGCTTGGCTCCAAATATTTTTTTTTTTTTTAAATTAAATTTATTGGGGTGACAATTGTTAGTAAAATTACATAGATTTCAGGTGTACAACTCTGTATTACATCATCTATAAATCCCATTGTGTGTTCATCACCCAGAGTCAGTTCTTGCATCACCATATATTTGATCCCCCTTACCCTCACCTCCCCCCCCCACCCCCCTTACCCTCTGGCAACCACTAAACTATTGTCCGTGTCTATGAGTTTCTGTTTCTCATTTGTTTGTCTTGTTCTTTTGTCGTTTTTGGTTTATATACCACATATCAGTGAAATCACATGGTTCTCTGCTTTTTCTGTCTGACTTGTTTCGCTCAGCATTACTCTCTCAAGATCCATCCATGTTGTCACAAATGTTCCTATATCATCTTTTCTCACTGCCGAATAGTATTCCATTGTGTATATGTACCACAACTTCTTTATCCATTCATCTATCGAAGGACATTTTGGTTGTTTCCATGTCTTGGCCACCGTAAACAAAGCTGCAATGAACATTGGCGCACACGTGTCTTTATCTCTAAATGTTTTCAGATTTTTTGGGTAGATACCCAGGAGAGGGATTGCTGGGTCATATGGCAATTCTATTCGTAATTCTTTGAGGAATCTCCACACTGCCTTCCATAACGGCTGCACCAGTCTGCATTCCCACCAACAGTGTATGAGGGTTCCTTTTTCTCCACAGCCTCTCCAACATTTGTTACTATTTGTCTTGTTGATGATAGCCATTCTGACTGGGGTGAGGTGATATCTCATTGTGGTTTTGATTTGCATTTCTCTGATGATTAGTGATGTTGAGCATTTTTTCATATGTTTATTTGCCATTTGTATGTCCTCTTTGGAGAAATGTCTCTTCAAGTCCTCTGCCCATTTTTCAATTGGGTTGTTTGTTTTTTGTTGTTGAGTTGCATGAGTTCCTTGTATATTCTGGATACTAGCCCCTTATCGGAGGCACTGTTTGCAAAAATCTTCTCCCATTCAGTTGGTGGCCTCTTTATTTTGTCAATGGTTTCTTTTGCTGTGCAGAAGCTTTTAAGTTTCATATAGTCCCATTCGTTTATTTTAGCTTTTACTTCCATTGCCTTTGGAGTCAAGTTCATAAAATGCTCTTTGAACCCAAGGTCCATAAGTTTAGTACCTATGTTTTCTTCTATGCAGTTTATTGTGTCAGGTCTTATGCCTAAGTCTTTGATCCATTTTGAATTAACTTTGGTACATGGTGACAAATAGCAGTCCAGTTTCATTCTTTATCACGTGGCTATCCAATTCTCCCAGCACCATTTATTGAAGAGGCTGTCTTTGCTCCATTGTATGTTTTTAGCTTCTTTGTCAAAAATTATCTGTCCATATTTATGTGGTTTTATTTCTGGGTTCTCAATTCTATTCCATTGGTCTATGTGTCTGTTTTTCTGCCAATACCATGCTGTTTTGATTATTGTGGCCCTGTAGTACAGGCCAAAGTCAGGAAGTGTGATACCTCCATTATAGTTCTTTTTTCTTAAGATTGCTTTGGCTATTCAGGGTCTTTTGTGGTTCCAAACAAATCTGATGATTTTTTGTTCTATTTCTTTAAAATATGCCATTGGGATTTTGATGGGGATTGCATTGAATCTGTATATTGCTTTGGGTAATATGGCCATTTTAACTATGTTGATTCTTCCAATCCATGAGCACGGAATGTCTTTCCATTTCTTTGTGTCTTCTTCAATTTCTTTCAAAAATGTCTTATAGTTTTCAGCATATAGGTCTTTCACATCCTTGGTTAAGTTTATTCCTAGGTATTTTATTCTTTTTGCTGCAATTGCAAAAGGAATTGTTTTTTGTATTTCTTTTTCTGAGATTTCATTGTTAGTATATAGGAAGGCAATGGACTTTTGTGCGTTGATTTTGTAGCCAGCAACTTTACTGTATTTGTTGATTGTTTCTAATAGCTTTTTGGTGGAGTCTTTAGGGTTTTCTATATATAGCATCATGTCATCTGCAAAGAGTGATAATTTAACTTCTTCATTCCCAATTTGGATGCCTTTTATTTCTTTCTCTTGCCTGATTGCTCTGGCAAGGACTTCCAACACTATGTTGAAAAGCAGAGGTGATAGGGGACAGCCCTGTCGTGTTCCTGAACGTAGAGCAAAGGGCTTCAGTTTTTCTCCATTAATTATGAGATTAGCAGAGGGCTTGTCATATATGGCCTTTATTATGTTAAGGTATTTTCCTTCTATACCCATTTTATTAAGTGTTTTAATCATAAATGGATGTTGTATCTTGTCAAATGCTTTTTTGCATCAATTGATATAATCATATGATTTTTGTCCTTTATTTTGTTTATGTGATGTATCACATTGATGGATTTGCGTATGTTGAACCATCCTTGTGCCCCGGGGATGAACCACACTTGGTCGTGATGAATAATCTTTTTAATGCATTGTTGTATTCGATTTGCTAGAATTTTATTTAGGATTTTTGCATCGGTATTCATTAGAGATATTGGTCTGTAGTTTTCAATTGTTGTGCTGTCCTTACCAGGTTTTGGTATCAGGGTAATGTTGGCCTCATAAAATGAGTTAGGGAGTACTGTCTCTTCTTCGATTTAGTGGAAGAGTTTGTGCAGAATTGGTATTAGATCCTCTTTGAAGGTTTGGTAGAATTCACTAGTGAAGCCATCTGGTCCCGGACTTTTGCTTTTGGGAAGGTTTTGGATGACTGATTCAATTTCGTTACTGATGATCGGTCTGTTTAGATTTTCCAGTTCTTCATGGTTCAGCCTTGGAAGGCTATATGTTTCTAAGAACTTGTCCATTTCTTCTAGGTTGTTGAATTTGGTGGCATATAGTCCTTCATAGTATTCTTGGATGATCCTTTGTATTTCTGTGGTGTCCGTGATAACTTCCCCTTTTACGTTTCTGATTTTGTTAATCAGTGTCTTCTCTCTTTTTATCTTAGTAAGTCTAGCCAAGGGTTTGTCAATTTTGTTAATCTTTTCAAAGAACCAGCTCTTTGTCACATTAATTTTTTCTATTGTCTTTTGTTCTCTATTTCATTTAGTTCTGCTCTAATTTTTATTATTTCCTTTCTTCTGCTGACCTTGGGTTTTACTTGTTCTTCTTTTTCTAGTTCTTTAAGGTGTAACATGAGGTTATTTATTTGGGAGTTTTCTTGTTTCTTGAGATAGGCCTGTAATGAGATAAATTTCCCTCTTAAAACTGCTTTCGCTGCATCCCAAAAATTTTGGTAGGATGTATTTTCATTGTCATTTGTTTCTATGTATCTTTTGATCTCTCCTCTAATTTCTTCTTTGACCCAGTCCTTCTTTAAAAGTATGTTGTTTAATCTCCATGTATTTGTGTTTTTCCCCCGCTTTCTTTTTACAGTTGATATCCAATTTCAAAGCCTTGTGATCAGAGAATATGCATGGTATGATTTCAATCTTCTTAAATTTGTTGAGACTGATTTTATGTCCCAGTATATGGTCTATCCTTGAGAATGTTCCATGTACACTAGAAAAGAATGTATAGTCTGATGTTTTAGGATGAAGTGCTCTATAAATGTCAATTATGTCCATTTCATCTAATGTGTCATTTAGGGCTACTATTTCGTTATTTATTTTCTGTTTGGATGATCTATCCATAGCTGTCAATGATGTATTTAAGTCCCCTAGTATAATTGTGTTTTGGTCAATTTCTTCCTTTAGTTCTGTTAGTAGTTGCTTGGTGTATTTCGGTGCTCCCTGATTGGGGGCATAAATATTGATGACTGTTATGTCTTCTTGTTGTACAGTCCCCTTCACCATTATGAAATGTCCATCTTTATCTCTTGTTATCTTTTTCACCTTGAAGTCTGTTTCATCTGATATCATTATGGCTACACCTGATTTTCTCTGGGTACCATTTGCTTGGAGTGTCAATTTCCACCCTTTCACTTTGAGTCTATGCTTGTCCTTGTAGCTGAGATGTGTCTCTTGGAGACAGCATATGGTTGGGTTTAGTTTTTGATCCAATCTGCTACTCTGTGCCTTTTTATTGGTGAGTTCAGTCCATTTACATTTAGGGTGATTATTGATATGTGAGGATTTCCTGTCATTCTATCTTTAGTTTTCTGGTAAGGCTGTGTCTCCATTGTTTCTTTGCCTTTTGTTGTTGTCTATTATTTCTGTGTGGTGGTATTCTATGATGTTTCCTCTGTTTCTTCTTTTATTTCAGTATATATTTCAATTCTGGATTTATTTTGAGTGGTTACCCTTAAGTTTATGTAAAAGAAAGTTTGATATTTAGAGTATTCCATTTTCTTCAGCACGCTTACTTTCTCCATTCCCATATTCCGTTCAGGCCTTTACTCTCCCCTTTTTGAGTTTTGGTTGCCACAAATTGTCCCTGTTGATGGTGGTCGAATAGCCTCCTTTAGTATTTCTTGTAGTGCAGGTCGTGTATTAGAAAATTCCTCAGCTTCTGTATGTCTGGAAAGGTCTTTATTCCTCCTTCATATCTAAAGGATATCTTTGCTGGATATATTATTCTTGGCTCATGATTTCTCTCTTTCAATAGTTTGAATATTTGGTTCCACTCCTCCTGGCTTGTAGAGTTTCTGCTGAAAAATCTGATGATAATCTAATGGGCTTTCCTTTGTATGTTACCGTCTTCTTTTCCCTGGCTGCCTTGAGGATTCTTTTCTTTGTCGTTGATTTTAGACAGCTTCAATACAATGTGCCTTGGAGAAGGCCTGTTGGGATTGAGGTAACTAGGTGTTCTATTTGCTTCTTGGATTCGAGGGTCCAGTTCTGTCCACAAATTTGGGAAGTTCTCATCGACAATTTGTTTGAATATATTCTCTGTTCCCTTCTCTCTTTCTTCTCCTTCTGGTATGCCCATTATTCTTATATTGCTCTTTCTGATGGAGTCAGAAAGTTCTTGTAGAGTTCTTTCATTTCTTTTAAGTCTCAAGTCTCTTTCTTCTTCTATCTGTGTCATTTCCAGGTTTCTATCTTCGATGTCACTGATTCTTTCCTCCATCTGGTCAACTCTACTACCTAAGCTGGTTATTTCATTCTTAATTTCTTCTATTGAGTTCTTAATCTCCAGAAATTCTATTTGGTTCTTTTTTAAGATTTCAATCTCTTTCGTAAAATGCTCATGCTGTTCTTTGATTGAGTTTCTGAGTTCATTTAACTGCCTATCTGTGTTTTCTTGTATCTCGTTGAGTTTTTTCAGAACTGCAATCTTGAATTCTCTGTCATTTAAGTCACATATTTCTGTATCTTTAAGTCCCTTCTCTGGAGATTTTTCACTTTCTTTCTGAGCTATCTTGTTGCCTTGGTTATTCATGGCGATTACTGGTTTACTATTTCTCTTCCTAGACATCTACAGGAGTGACTTCTGCAACAGGTTGATAGAAAGCGGTCTTTCTTTTGTTTGCCAGTACTTGTTGGTAGAATGTTTTATTATTTCTCCAACTGCAACTTATTTTTCTTCTCCCACACGGTAGTGCTGTTTTCTCTGCACTATTCCAACTTCTCACACAATGGGGGGATTCCCTGGGAGACGGGCTTCTCCTCTATTTATAGTTCGTCTAGGTCACAGGGCGCAGTGTCCCGGGGGGTATGCGGAGAGCTTTTGATGTTCCAAAGCTCTTCAAGCTCCTGATTCAGAGCCCGTATGTTTCAGCAGTTCTGTTTACTCCTACAGGGATCCGCCCAGATAGGTGGGGTCAGGGGCGGGGTGAGTTGTGAGAGGTAGCCCAGAGCAATGGCGGCGACCACCACCACAGCCGATCCTGCTTGCACAGGTCTCTCCCCTTTGCCGGAACTAGTTGGGCTGCGAATTTGTGTCTGCGGTACACAGTTCTCAAAATAGCAAATTTTCTGTTGTTTTGATCTGACACTGCTACTGTTTTGCTTCTAGCACCGGGCAGGTGGGGGCGGGGCGAGCTCTGGGAGGGGAGGGAGGGGGCGGCTAGTCTCAGTGCCTAAGGCTCCGTTCTCTGCTCGGCAGTGAGGGCTTAAACCACCGTTTTCAGCCTTTTTCCCTCAGTCTTTTCTCCGAGGTCTCTGCCGTGAGCGTTGGGTTCAGCTGTGTTATATGCTGTCCCTCAGCCCCGTGGGCCAGAAGCGGAGCCCTAGCAGTCCGAGTTCTTCCCTCTCCCGCAGCTGCGGTAGCTCCGGGAAGCAGCGAGCTCCGCGCACTGAGCTGGGTCTGCGTCCTCCGCCCTGCTGCTCCGTCTCCGCGCGCTTCTCCCTTTCCTCCTCCCTCCACTCGCGCGAATCTCCCACCTGTAGGTGATTTCAGTTGGTAGTGGGCCTCTTCGTCTTGCCTGTCTGCTGTGCAGGGAGTCCTTTGTGGAGTTTTTGTTGTTCGATTCTTTGTAAATTCCAGGGGAGCTTTACAGAGGCTCACCTCACTCCGCCATTTTTCCGGAAGTCGGCTCCAAATATTAACATTTAGAATTAATCACATCCCATTACCAGCCAAGAAGTGAGTATGATGAGAAAGAGCTTGCTGTAGGGTTTCTGTGCTTTCCTTGTCACAAGTGACCGATGGTTTTCGAACAAAAATAAATACTAGGCATGCTTGATAAAAATGTGTACACCAAACCAAAAAGACAAAATGGAGAGTAAACTGACAACCATTGCAGTTATATTTTTCATTCAAAGACACTGGTTGTGTATACTGAAGTCACATTGTCATGCCATAATAAAATCCATACTTAATTGGGGGAAAAGGCAGACAAACCTGTACAGGTTTGGGTATTTTTTACACCAGACATTAAGTTCAAATACCAGACTGTTCAGTTCAAAACCAATCACATGATCACCCTGCTGCCAGTGGAAGCCTGGGGCCAAAACAGCTAATTTGAGATCCTGAAGAACAAGTCCAGGGGCAAAGCCAGCACTGTGGGTTTCAGGGGATCAATCGCTTCAAATAACTGTCATCCTATGACTATCTTCCTTCCCTCCTTCATGGGCTGGCTTTGAAACTTCCTCAATGGCCTGTTACCTTAGTCTTCACCAGATTGTCAACAGTGTTTTCTTTTTCAAATGTGTTCAGAGGAACAGCTGTGTCACTGTCACCCCAGCAGAAGGACTATGAGCTCAGAGCCAGCCCTGAGAGGTCACTCGAGCCCACACTCTCCCTGCTCAGAAGGTTGGCCAGCAGGTAAACCTTAGGGATACTGCAGGGCCACTCTCCCCAAAGAGCCTGAAGCAAAGCTCAAAAGATTTTATCAACTGGTAGGAAGCAGAAAAATATTAAATGGGTGGAAGGGAAATAAAGTATTTTGGTATAAACCTGCCTTGGGGAGTCTCTGCAAGCCACTATTCGGATGCTACAAGCAATCTTTTCCCCAGAGGTTCCTCACAAATACTTAGATGCCAAACAAAAATACACAATTTCAGAACTTCCAAGAACCCCTGAAGTTCCCTCCAGTGGCACAATGGCTCTGTGTGTGAGGAGATTGTAGCCTGAGGCAGAGGAAAGGGGGGTGAAATCTAAGAACCACCAACCACCCTACTAAGAAGTCAGATGTTAGCAATCACCACCACTTGGGTCTCTCAAAAGGTCAGGTAACTCCAGACTGGTCAGGTTTTCATTCATTCATTCAGCAGTGAGGGGTTCAGCAGTCTTTGTCCTATTAGAACTGTTTTCATGGGGAAATATATAAGCAAATATGTGATCATAAAACATCTGATAAATTTTCTTAGAGACACAAAAGTTGAGGTGCTGAGCATGCATGAAGAAGAAGGAAGACCGAACACCCAAGCCCAGAAGGAAGTCACGTCTAAACTGAGAATAAAGGAAGACAAGGAACTGGCCAGGAAAAGGGGGTGAATGAGTGTTCCAGACTGCTTTCCCTAACACCTGGGAGTGACAAAGAGAGTTGCCATATTCCATGATATTGAAAGAAGTTCAGTTTAGCTGGAACAGAAAGGTGGGAGGGGATGGTAGTGAGAGATGAGACTGGAAAAGGAAGCAGCAGGTGGGTAGTGGTTTATAGGTGCTTTAAGGAGTCTGGATATTCTCCTAAAGGTATCTGGATAGTCTTACATGGGAGAGAGGAACAAAATGGAAGTGGGAAACAGATGACATCATCAGATCTGCAATTTAGAATCATTTTTCTTCGGAGCAAGATCTTGACCTTGGGCTCTTTGTTATCGTTGACACACTCAGTACTGCTGTCATGGTAATTGGGGAAAAATAAAAGTTAAAAAAAATAAACAGGAGGTAGGAGACTTAAGATGAGAGAAGTCCCTTAATATGGTCGTCATTATGGGAAGCAAGCTTTAGGCCTGCGGGTCCAAGGTTCCCTAAAATCCACATCTGAAGGGAATGCCCTCCCCTCCTCCAATGTCAGGGAAGAGCCAGGCCATCAGTCTTCCCTGGAGAGAAGGAGTGATGCTGCTCACAGACCAGGCTCCCCTTCATTGCCCCTAGGCTGTTTTCCAGCCAACTGAACCCCATCAGATAAGGTTGAGTCTCTGTGTATAAAAGATGACAAGAGTCACACTGTTCCATCATCAACACCCTAAACCCACAGGGACCAAAGCATCTCTCCCACCCTCAGTCAGCACATAGCCAAAGTGAGGCTACTGGCGTTGCTCTAGGATATCCCTGGAAAGCACATAGCCTGAAGCATGGCTGCCTATCTATGCAGTTGACACCTTTCCTGCAGGGCCTGCCTGCAGCTTGCTCTGCTATCTAGGTAAAGGCAGGGCCCTGACTCTGAGCTTAGAGGGGTTTATACCCTGGGACTAAGAGGGGGAGAGAATATTATGGGAAGCCTGCTTCAGGTTGCAACCTGGTTAGGATCTTGTGGGCAACTTCCAGCAGGTACCAGCATTGGGGGGACTTCACACTCATGGCAAAAATCTGAAATTGGGGTTACAGGATCATTTAGCCTGAAGGAGAGATGGAAAGGCTTGGAAGCACATACAGTGGTGAGAGAAGAGTAAAGAGGGGACTACAGCCCTTCAAATGAAGGCAAATGATCCACTTAACTAGAAATGATCTATGCCTTAGGTGTGAAGAAGAATCAGGGTGCAACCAAAGACCCTTGATCCCCATCAGGGCAACAGCATCTTCTTGAGCAATTCAAGATCCCTAAAGGATGAGTGACTTTAAGAGGTGCCTTATTTTAGGCAAAAAAGAAAAAAAAGATGTTAAATATAGCTCCTTAGAAACACATGTATAGATATAACAACAACTCACATTTACATAGAGCTTTATAGTTTGCAAAATTTTATCACCATCATCTTGGATCTTCTTCACAAATTAAATGAGGTGGAAAAGGAAACGTATTATTATCATTACCACTTGACAGATGAGGAAGCTGGGAGGAGGCGAAGTGAAACAGGTGTGACACAGCACAAAGACATAAGATTTGGGGCTGAAATATATGGATTCCAGCCCTGCCTCTCCTACTAACTGAATTTGCAAAAGTAATTTTGTGTATGAGGTCAGACAATTAAGTTCAAGAATTTGCCACCATGTGCTTACACTGGCAGCACTATACAAAAAGCTTGGTAAGGTTTCATAACCTTGGTATATCAGTGTATCACAGCTGTGTTCCTGTCAACGTGTGATGATGTCTTGCTGAGTGCCATTCATTACTGTTGTTGCGTGTTTATGTGTGCTATCATGAGAATGTCCAAGCTTGAATTAGGGTAATGAACAAACATTAAATTTCTCATAAAAACGGCAGCATGAAGTGAGCCTCTTGAAATCTCCCCTGAAATTTACAACAAACTGAACAACTATAACTCTACAAAGGACTCCCTGCACAGCAGACAGGCAAAACTAAGAGGCGCACTACTGAAATCACCTAAAGGTGGGCAAATTGCACAAGTGGGGAGGAGGGAAAGGAGAAGCACAGAGGCGGGGCCACCTGGGTGCAGGACGCAGACCTAGCTCAGTGCTCCGAGCTCGCTGCATCCTGGAACTACCACAGCGGCGGGAGAAGGAAGAACTCGGACTGCTAGGGCTCTGTTTATGGCCCACAGGGCTGAGGGGACAGCATATAACACAGCTGAACCCAACGCTCATGGCAGAGACCTCAGAGCAAAGACTGAGGGAAGAAGGCTGAAAACGATGGTTTAAGCCCTCACTGCCGCAGAAAATGGAAGCCTCAGGCACTGAGACTAGCCACCCCCTCCCCACCATCCCAGAGCTCACCCCACCTCCACCTGCCCAGTGTTAGAAGCGAAACAGTAGCAGTGTCAGATCAAAAGAACAGAATATTTACATTTCTGAGAACTGTGGTCCACAGACATGGACTCGCAGCCCAACTAGTTCCAGCAAAGGGGAGGGAGCTGTGGTAGCAGGACTGGCTGTGGTGGTGGTCACCACCATTGCTCTGGGCCACCTCTCACAACCCACCCCACCACTGTCCCTACCTATCTGGGCGGTTCCGTGCAGGAGTAAAGAGAGCTGCTGAAGAACATGGGCTCTGAATCTGGGGCAGGAAGAGCTTTGGAATCTCAGAAGCTCTCCACATGCCCCCACGGAGGTGGTGCCCTATGACCCAGGCAAACTGTTCACAGAGGAGAAGCCCACCTTCCAGGGAATTCTCCCATTGTGTGAGAAGCCAGAATAGTGCGGATAAAATATAATGCTACAGTGTGAGGGAGAATAAAGGGTTGCAGGCAGTGAGAAAGTAAAACATTCTACCAACACCTACTGGAAAACAAAAGAAAGACTTCTTCCTATCAAACTATTGCACAACCCACTCCTGTAGATGTCTAGGAAAAGAAATAATAAATCATTAATTGCCATGAATAACCAAGGCAATAAGACAGCTCAGAAAGAAAGTGAAAAGTCTGCAGAAAATGAACTTAAAGACATGGAAATAGATGACTTAAATGACAGAGAATTCAAGATTGCAGTTCTTAAAACACTCAATGAAATGCAAGAAAACACAGACAGGCAGTTTAATGAACTCAGAAACACAATCAAAGAACAAAATGAACATTTCACCAAAGAGATTGAAATTTTAAAAAAGAATCAAATAGAATTTCTGGAGATTAAGAACTCAATAGAAGAAATGAAGAATGAAATAGCCAGCTTAGGTAGTAGAGTTGACAAGATAGAGGAAAGAATCATGACACTGAAGATAAAATCTGGAAATGACATGGACGGAAGAAGAAAGAAACTTGAGACTTAAAAGAAATGAAAGAACTCTACAAGAACTTTCTGACTCCATCAGAAAGAGCAATATAAGAATAATGGGCATACCAGAAAGAGAAGAAAGAGAGAAGGGAACAGAGAGTATATTCAAACAAATAGTCGATGAGAACTTCCCAAACTTGTGGACAGAACTGGATCTCGAATCAAAGTAGCAAATAGAACACCTAATTACCTCAACCTCAACAGCCTTCTTCAAGGCACATTGTACTGAAGCTGTCTAAAATCAATGACAAAGAAAGAATCCTCAAAGCAGCCAGGGAAAAGAAGACAGTAACCTGCAAAAAAAAAAAAGCCCATTAAATTATCATCAGATTTTTCAGCAGAAACTCTACAAACAAGGAGGGAGTGCAATCAAATATTCAAATTATTGAAAGAGAGAAATTATGAGCCAAGAATAATATATCCAGCAAAGATATCCTTTAGATATGATGAAGGAGAGATAAAGACCTTTCCAGACACACAGAAGCTGAGGGAATTTTCTAACACACGACCTGCACTACAAGAAATACTAAAGGAGGCTATTCGACCACCATCAACAGGGACAATTTGTGGCAACCAAAACATAAAAGGGAGGAGAGTAAAAGCCTGACCAGAATATGGGAAAGGAGAAACTAAGCATGATGAGGAAAATGGAATACTCTAAATATGAAACTTTCTTTTACTTAAACTTAATGGTAACCACTCAAAAAAAATCCAGAATTGAAATATATAACACAATAAAAGATGAAACAGAGGGAAACATCATAGAATACCACCACACAGAAATAATAGACAACAACAAAAAGGCAAAGAGACAATAGAGACACAGTCTTACCAGAAAACTAAAGATAGAATGACAGGAAATCCTCACATATCAAAAAAGACCCTAAATGTAAATGGACTGAATTCACCAATAGAAAAGCACAGAGTAGCAGATTGGATCAAAAAACTAAACCCAACCATATGCTGTCTCCAAGAGACACATCTCAGCTACAAGGACAAGCATAGACTCAAAGTGAAAGGGTGGAAATTGACACTCCAAGCAAATGGTACCCAGAGAAAATCAGGTGTAGCCATACTGATATCAGATGAAACAGACTTCAGGATAAAAAAAAGGTAGCAAGAGACAAAGATGAACATTTCATAATGATAAGGGGGACTATACAACAAAAAGACTTAACAGTCATCAATATTTATGCCTCCCAATCAGGGAGCACCAAAATATACCAAGCAACTATTAACAGAACTAAAGGGAGAAATTGACCAAAACACAATTAGAGTAGGGGACCTAAATACATCATTGACAGCTATGGATAGATCATCCAAACAGAAAATAAAGAATAGCAGCCTTAAATGACACATTAGATAAAATGGACATAATTGACATTTTTAGAGCACTTCATCCTAGAACATCAGACTATAAATTTTTTTCTAGTGTACATGGAACATTCTCAAGGGTAGACCATATATTGGGACATAAAACTAGCCTCAGCAATTTAAGAAGATTGAAATCATACCAAGCATATTCTCTCATCACAAGGCTTTGAAATTGGATATCAACTGCAAAAAGAAAGCAGAAAAAAACACAAATACATGGAGATTAAACAACACACTTTTAAAGAACGGCCAGATTGGAGGAGGAAAAATGGCGGCATGAGGTGAGCCGCTGTAAAGCTCCCCTGGAATTTACAACGAATCGAACAACAATAACTCCACAAAGGACTCCCTGCACAGCAGACAGGCAAGACGAAGAGGCCGACTACTGAATTCACCTAAAGGTGGGCGAATTGCACGAGCGGGGGGAGGAGGGAAGGGAGAAGTGCGACAACAGAGCCGCGCGGGCGCAGGACACAGACCTAGCTCAGTGCTCTGAGCTCGCTGCTTCCCGGAACGACCGCAGCTGCGGGAGAGGGAAGAACTCGGACTGCTAGGGCTCCGCTTATGGCCCACAGGGCTGAGGGGGCAGCATATACCACGGCTGAACCCTACGCTCACGGCAGAGACCTCGGAGAAAAGACTGAGGGAAGAAGGCTGAAAACGGTGGTTTAAGCCCTCACTGCCGAGCAGAGAACAGAAACCTTAGGCACTGAGACTAGCCACCCCCTCCCTATCCTCCCAGAGCTTGCCCCACCCCCATCTGCCCAGTGCTAGAAGCGGAACAGTAGCAGTGTCAGATCAAAAGAACAGAATATTTGCTGTTCTGAGAACTGTGGACCGCAGACACAAATACGCAGCCCAACTAGTTCTGGCTCAGGGGAGGGAGCTGTGGAAGCAGGACCAGCTGTGGTGGTGGTCGCTGCCATTGCTCTGGGCCACCTCTCACAACTCACCCCGCCCCTAGTCCCACCTATCTGGGCGGATCCCTGCAGGAGTAAACAGAACTGCTGAAACATACGGGCTCTGAATCTGGAGCTGGAAGAGCTTTGGAACATCAAAAGCTCTCCACATACCCACCTGGACACTGTGCCCTGTGACCTAGATGAACTATCAACAGATGAGAAGCCCATCTCCGAGGGAATCCCCCCATTGTGTGAGAAGCTGGAATAGTGCAGAGAAAACATAGTACTACCGTGTGGCAGAAGAAAAATAAGCTGCAGTTGGAGAAAAAATAAAACATTCTACCAACAAGTACTGGAAAACAAAAGAAAGACCACTTCATATCAACCTGTTGCAGAAGCCACTCCTGTAGATGTCTAGGAAGAGAAATAGTAAATCAGTAATTGCCATGAATAACCAAGGCAACAAGATAGCTCAGAAAGAAAGTGAAAAATCTCCAGAAAAGGCACTTAAAGATACAGAAACATGTGACTTAAATGACAGAGAATTCAAGATTGCAGTTCTGAAGAACGGCGGGGTCAAAGAAGAAATAAGAGGAGAGATCAAAAGATACATAGAAACAAATGACAATGAAAATACATCCTACCAAAATTTTTGGGATGCAGTGAAAGCAGTTTTAAGAGGGAAATTTATATCATTACAGGCCTATCTCAAGAAACAAGAAAAATCCCAAATAAATAACCTCATGTTACACCTTAAAGAATGAGAAAAAGAAGAACAAGTGAAACCCAAGGTCAGCAGAAGAAAGGAAATAACAAAAATCAGAGCAGAACTAAATGAAATAGAGAACAAAAAGACAATAGAAAAAATTAATGTGACAAAGAGCTGGTTCTTTGAAAAGATTAACAAAATTGACAAACCCTTGGCTAGACTCATTAAGATAAAAAGAGAGAAGACACTGATTAACAAAATCAGAAACGTAAAAGGGGAAGTTATCACGGACACCACAGAAATACAAAGGATCATCCAAGAATACTATGAAGGGGGGAGGTGACGTCATAGCAATGGCGGCAGCGGGGCGCACTTTTTGAGTTCTCCGTCGGATCTTATCAGAAACGGGAAGCTTATAACCCATCAAAGGACTCTCTGCTCATCACGCAGAACAGCGAAGAGACTCGCGCAGGGATTTCTTGCAGGTGGGGAAAAATTGGGCGAGCAGGGGAAGAAGGAAGGGAGCGGAGCGGAGACACGCCGCACCTGCGGCGGCGGTGGGGACGCTGGTTGGGATCGCGTCCACACCTGTGGCGGTAGAAATTGCCCCCACCCTCGGGTTGTGGAAATCTGCTCCGCACCTGTGCCTGTGAAATTCCAGCCCACACCCACGGCTACAGATACGCAGGATATCCCAGGACGGAGGAGAGCCCGGAAGCCACGAGGTGGGCGTTTGCCCTCGTCCCCACAGCGGACCTCTCCCGCTGCAGGGGCAGCATATCCAGCATTAACTTCAGCTAATAACCTCAGTTGGTCCTTGGGCCGGACAAGGAACACAGACTCCGTGCCTGGGCACCTTCCCCCGCTCTTCTGACCCTACCCCCGCCTTTCTAGAGACTTGATCTAGCCCCTGCACTAAGGAGCAGCGGCAGATTACAGAGGCGCCTTGGAGCCCCGGCTCCGGGAAGACAGGCGGGCCCAGGGAGGAGGCTAGGAGCTGGGAATCTTCCGCCCCCAGCCACCACCTTTTCTGGCCTGCGGGAAGAGTGTTAAGACAGCGGGGCTGGGAAAGAGAAGACCCCTCCTTCCATCCCCAGCCCCCACCCTTTCTAGCCAGCCTAGAGCGGGGCAAACACATCCCCAGCTGCAGAGACTCAGGGGTTCCCAGGAAAAAAGAGAGAACACAAAAGCCAAGTGCCGGACTCTACTTTGCGTCCCACAGCAGACCTCTCCCTCCCGCAGAGGGAGGATATCTAGCATTTGAGACTATTAAACTCCATACCTGGGCCCCTCCCCGCTCTTCCAATCCTACCCCACCCTTCCAGAGACTTAAACTGGCTCCTGATCTGAAGAGCAGTGTCAGATTACAGAGGAGCCTTGGGGTTTGGGCTAAGGGAAGACTGGCCGCTGGCTTTGGTCCAGGGAAGAGGCTGAGAAGAGTGTGGTTTGCCCTGGACTAGGAGACAGAAGACTCATCCACCCCCAGATACCACCGTTTCTGGCCTGTGGGTGGGGTGTGACACAGCTGGGCTAGGAAAGAGAAGACCCCTCTTTCCATCCCCAGCCCCCACCCTTTCTGGCCTGCCTAGGGCGTGGCAATTACATCGGCGGAGGCACTCCCAGGGATCAGTAGTAAGTGGTATATACAGCACTCAGCTTTCAGCAGCTGAGGAATTCCCTGCCGGCCACACACACACACAGGGAAGAGGTGCCCTAAGACTCAGGAGAGCTGGACACAGGGCTGGTGGTGCTATTCTCGGTGTGCATATGTGCCGGCAAGGGCAGAAACTGCACTGACTTTGTAAAACCTACTGTCCAGACCCCTCAGCCCCACGCATCTAAAGCTGCAGCCTCAGAGTCACTCTGGGCATCAGGTGACCGGCTCTACCTGCACAATACGCAGGGGATTACTTGGTGGGCTTAAGCCACAACTGGCGCTGTTTTTTTTTTTTTTTTTTTTTTTTTTTTTTTTTCTTTTTTTTTTTTTTTTTTCTTTTTTTCCTTTTCTTTCTGTTTTGATTTGTCTTTATATTTTTGACATCTTTGCCTGTGTCGAGTGGGGATTCTGTGCTACAGCAGAGAACAACTTGGAGATTATTTGGTGGGCTTAAGCCACAACTGGCGCTGTGTTTTTTGTTTGTTTGTTTGTTTGTTTGTTTGTTTGTTTTTGTTCTGTGTTGATTTGTCTTTATATTTTTGACATCTTTGCCTGTGTCGAGTGGGGATTCTGTGCTACAGCAGAGAACAACTTGGAGATTACCTGGTGGGCTTAAGCCACAACTGGCGCTGTCTTTTTTTTTTTTTTTTTTTTTCTTTTCTGTAGATTACTTGGTGGGCTTAAGCCACAACTGGCGCTGTCTTTTTGTTTGTTTGTTTGTTTGTTTGTTTTTTGTTTGTTTGTTTGTTTTTTGTTCTGTGCTGATTTGTCTTTATATTTTTGACATCTTTGCCTGTGTCGAGTGGGGACTCTATGCTATAGCAGAGAACAACCTGGAGATCACTTGGTGGGCTTAAGCCACAACTGGCGCTGTGGTTTTTGTTTGTTTGTTTGTTTGTTTGCTTGTTTTGTTCTGTTTTGATTTGTCTTTATATTTTTGACATCTTTGCCTGTGTCGAGTGGGGACTCTGTGCTATAGCTGAGAACAACCTGGAGATTACTTGGTGGGCTTAAGCCACAACTGGCGCTGTTTTTTTTGTTCTGTTTTGATTTGTCTTTATATTTCTGACATCTTTGCCTATGTCGAGTGGGGGTTGTCGATTGTGTTTTTACATGTGAATGTATTTGACTTTTTCCTTGTTGTTATTGTTGTGCTTGGTGATTTGCTTTGTTCTATAATTGCCCTACCAGTGCCCAGCTTAAGAGGCACAAGATTCAACATACCCAGCGGCCAACCCAGGCCAAGCCAGAGTACTACCGGTTTGACCTACAAGTGACACACTCAGAGGGGATTCTTTACAGGCACATAGAGGCCAAAGGGCAAACCACATCTAAGCGGTCAATCCTCACGCAGCAGAATACCCTCGTGGGCAAAGCCAAGTCTCACAACTAGTCAGCCTAGGAGTTAACTCCACCTACTCACAAGCAAAAGCAATTAAGGATCTTCTTTAACAGGACAATATACACAACACAAGAGTCACTTTTAGAGCACACGCAGGGAGGAGAACAGTAGTGCAAGTCAAATATAAAGGACATTTATTATATACTAATCCAGCAAGAACTAAGAACTCCAGGGCACCTATCTAATACATCGAAGCAAACACAGAGAGTCAGCCAGAATGAGGAAACAAAGAAACATATCCCAAATAAAAGAACAGAAGAAACCTTCAGAAATGGAACTAAATGAAGCAGAGGTAACCAAACTGTCAGAGACAGAGTTCAGAATACTGATGATAAGAATGTTTAAGGAACTTAGAGAGGACATCAAGAAGGATGTAGAAATCATAACGAACAACCAGTTAGAACTAAAGAACACAGTTACCGAAATAAAGAACTCACTTGAAGGAATTAACAGCAGGTTAGATGAAGCAGAGGATCGAATCAGCGACTTAGAAGACAAGTTAGCAGAGATCACCCAAACAGAACAACAGAAAGAAAAAGAATAAAAAACAATGAAGATGGTTTAAGAGACCTATGGGATAACATCAAGCGCAACAACATGCATCATAGGAATACCAGAAGGTGAAGAGAAGAAACAAGGGATTGAGAACATATTTGAAGTAATAATGTCTGAAAATTTCCCTAACCTGATGAAGGAAACCAACATACAAGTCCAGGAAGTGCAGAGAGTTCCAACCAGGATAAACCCAAACAGGTCCACTCCAAGACACATTATAGCTAAAATGGCAAAGATTAAAGACAAAGAGAGAATCCTAAAAGCAGCAAGAGAAAGACAGAGGGTTACATACAAGGGAACTCCCATAAGACTATCAAATGACTTTTCTGCAGAAACATTGAAGGCCAGGAGGGAGTGGCAGGAGATACTCAAAGTGATGGAAAACAAAGGCCTACAACCTAGGTTGCTTTATCCAGCAAGGCTATCATTTAAAATCGACGGGGAGATAAAGAGCTTCCCAGAAAAGAATAAGCTAAAGGAATTCATTACCACCAAGCCAGCATTGCAAGAAATACTAAAAGGACTTCTGTAAATAGAAGAAAGACGAAAACAACTTATCCACAAATTTAAAAATGGCAATAACTATGTACTTATCAATAATCACTTTAAATGTAAATGGTTTAAATGCTCCAATCAAGAGACATAGGGTGGCTGAATGGATAAGAAAGCAAGACCCTTGTATATGCTGTATACAAGAGACTCACCTCAGATCAAAAGACACACACAGGCTAAAAGTGAAGGGTTGGAGTAAGATATTCCATGCAAATGGAAATGAGAAAAAGCTGGAGTTGCAATACTTATCTCTGACAAAATAGACTTTAAAATGAAGAAAATATTAAAAGACAAAGATGGACACTATATAATAATAAAGGGATCAATTCGACAAGAGGATATAACCCTAGTAAACATCTATGCACCCAACATAGGAGCACCTAAATATATAAAACAGATATTGACTGACATAAAGATGGAGATCAACAGTAACACTATCATAGTAGGGGACTTCAACACACCTCTGACAACAAGGGACAGGTCTTCCAGACAGAAAATCAATACGGAAACAACAGCCTTAAATGACACATTGGACCACTTGGATTTAACCGATATTTTCAGAGCATTCCACCCCAATGCTGCAGAATACACGTTCTTCTCAAGCGCACATGGAACATTCTCCAAGATAGACCATATGTTAGGCCACAAAGCAAGTCTGGATAAATTTAAGAAAATTGAAATCATACCAATTGTCTTCTCTGACCACAGTGCTATGAAATTAGAAATGAACTACAGGAAAAAGACTGGAAGACACACAAATTCATGGAGGCTGAATAATATGTTACTAAACAATGAATGGGTCAAACAGGAGATCAAGGAAGAAATCAAAAGATATCTCGAGACAAACGAAAATGAAAATACAACGACCCAAAATCTATGGGATGCAGCGAAAGCAGTCCTAAGAGGGAAGTTCATAGCACTGCAGGCCTACCTAAAGAAACAAGAAACATCACTAATCAACAGTTTATCTTCACACTTAAGGGATCTGGAAAAAGAACAACAAAATAAGCCCAAAGGGAGTACAAGGAAGGAGATAATAAAGATCAGAGCGGAAATAAATGAAATAGAAACCAGAAAAACAATACAAAAGATCAATGAATCCAAGAGTTGGTTCTTAGAGAAGATAAACAAAATTGACAAACCTTTAGCCAGACTCATTAAAAAAGAGAGAGGACCCAAATTAATAAAATCAGTAATGAAAGAGGAGAAGTGACAACAGACACTGCAGAGATACAAAAAATCCTAAGAAATTTCTATGAGCAACTGTATGCCAACAAATTTGACAACCTGGAAGAAATGGACAATTTCCTAGATGCATACAACCTCCCAAGGCTAACTCAAGAGGAGACGGAAAACCTGAACAGACTGATTACCACCAAGGAAATTGAATCAGTAATCAACAATCTCCCAACAAACAAAAGCCCTGGACCAGATGGCTTTACAGGTGAATTTTACAGAGCGTTCCAAAAAGAATTGTCACCTATTCTCCTCAAACTCTTCCAAAAATCCAGAGGAGGAAGACTCCCAAACACTTTTTACGAAGCCACTATCACCCTGATCCCAAAATCAGACAAAGACACCACCAAACAAGAAAACTACAGGCCGATATCGCTAATGAACATAGATGCAAAAATCCTCAACAAAATACTAGCAAACAGAATTCAGCAATATATTAAAAGATTATACACCATGATCAAGTGGGATTCATCCCTGGTATGCAAGGGTGGTTCAACATCCATAAATCAATTAATGTGATACACCACATTAACAAAATGAAAAATAAAAATCATATGATCATATCAATTGGCAGAAAAAGCATTTGATAAAATTCAGCAGCCATTCATGATAAAAACCCTTAAGAAAGTGGGAATAGAGGATCATATCTCAACATAATAAAGGCCATATATGATAGACCCACAGCTAACATCATACTCAATGGGGAAAAACTAAAACCATTCCCCTTAAAATCAGGAACAAGGCAAGGCTGCCCACTTTCTCCACTTCTATTCAACATAGTGCTGGAAGTTCTAGCCACAGCAATCAGACAAGAAAAAGAAATAAAAGGCATCCAAATCGGTAAGGAGGAAGTAAAACTGTCATTATATGCAGATGATATGATACTATATTTAGAGAACCCTAAAGACTCCACCAAGAAACTATTAGAGCTGATAGATGAATTTAGTAAAGTAGCAGGATACAAAATTAATATTCAGAAATCAGTTGCATTTGTATATACCAATAATAAAACATCAGAAGGAGAAAATAAAAAAGCAATTCCATTTACAATTGCTCCAAAGACTATAAAATACCTGGGAATAAATTTAACCAAAGAAGTAAAAGATCTGTACTCAGAAAATTATAAGACACTGAAGAAAGAAATGAAAGAAGATACAAATAGATGGAAACACATACCATGTTCATGGATAGGAAGAATTAATATAGTTAAAATGTCCATACTGCCTAAGGCAATATATATATTCAACGCAATTCCTATCAAACTACCAACGACATTTTTCACAGAAATAGAACATATAATCCTAAAATTTATATGGGATAACAAAAGACCCCGGATATCTTCAACAATCTTGAGAAATAAGAACAAAGTGGGAGGTATAACAATACCTGACTTCAAATTATACTACAAGGCTACAGTAATCAAAACAGCATGGTACTGGCATAAAAACAGACCCATAGATCAATGGAACAGAATAGAGAGTCCAGAAATAAATCCATGCCTATATGGCCACTTAATCTATGACAATGGAAGCAAGAAAGTACGGTGGGGTAAAGACAGTCTATTCAATAAATGGTGCTGGGAAACTTGGACAGACACATGCAAAAAGATGAAGCTGGATCACCTCCTTACACCACATACAAAAATAAATTCAAAATGGCTTAAAGATTTAAATGTAAGATCTGAAACCATAAAATTCCTAGAAGAAAATATAGGAAGAAACTTCACAGACATTACCCGAGTAAGATTTTTACTGATATATCCCGCTACGAGGGAAGTAAGAGGAAAAATAAACATGTGGGATTACATCAAACTAAAAAGCTTTTTCACAGCAAAGGAAACCATCAATAAAACAAAAAGGGATCCTACTGATTGGGAAAAGATATTTGCCAATGATATATCTGATAAGGGGTTAATATCACAAATTTATAAAAACTCACTCAACTCAACTCCAAAAACAAACAACCCAATTAAAGAATGGGCAGAGGACATGAAGAGACATTTTTCTAAAAAGGACACACAGATGGCAAACAGACATATGAAGAAATGTTCAACCTCACTAACCATTAGAGAAATGCAAATAAAAACCACAATGAGATACCACCTCACCCCAGTCAGGATGGCTATCATCAATAAATCAACAAACAACAAGTGCTGGCGTGGATGCGGAGAAAAGGGAACACTGGTGCACTGTTGGTGGGAATGCAGATTGGTGCAGCCACTATGGAAAACAGTTTGGAGATATCTCAAAAATCTGAAAATGGAACTACCTTATGATCCAGCAATCCCACTCCTAGGTATCTATCCGGAGAAATCCAAAACTCCAATTCAAAAATCTTTATGCACTCCTATGTTTATTGCAGCACTATATACAATAGCCAAGACCTGGAAACAACCGAAATGCCCATCAGTAGATGACTGGATTAAGAAACTGTGGTACATTTATACAATGGAGTATTACGCAGCCATAAAGAAGAAAGAAATCTTACCATTTGCAACAACATGGATGGACCTAGAGAACATTATGTTAAGTGAAATAAGTCAGAAAGAGAAAGACAAATACCATATGATCTCACTTATATGTGGAATCTAAAGAAAAGAATAAGTGAATGAACTAATCAGAAACAGTTTTGGAAAAATGGAGGAAAAACTGAGGGTTGCTAGATGGGCAGGGGGGTGGGGATAAGGGGAAGGTGAGAGGTTTTGGGAACGTACAGAGGGATAGTGGATGGGGGGAGGGGGGTTCACACAGTGTGAGGGATATAAATGATAAATGTCTAAGTTTTGCTTTGTCTTGTGCACCTGAAACTAATTAATAAAAAAAAAAAAAAAAAAAGAATACTATGAAGGACTATATGCCACCAAATCCAATAACCTAGAAGAAATGGACAAGTTCTTAGAAATATATAGCCTTCCTAGGCTGAATCACGAAGAACTGTAAAATCTAAATAGACCGATCACCAGTAAGAAAATTGAATCAATCATCCGAAAACTTCCCAAAAGCAAAAGTATGGGACCAGATGGATTTACTAGTGAATTCTACCAAACCTTCAAAGAGGATCTAATACCTGTCCTACTCAAACTCTTCCAAAAAATTGAAGAAGAAACAATACTCCCTAACTCATTTTATGAGGCCAATATTACCCTGATACCAAAACCTGGTAAGGACAGCACAAAAAAAGAAAACTACAGACCAATATCTCTGATGAATACCGATGCAAAAATCCTAAATAAAATTCTAGCAAATCGAATACAACAATGCATTAAAAAGATTATTCATCACGACCAAGTGGGGTTCATCCCTGGAGCACAAGGATGGTTCAACATCCACAAGTCCATCAATGTGATACACCACATAAACAAAATAAAGGACAAAAATCATATGATTATACCAATTGATGCAGAAAAAGCATTTGACAAGATACAACATCCATTTATGATTAAAACACTTAATAAAATAGGTATAGAAGGAAAATATCTTAACATAATAAAGGCCATATATGACAAGCCCTCTGCTAATCTCATAATTAATGGAGAAAAACTGAAGCCCTTTGCTCTACGTTCAGGAACACGACATGGCTGTGCCCTATCACCTCTGCTTTTCAACATAGTGTTGGAAGTCCTTGCCAGAACAATCAGACAAGAGAAAGAAATAAAAGGCATCCAAATTGGGAATGAGGAAGTTAAATTATCACTCTTTGCAGATGACATGATGCTATATATAGAAAACCCTAAAGACTCCACCAAAAAGCTATTAGAAACAATCAACGAATACAGTAAAGTTGCCAACTACAAAATTAATGTACAAAAGGTATACTAACAATGAAATCTCAGACAAAGACTCTTAAAGAAACCACACAATTCCTTTTGCAATTGCAACAAAAATAGTAAAATACCTGGGAATAAACTTAACCAAGGATGTGAAAGACCCATATGCTGGAAAGTACAAGACATTTTTAAAAGAAATTGAAGAAGACACAAAGAAATGGAAAGACATTCCGTGCTCAAGAATTGAAAGATTCAACATGGTTAAAATGGCCATATTACCCAGAGCAATATAGATTTAATACAATCCCCATCAAAATCCCAGTGGCATTCTTTAAAGAAATAGAACAAAAAATCATCAGATTTGTATAGAACCACAAAGAATAGCCAAAACCTGAATAGCCAAAGCAATCCTAAGAAAAAAGAACAATGCTGGAGGTATCACACTCCCTGACTTTGGCTTGTACTACAGGACAACAATAATCAAAACAGCATGGTATTGGCAGAAAAATAGACACAAAGACCAATGGGATAGAATTGCTAACCCACAAATAAACCCACATAAATATGGATAGATAATTTTTGACAAAGAAGCAAAAACATACAATTGAGAAAAGACAGCCTCTTCAATAAATTGTGCTGGGAGAATTGGAAAGCCACATGCAAAAGAATGAAACTGGACTGCTATCTGTCACCATGTACCAAAATTAATTCAAAATGGATCAAAGACCTAAGCATAAGGCCTGAAACAATAAACTGCATAGAAGAAAACATAGGTACTAAACTTATGGACCTTGGGTTCAAAGTGCATTTTATGAATTTGACTCCAAAGGCAGGGGAAGTAAAAGCTAAAATAAATAAATGGGACTATATCAAACTTAAAACCTTTTACACAGCAAAATAAACCATTGACAAAATAAAGAGGCAACGAGCAGAATGGGAGAAGATTTTTGCAAACAGCACCTCCGATAAGGGGCTAATATCCAAAATATACAAGTAACTCATACAACTCAACAACAAAAAAACAAACAACCCAATTGAAAAATGGGCAGAGGACCTGAAGAGACATTTCTCCAAAGAGGATATACAAATGGCAAATAGACATATGAGAAAATGCTCCACATCACTAATCATCAGAGAAATGCAGATAAAAACCACGATGAGATATCACCTCACCTGAGTTATAATGGCTATCATCAACAAGACAAATAGTAACAAGTGTTGGAGAGGCTGTGGAGAAAAAGGAACCCTCATACACTGTTGGTGGTAATGTAGACTGGTGCAGATGCTATGGAAGGCAGTGTGGAGGTTCCTCAAAAACTTATGAATAGAATTCCTGTATGACCCAGCAATCCCTCTCCTGGGTATCTACTCAAAAAATCTGAAAACACTTATCCATAAAGACAAGTGTGCTCCAATGTTCAGTGCATCTTTGTTTACGGTGGCCAAGACATGGAAACAACCAAAATGTCCTTCGATAGATGAATGGATAAAGAAGTTGTGGTTTATATACACAATAGAATACTATATGGCTGTAAGAAAAGATGAAATAGGACCATTTGTGACAACATGGATGTATCTTGAGATTATAATGCCAGGCGAAATAAGTCAGACAGAAAAAGTAGAGAACCATATGATTTCACTGATATGTGGTATATAAAACTGAAAACAACAAAGAATAAGACAAACAAATGAAGGAACAAAAACTCATAGACATAGACAATAGTTTAGGTGTTACCAGAGGGTAAGGGGGGGAGGGGCACTCTAGAAGAGGGTAAATGGGGTCTAATATATGTTGATGGAAAGACAACTGACTCTGGGTGTAAACTTTAATTTAAAAAAAAAAGAAGAAGAAAATGGTGACTGGACTTGGAGCTGAGCTGCGCCCTCCACAACTAGTTTGAAGGACAACAACTTGGGGCTGATGGGCCCTGGAGAAACACACTGTTCTTCAATATTCCCCAAATGAAAAAAAAAAAATTATCGTTAAGCTTATCAAGAGTGAAAGTGAAATCAGGGACATGTTAGTCCAAGTTATGGGGATAATGCTATAAGAAAAACAGCAGCATACTAATGGATTAAATGTTTTTCTAAGGGGAGAGAATACGTCACTGTTGAAGAGGGGTCAAGTTGGCCAGTAACAAACAGAACTGATGAAAACATTGCAAATTTCATCGAATTGTGTGTCAAAATTATCAGCTGACTGTGAGAAGCATAGCAGACCAAGTAAACATTAATAGAGAAACAGTAGGAAAATCTTAACTGAAAATCTTGGCATGAGAAAGGTGTGTACAAAAATGGTCCCGAAGGAGCTCACTGATGAACAAAAGCAAAGGAGAGTCGAAGTTTGCCAAGACCTTTTGGAGAGGCAAGACGATGTTTTGGGCCATGTTATCAATGGTGATGAAACATGGGTGTACCAATTCGACCCTGAGACAAAGCATCAAAGTGCACAATGGAAGTCAGCCAATTCTTCATGACCAAAAAAGTTCTGTCAGTCCAAATCAAGAGTCAAAATGATGTTGTTAAACTTTTTTGATATGAGAGGGATTATTTGTTATGAATTTGTACCACCTGGACAAAGTAGTTAACCAAATTTACTATTTGGACATGCTCAAAGGCTGCATGAAAAAGTTAGACGAAAATGACCTGAACTTTTCGCCAACAATTCATGGCTCTTGCATCACGACAATGCACCAGCTCACAGGGCACTGTCTGTGAGGGAGTTTTTAGCCAGTAAACAAATAACTGTATTGGAACACCCTCCCTCCTCACCTGATTTCACTCCCAATGACTTCTTTCTTCACCCAAAAAGATAAAGGAAATATTGAAAGGAAGACCTTTTGATGACATTCAGGATGAGAGCTCTGATGGCCATTCCAGAAAAATGGTTCCAAAATTGCTTTGAAGGGTGGACTAGGCACTCGCATTGATGCATAGCTTCCCAAGAGGAATATTTCAAAGGTGACCATAGTGATATTCAGCAATGAGGTGTATAGCATTTTTTTCTAAGATGAGTTCATTAACTTAATTGCCAGACTTCATATATATTATTATTTAATATGTAGAAGAATGAATGTGTTTCTCAGTTCTTGGGGAGGGAATGCACACCCCACTGTTGCCCCATGTGACATAGGTCACATTTTTTTCCTGGCTCCCAACAAATTATTTATCTTTAAGTTAATATACATAAAGTGTGTTGAGTGATGCCTGGCCTGTAGTAAGCATTATATGAATGTTAGCTAGTATTGTTTATCTCTATGATCCCAGCACTCAGCACAGTGTCTGGCATATGCTGAGCATTCAGCAAATCAATGCTGGTGGAATGGCAGAAAGATCTTCATCTTCATCCAGTGCAGAAGACAGACGTGTAAGTATAAATAAATGATGGCAATGCAGTGAGATGCCTGACATGGAAGGGTGTCGCGATGGGGAATGCAAGATGAAGCTGCTCACTGTGGAAGGAAGAGTAAGGGATGGTGCATTGAGGAAGTGACACATGCAGTAGGGCTTAAAGAATGAGAGGGAGTTTATCAGTTAAAAAGTGTAGAATACAGACATCTTAGGCAGGGAGTGAAATGTGTAAAAAAATCCCTAGTTATAATATAGTAACATATACTCAGAGAAGAGCAAATAATTCAGTATGTCTGAAAGACAGAGTGTGAAGGGTATCATGATAGAAGAGGTTGGGACAGGTGGCCAGAGCCAGATGTGAAGAGCTCTGCATATCAGGCTAGTAAGTTTGGATCTTAATAGAGAGCCAATGAAAGAATTTTAAGCCAAGAAATGAATATTTGTATTGTAGAAAAGTTAATTTGGACTAATCAGCAGGATGGATTTAAAAGGAATAAGACTGGAAGCACAGGTGCCAGTCAGGAAACTACCTTGTTAGTCCAGGTAAAATATAAGAGATCAGGCTAAGGTTGTGACCGTTGAGATAATGAAGAGGGCACAGATTAAAAACTTTTCTAGGAACTATCATCAGAGGATTTGGACATGTTAGAGGAAAGAAAAAAGGGGGCAAAGATGGTGCTGAGGTTTCAAGCTTAAGTGGTTGGTGCCAAGGTTTAAAGCTTGGGTTAATTTAATTAATAACTCACCACTGGATTTCTGGTCAAGATGATGGAGTAGGTAAATGCTGTGCTCATCTCCCCTCAGGACCACATCAGTCACAACTAAACTATAGAACAATCACAGAGAATCACCTGAAATCTAGCTGAATCTAAGCCCTACAACTACACACATACTGAAGAAGCCACCTCATGACTGCTAGGAGGGGCTGAGACATGGAACAGGCTGGTCCCACACCTGCATGTGACCATTAAAAATCAGGAGGAATATCTTGGCTGCGAAGATCCCCTTCCACCCCCAGAGGAGTGAGGGGTCCCAGCTCCCCAGCCCAGGATTTCAGTGCTGGGGAGAGAAGTCTCCATAACTTCTGGCTGTGAAAACCAGCAGAGATTGTGGCTGAGTGAGCTGAAGGGTGGCTGCAGTTCTAGGTACTCCTCTAAAAGGGACTGTGCATGGACTTACTTGCTGATGGACTCACTCTCTCTGAGCTCCAGAGTTGGGGCAGCAGCTCAAAAGGCACCAGGTACATACAGGGAGAAACTGAATTGTCTAGCTTCAGGATGAGAGCTGGAAGGGCAGCTTTCTCCCAAAGGGAGGAGCTGGCAGAAGCCATTGTTTCTTTGTTGAGCATGCCTCCTCCCTATGTTCAGACACAGGGCAGCCATCATATCTGAATCTCCAAGTTGGTTATCACTTTTTGTCTGCCCCAGTCTAGTGATTCCCTGAGACCCCACCCCACCAACTTTCAGGCACACCCAAGCCACTTCCAGTGACTTTTTCATACAAAAAACCTGTCTTAGCTCATACTGCGGATTTTCTTAAAATCTCTCAAAGGTTCATGTAACCCAAACAAGTATTAGGTTGGTGTAAAATAGTTGTGGTTTTTTTCAATTATTTTCAACCTTTTAAACTGCAATTACTTTTGCACCAACCTAATAGCATCTGATTTCAGCATGTCCTGCATCTCTGGTTGACCAGCTCTAAGCCTGGCACTAACAACAGCCAGCCTCAGTTCGTGGCTTTGCCTTTTGAGGAACCTCCATGCCCAGTGTGGGTGGTAGCCATCTGTGGATTGCTTTGTGGCTCATACCAAGTTACCAGGCAGGGCACAGGCTGTTCCTAAACATGGCCTGCAGCAGGTCCCCTCCCAGGAGGCCCCAGCACTAGTATGCCTGGTGGCCAGCTTTGGATAAAACCAGAGCATCACCTGGTCACCTCCAAAGATAACACACCCAAAGTGCAGACTGGGCGGGCACCAGAGACCCCCTTGCTTTGTAGGGTCAGCCCTTGCACAACAGCTCCTCCACTGTAGTCATGGCCAGTTCTCACAACCAATCATCCCAAGGGTCAATCCCTTCAATTGATGTGCAAACAGCAACCAAGGCTCAACTAAAATTGGAGGGCACATACTATCCATATAAGGGATACACCTGGAGCATGTGGCTCTGGTGACCAGGGACACTCTACTAAGACCAGGAGACATAGTAGCCCTACCTAATACATAGAAATAAACACAGGGAGGCAGCCAAAATGGGGAGACAAAGAAACATGTCCCAAATAAAAGAAGAGAACAAAGCTCCAGAAAAAGAACTGAACAAAGTGGAGACATACAATCTACCAGACACAGAGTTCAAAACACTGGTTATAAGGATGCTCAGTGATCTCAGTGAGAACTTCAACAAAGAGATAGCAAACATAAAAATAGTGATAGGAAACATAAAGAAAAGAACCAATCAGAAATAAGGAATACAGTAATTGAAATGAAGACTACATTAGGGGGAATCAACAGTGTATTAGATGAAGCAGAGGACTGAGTAAGCTATTTGGGAAAGACAGTAGCAGAAAACATTCGATCAGAACAGCAGAAAGAAAAAAGAACCCCCGCCCCCAAATGAGGATAATTTAAGGGGCCTCTGGGACAACATCAAACGTACCAACATTTGCATCACTGAGGTATCAGAAGGTGAGGAGAGAGAACAAGGGATTGAAAACCTATTTGATGAAATAATGACAGAAAACCTACCTAATCTGGTGAAGGAAATAGACATACAAGCCCAGGAAGCAGAGAGTCCCAAACAAGATGAACCCAAAGAGGCCCACACCAACCATATCATACTTAAAATGCCAAAGGTTAAAGATAAAGAAAGAATCTTCAAAGCAGCAAGAGAAAAGCTGTTAGTTACCTACAAGGGAGCTCCCATAAGACTGTCAGCTATTTCTCAACAGAAACTTTGCAAACCAGAAGGGATTGGCACAAAATATTTGAAGTCATAAAAAGCAAGGACTTACAACCAAGATTACTCTATCCAGCAAAGTCATCATTTAGAAACGAAGGAAAGATAAAGAGCTTCCTAGACAAAATAAAGCTAAAGAGGTTCATCAACACCAAACCAGTATTACAAGAAATGTTAAAGGGTCTTTTTAAAGAAGAAAACAATTAAAAATATGAGTAAGAAAATATCGCAAAGAAAAAAAGTCTCACTGACAAAGGCAAACACATAATAAAAGCAATGACTCAACCAACACTAACACTAGTACAAAGATTAAAAGACAAAAGTAGGAAGATCATGTGTAATTACAACAGTAAATTAAGGGATACACACACACACACACACACACACAAACACACTCAAAAGAAGTAATAAATAATGACAAAAACATGAACGAGGGGAGGGTGACTAAAACTGGTAGTGACTGTAGAATGTGTTCAAACTTAAGCAACCATCAACTTAAAATAGACTGCTATAAACATAGCTTGTTATATATGAAGCACATAATGACCACAGACCAAATATGTATAATAGATAAGAAATAAAGAGAAAGGTATCCAAACACAACACTACAGGAAGTCATCAACATACAAGAGAAGAGAGCAAGAGAATAAAAAAGGAACAGAGAAGAACTATAAAAACAATCAGGAAACAATAAAATGGCAATAACCACATACTTATCAATGATTACTTTAAATGTAAATGGATTAAATGCTCCAATCTAAAGATGAATGGATAAAAAAGAAGTGGTACATATATATGATGGAATATTACTTGGCCATAAACAGTAATGAAATCTTACCATTTGCAACAACATGGATTGATGTAGAGGGTATTGTGCTAAGTGAAATAGGTTGGACAGACAAAGACAAATATAATATGAGTATTATTCACTTATATGTGGAATTGAAAAAGTATAATAAATGAACAGGCAAAGTAAAACAAACAAGTATTAGGATTTGGGTTGCAGATCATATTAGTAAGGCTGTTTTAATTTACAAGCAGCTGCTATAACAGATAAACCTAAAAATCTCACTGATTTAATAAAATAAAATTTTTCTTGCTCATACCCTAACTAGTAGCAAGAGGAGAGTGATATGAGTGTTCCACTCTAGAGATGGGAGGGTCCCTGCCTTCTTCAAACTGACTTTGAATGTAATCCTGGACACCCACATTCAGCCAGCAGATACTGGAAGAGAAAGTGGAAGATTGAGAGGAAGTTTTATTATCCAAACCTGGAAGTAGGGTACCTTATTTTTGCCCAGAGTTACATGACACACATAGCTGTAGGGAAGTCTGGGAAAGACACTCTAAGCTTGTACCCCAGAGGAATGAAAGTGGGTGTGTACAGCAGCCAGTCTCTGCCACCATGGCTTCTTAGCACCATCTGTCTGCTTTCCCTGCTACCACCCAACCTCGTCTCACCTGCTCCTTCCAACCATTTGAATTGCCAAAAAGAGAGAAAGGAGACAGGATGGAACTCTGAAGAGCAATAAAATTTAATCTGTAAGCCAAGTAGAAAAAGAAGCAATAGAGAAGACTGAAAAGGGAAATCAGAGAACAAAAGACAAAACCCAGGAGTGTGGAGACATAGAGATTAAAGGAAGAAGGAGTTCCAAAAGGGAAACAAGAACACTTGCCCTATCTTCCTGCTTCATCAGATGGGGCTGAGAATTGAATGAGTTGGGAAGAGTGAAAATGTTTTCAAAATGGTAAACTTCTGCAGCCATGTAAAAAATGACCTCCCATAATCTGTTTCTTGTCACAGTCAAAAATCCTCCTGCAACATTCCCAGCTGCTGGTATTGCTAGGTGCCACCTTACTGCCTCCCGTTCTGCACTCCTACAGCAGTGGCGTAGCAAAGAATACTGTTCAACTAAGGCCTGAAAAGTGTCCTTATGATTCCACAACCTCAGGAAGAGCTTCCAAAGTCAAGAGTTGTCCCTAAACCTCCAAGATATCATGAGGGTTTGTATCCCAAAGATACAACGTGCCTGAACCCTCCTGGGGAATATCTACCCCTTGCTCACATTGGACTGGACTGGGCTTCATTTGTACTTGAAAAAGAGAAAAAGGAGAGAGAATAAATACAAGAAATCATTTGTACAGGAGGGTGGGGTGGGAGGCTACGAGGAATGTTTCAAAAGCTTTTCTAAATTTAATTATATATCATTTTCTGATTGTACTTCATAATTGTGTAATTATCTCCAAGTATTTTTCTTTAAGTAATAGAACTCATAATTACATACTAATTGAAATGTGTAATTTCATCATTAGGATATGTAAATATATAATAGTGTGAAGATAAGGTAATTAAAATTCCAGGGATGACTCTGCCATAAAAACTTGTGACATGTTCTTGCTTCTGTCCCAGGATTCTCTGCTCCAAAAGTCTTTGAAATTCCACCTGAACAGAGAAGATAAGCTTCAAGGCCCCTGAAACATGTAATGACAAAGTGCATTCACCAGCAAACACAGGCCATCAGGCAGTGGGATTTCCTGCCTCCATCTCCACAATCCCATCCAAAATACTTCCCTTGGAATTTCCCACTTTCACGGTCCTTCTCATGAAGAAGGAAACCTAGAGTTTTGGAATGGCTAATTAGGGCTCTCTGATAACTCTCTCCACCCCAAGTAAATGCAGAGCTCAGAGGGATAGACTGGCCATGATGCCAGACCCAACTGATGCACAAGAGGGAAAATGTCAATCCCCTGTATTAGTCAGGGTTCTCCAGAGAAACAGAACCAATGGGATCTATACAGATATACGTAAGAGGAGATTTGTTATAGGAATTGGATCATGCAGTTATGGAGGCTGAGAAAACCCACGACCTACTGTCTGCAAGCTGGGAAACCAGAGAAACTGCTGGTGTAATTCAGTCTGAGTCTGAAGGCCTAACAATCAGGGCCAAAGAATGTATATCCTGGTCTCCATCTGAAAGCCTGAGAACCACAGCACTGATGTTAGAGGCAGGAGAAGATGGATGTCTCAGCTCAAGCAGAAAAAGCAAATTCACTCTTCCTCCACATTTTTGTCCTATTCAGGCCCCCAATGGATTGGATGGTGCCCACCCACATTGCTGAAGGCGACCTTCTTGACTCAGTCTACTGATTCAAATTCTAATCTCTTCCAGAGACACCGTCAGAGACACACCCATGAACAATGTGTTAGTAGCTGTCTGGGCATCCCTTAGCACAGTCAAGTTGACACATGAAATTAACCATCAGCTCCCCTGGGTCCTAACCCGCTAACCCCTATGATACCCAGGACCAACCACAGGTCAATATTAATCTGTGATCAGTATTTCTTCATGAATAGAAGCTGCCTCTTTTTGGGAGCCCCACTGACCAGGGTGACTCCATGAGAGGTTTCAGCCACCTGAAAGTAGAGAAGAGCATCAGCCACAGCCACCAGCTTCCTGCCCCTGGGCTAAAACCCAGGGACACGGACCACGAGCAGACCTATCCAGCTTGAGATGACACTCACTATAGGGTGACAGGTGTACTCATGAAGTAAACTCATGGTGCTAAGAAAGCATGAGGAGAGGGGACATTTACCTAGACATGGGCGATGGGAGGGGGGGACTGTAAGGATGGCTTCCTGGAGAAAGTGACATCGCAGCTGAAGACTGAAGGATGAGTGGAAGGTGGACCGAGTGGAAGAGTCCAAGTAGAGAGAGTGTGAGGTAGGAGGAGTAACAAGTGCCACAGCTGGGAGGTGAGCGTGTGGCCAGTTCAACAGGGTGTGTAGACTGTGAAGCAGAGGGCGGGGAGAAGCAAAGCCGGAGGGGAGACGGAGGCTGGCTCAACAGCCTCGCAGTCCTCATCAAAGCTTGGACTCTCTTGAAGACGACATTTTCGACTAATTTGGGGAAAGTATAAGGCCAGATGGACAGGAAGACGAACAGATTGATGGATTGATGGAGTGATGATAGATGGCAAGTCTTGGATATCACAGCAGGCTCTGAAGAAAAACTACAACTGAAGTCGATGAAGGCTGTGGTGTTTTGTAGAACTTCTGACTCCCTAGCGTCAGAAGGTCAGGGCTGGCAAAGCAGAGGCTAAAACCCAAGACCCAGTGCTGTTTGCATGCTGTGTGCCCATCCTCAGGACATAGAGAGGTTCCCCTTCAAGAAGCTACTTTGAGATCCAGCTTGTGGCCCCCAGAAGTTGCAGAGGTGCCCGGGGCTGCAGCTGAGATGTAACGGGGCAGACGCTTTCCTGGGAAGTGGGTCCCACACGTGCCTCCAGAGTGCAGGCCCTGAACCCTGCCTGGAAGTGTGGCTTCAGTGACAGAGAAGAGGAGGGAGGCTGGCTCCCTGCAGGGAACCCAGAGGAACCCCTCACTGACAGCTTTGGTGTGGGACGGAAGAGGAGGAGAGATTAATGTCAGAAATTGGAAGGAAGGTAAGTACTCGTAGAGCCCCTATTTGAGTGTATTTAAGCATTTTCTTTGTATACCAATCGGATGAGGATTGAATTGTGACTTAACTCACTCAGATGCAAATAATTTGTTACAAGACCCCCTCTAATCACTTAGCCTGAAGAATATTGCCAGTGTTTCTTTTTTCTTTCTTCTGAGATGTCTTTATATTAATGTGAAGAATTCGGCCCAAGTGCACACAGAAATCGCATGGAGATGTTAGCTGTATTCCACCATGATGGGCTGTGGGGTGGGGGAGACATGGGAACAGGGGGATCCTCTGCACAAGTCTCTGTGCCACTCCTGAAGGGATAATGGGGACCCTCTTCCTGAGCTTTTCTTGGAAGCCTGGAAGCTCAGCTACAGTCACTGGGGCCATCAATGGCAGCCCCTGGCCAGATGGCTTAAACCCCATCCCATTTGTTCAGAAAAGTTGCAGCTGCCTCTGCTTAGACATTTTCTTTATGAAAATTTCTATAATGGGCTGCCTTGGAGACATACACAATGGGGCTTACATTAGTAACAATACAGCATGCATTAAGTTAAATTACATTTTAAAAGCCATTATCTACCTCAGAAGTCTCTCCCACTAGGTCTGGAAGGTGGGGCTGCACAGCTCCCAGCTGAGTCATTACCTGGTGCCTTTTGGGGAAATCAGCCGGTGAGCAGGAGCAGAGAGGGCACAGCTTGGGTCCGGAGAAACTGTTGTCCTGCAGTGGTCTCTGTCCTTTGGGTTCTTCATCTCAGCACTCCTATATCAGAGGCCAAGAGCATGACAGATAAGGTAAAGGCTCCGCAGTCATACACATGTGAGTTCAAGCCCTGACTTCGCCACCACAGGTTGAGGGACCTAGAGAATTTTACTTTACTTCTCTGAACTTAATTTATTTCAGTAAAATAAAAAGACATGCAAATTCATAGTATATTGTTGTGAAGATTAAACTAGGTAGTGTCATTAAGTACCAGGCACAAAATAAATATGCAATAATATCTGTTCCTGGCCCCCACTTGACATAAGGTATAATAAACCCCACCTTCAGGGCTCTTCTTCCCCCCAGGAATTATCTCTGTCTACCCGACTGACACATCTTCCTCCTACTCACCTTAATAAGAAAATAGCTAATGTTTATTGAGCAATTACTAACAAGGAATCTACAAACAGTGAGTCATAAACAAGGAGAGATGAGAATGTGATTGGAGAATAAGGTCTGGGAGTTCCATAAATGAAGTCATCCATCATCTAGCTGATGATACAATACGAGGTTAGTGAGGGGATGAGTGAGATTATTGAATTCACGAGATCAAAGATTCTAGAAGTCATGCGTTAACCACTATTCCATACTCCTTATTTTTAAAAGTTTCGAGACAAATGGAGAGAGAAGACATGCATATCCAAACCAGATGTTGCCACAGGATTATGAGGTTATGATTAGCTGGGGGAAACCATGGAGGGCTGTATGGAGCAGATGTAGTTAAGATGGACATTAGAGAATAAATGGGCAATATTTGGCAATGCAAAGATTAGAGGAAACAAGTTTGAGAAAATATCATGATAACTCTTGTGTGGACAGAGCCCCAGAAAGTAGTTTCCAGGCTCTCGGCCTCACATAGACAGGTGCTGGCTCAAGTAGTAAATGGCCATCAACTGTGATTGGATGGCCATCAGCTGTGGCTAGTTGGCCGTCAGCTGTAACCAGTGAGCCATTGGCCACTAATATAACTGCTGTGGCTATGCTAACAAAAAATGGGGGCTAGCAAGAAGGTGGTGGCTGAGCTAGCAAGAGCGGATTGCAGAGCGGCAGATGCCGCCAGCGAGAATATAGTGGTATGACTCCCCCATCTATGGCTCTGTGGGTGTTCTTTTTTGGCCTCCTGCGTTCTTATGTGGGGAGCTGGAGCTGAGACCCCACCAGACACCCCCCACGACACATGGCATAGTCAGCAGGATATGGTGCCGGCCAAAGCTCTCCAAAGGGCGGTGGAGCAGTTTGTGCGTATGAACACTCAGTCTCAGAAAGACCAGGAGGAGCAGCTGCTGGAGAGCTGGACGCCCGTGGAGGGTGGAAAGGCGTGGACGATTCCCCAACCAACAGAGGCCAGAGAAAGCGAAGGTTATTGCGGCCTTGTGGGCTGGGAAGTGCTTGCTGAGGCAGCCCGGATGCAGGACTTGTCCCAGGAGGAAACGCTTGCTGAGTCCTCAGTGGGAGATGAGGGTCAGGTCAAGGTCATCCCTCACCCCTAGGACAGCCCTGGCGAATGACTATGGACTATGGGGAATTGCCTTCCATCCCTAATTTAATGGACAGCTTGACTGTTTGTTTGGGAACGTACCACCATGTAGTGGAACTGGCGGATGTTTGCTTTTGTGTCTTGACTGGCCGCCACCGAGAATATGTAAGCACCTTGACTATGAGTCGCTGTTGTTCCAGCATGGTGCCCTGAGAGGCCCAGAGAGAGTGGCAGTGCCCTGAGAGCCCTGGCTGTGCCCAGGAAGTCGGGCTGTTCCCAGAGAGAGTGGCAGTGCCCTGAGAGCCTTGGCTGTGCCCAGGAAGTCTGGCTGTGCCCAGAGAGAGTGGCAGTGCCCTGAAAAACCCTGGCTGTGTCCGGGGAAGCTAGTGGTACCCTAAGAAGCCCAGGAAGTCTGGCTGTGCCCAGAAGTACTGGTGGTGCCCTAAGAAACCTTGGCTGTGCCTGGAGAGACTAGTGGTACCCTAAGAAGCCCAGGAAGTCTGGTTGTGCCCAGAAGTACTGGTGGTGCCCTGAGAAACCTTGGCTGTGTCCAGAGAGCCCCTGGCTGTGTCCAGAGAGCCTGGCTGTGTCTAGGATATTGCATTCACCCCCAGGCTCCTCGCACAGGTCCCCTCGCGGAAGATGCTTGTCGCGATTGTGAGGCGAGAACCTGTAGGGGTGGAGTGTGGGGACAGAGCCCCAGAAAGTAGTTTCCAGGCTCTCGGCCTCACATAGACAGGTGCTGGCTCAGGTAGTAAATGGCCATCAACTGTGATTGGATGGCCATCAGCTGTGGCTAGTTGGCCGTCAGCTGTAACCAGTGAGTCATTGGCCACTAATATAACTACTGTGGCTAGGCTAGCAGAAAAAATGTGGGCTAGCAAGAAGATGGTGGCTGAGCTGGCAAGAGCGGATTGCAGAGCAGGCAGATGCCGCCAGCGAGAATATAGTGATATGACTCCCCTACCTATGGCTCCGTGGGTGTTCCTTTTTGGCCTCACCATATCCTGTGTTCTTATGTGGGGAGTGGGAGCAGAGACCCCGCCGGATGCCCCCCACGACACATGGCATAGTCAGCAGGATATGGTGCTGGCCAAAGCTCTCCAAAGGGCGGTGGAGCAGTTTGTGCGTATGAACACTCAGTCTCAGAAAGACCAGGAGGAGCAGCTGCTGGAGAGCTGGGCGCCCGTGGAGGGTGGAAAGACGTGGACGATTCCCCAACCAACAGAGGCCAGAGAAAGCGAAGGTTATTGCGGCCTTGTGGGCTGGGAAGTGCTTGCTGAGGCAGCCCGGATGCAGGACTTGTCCCAGGAGGAAACGCTTGCTGAGTCCTCAGTGGGAGATGAGGGTCAGGTCAAGGTCATCCCTCACCCCTAGGACAGCCCTGGCGAATGACTATGGACTATGGGGAATTGCCTTCCATCCCTAATTTAATGGACAGCTTGACTGTTTGTTTGGGAACGTACCACCATGTAGTGGAACTGGCGGATGTTTGCTTTTGTGTCTTGACTGGCCGCCACCGAGAATATGTAAGCACCTTGACTATGAGTCGCTGTTGTTCCAGCATGGTGCCCTGAGAGGCCCAGAGAGAGTGGCAGTGCCCTGAGAGCCCTGGCTGTGCCCAGGAAGTCGGGCTGTTCCCAGAGAGAGTGGCAGTGCCCTGAGAGCCTTGGCTGTGCCCAGGAAGTCTGGCTGTGCCCAGAGAGAGTGGCAGTGCCCTGAAAAACCCTGGCTGTGTCCGGGGAAGCTAGTGGTACCCTAAGAAGCCCAGGAAGTCTGGCTGTGCCCAGAAGTACTGGTGGTGCCCTAAGAAACCTTGGCTGTGCCTGGAGAGACTAGTGGTACCCTAAGAAGCCCAGGAAGTCTGGTTGTGCCCAGAAGTACTGGTGGTGCCCTGAGAAACCTTGGCTGTGTCCAGAGAGCCCCTGGCTGTGTCCAGAGAGCCTGGCTGTGTCTAGGATATTGCATTCACCCCCAGGCTCCTCGCACAGGTCCCCTCGCGGAAGATGCTTGTCGCGTAGATTGTGAGGCGAGAACCTGTAGGGGTGGAGTGTGGGGACAGAGCCCCAGAAAGTAGTTTCCAGGCTCTCGGCCTCACATAGACAGGTGCTGGCTCAGGTAGTAAATGGCCATCAACTGTGATTGGATGGCCATCAGCTGTGGCTAGTTGGCCGTCAGCTGTAACCAGTGAGTCATTGGCCACTAATATAACTACTGTGGCTAGGCTAGCAGAAAAAATGTGGGCTAGCAAGAAGATGGTGGCTGAGCTGGCAAGCGCAGATTGCAGAGCAGGCAGATGCCGCCAGCGAGAATATAGTGATATGACTCCCCTACCTATGGCTCCGTGGGTGTTCCTTTTTGGCCTCACCATATCCTGTGTTCTTATGTGGGGAGCGGGAGCAGAGACCCCACTGGACGCCCCCCACGACACTCCATTATTACAAAGGTCTTCTAACTTGGTTCTGGTTCTCCCAAGAAGCTGAATATAGAATCAGAAATGTGGATTTTATTTTATTTTTTTTAATTTTTTTTTTTTAAATTAAATTTATTGGGGTGACAATTGTTAGTAAAATTACATAGATTTCAGGTGTACAACTCTGTATTACATCATCTATAAATCCCATTGTGTGTTCATCACCCAGAGTCAGTTCTCCTTCCATCACCATATATTCGATCCCCCTTACCTTCATCTCCCACCCCCACCCCGCCCCCTTACCCTCTGGCAACCACTAAACTATTGTCTGTGTCTATAAGTTTCTGTTTCTCATTTGTTTGTCTTGTTCTTTTGTTGTTTTTGGTTTATATACCACATATCAGTGAAATCACATGGTTCTCTGCTTTTTCTGTCTGACTTGTTTCGCTCAGCATTACTCTCTCAAGATCCATCCATGTTGTCACAAATGTTCCTATATCATCTTTTCTTACTGCGAATAGTATTCCATTGTGTATATATACCACAACTTCTTTATCCATTCATCTATCGAAGGACATTTTGGTTGTTTCCATGTCTTGGCCACCGTAAACAAAGCTGCAATGAACATTGGAGCACACGTGTCTTTATCTCTAAATGTTTTCAGATTTTTGGGTAGATACCCAGGAGAGGGATTGCTGGGTCATATGGCAATTCTATTCGTAATTCTTTGAGGAACCTCCACACTGCCTTCCATAACGGCTGCACCAGTCTGCATTCCCACCAACAGTGTATGAGGGTTCCTTTTTCTCCACAGCCTCTCCAACATTTGTTACTATTTGTCTTGTTGATGATAGCCATTCTGACTGGGGTGAGGTGATATCTCATTGTGGTTTTGATTTGTATTTCTCTGATGAGTAGTGATGTTGAGCATTTTTCATATGTCTATTTGCCATTTGTATGTCCTCTTTGGAGAAATGTCTCTTCAAGTCCTCTGCCCATTTTTCAATTGGGTTGTTTGTTTTTTTGTTGTTGAGTTGCATGAGTTCCTTGTATATTCTGGATACTAGCCCCTTATCGGAGGCACTGTTTGCAAAAATCTTCTCCCATTCAGTTGGTGGCCTCTTTATTTTGTCAATGGTTTCTTTTGCTGTGCAGAAGCTTTTAAGTTTCATATAGTCCCATTCGTTTATTTTAGCTTTTACTTCCATTGCCTTTGGAGTCAAGTTCATAAAATGCTCTTTGAACCCAAGGTCCATAAGTTTAGTACCTATGTTTTCTTCTATGCAGTTTATTGTGTCAGGTCTTATGCTTAAGTCTTTGATCCATTTTGAATTAACTTTGGTACATGGTGACAAATAGCAGTCCAGTTTCATTCTTTTGCACGTGGCTATCCAATTCTCCCAGCACCATTTATTGAAGAGGCTGTCTTTGCTCCATTGTATGTTTTTAGCTTCTTTGTCAAAAATTATCTGTCCATATTTATGTGGTTTTATTTCTGGGTTCTCAATTCTATTCCATTGGTCTATGTGTCTGTTTTTCTGCCAATACCATGCTGTTTTGATTATTGTAGCCCTGTAGTACAAGCCAAAGTCAGGAAGTGTGATACCTCCATTATTGTTCTTTTTCTTAAGATTGCTTTGGCTATTCGGGTCTTTTGTGGTTCCAAACAAATCTGATGATTTTTGTTCTATTTCTTTAAAATATGCCATTGGGATTTTGATGGGGATTGCATTGAATCTGTATATTGCTTTGGGTAATATGGCCATTTTAACTATGTTGATTCTTCCAATCCATGAGCACGGAATGTCTTTCCATTTCTTTGTGTCTTCTTCAATTTCTTTCAAAAATGTCTTATAGTTTTCAGCATATAGGTCTTTCACATCCTTGGTTAAGTTTATTCCTAGGTATTTTATTCTTTTGCTGCAATTGCAAAAGGAATTGTTTTTTGTATTTCTTTTTCTGAGATTTCATTGTTAGTATATAGGAAGGCAATGGACTTTTGTGCGTTGATTTTGTAGCCGGCAACTTTACTGTATTCGTTGATTGTTTCTAATAGCTTTTTGGTGGAGTCTTTAGGGTTTTCTATATATAGCATCATGTCATCTGCAAAGAGTGATAATTTAACTTCTTCATTCCCAATTTGATGCCTTTTATTTCTTTCTCTTGCCTGATTGCTCTGGCAAGGACTTCCAACACTATGTTGAAAAGCAGAGGTGATAGGGGACATCCCTGTCGTGTTCCTGAACGTAGAGCAAAGGGCTTCAGTTTTTCTCCATTAATTATGAGATTAGCAGAGGGCTTGTCATATATGGCCTTTATTATGTTAAGGTATTTTCCTTCTATACCCATTTTATTAAGTGTTTTAATCATAAATGGATGTTGTATATTGTCAAATGCTTTTTCTGCATCAATTGATATAATCATATGATTTTTGTCCTTTATTTTGTTTATGTGATGTATCACATTGTTGGATTTTCGTATGTTGAACCATCCTTGTGCCCCGGGGATGAACCCCACTTGGTCGTGATGAATAATCTTTTCAATGCATTGTTGTATTCGATTTGCTAGAATTTTATTTAGGATTTTTGCATCGGTATTCATTAGAGATATTGGTCTGTAGTTTTCTTTTTTTGTGCTGTCCTTACCAGGTTTTGGTATCAGGGTAATGTTGGCCTCATAAAATGAGTTAGGGAGTACTGTCTCTTCTTCAAATTTTTGGAAGAGTTTGTGCAGGATTGGTATTAGATCCTCTTTGAAGGTTTGGTAGAATTCACTAGTGAAGCCATCTGGTCCCGGACTTTTGCTTTTGGGAAGGTTTTGGATGACTGATTCAATTTCGTTACTGGTGATCGGTCTGTTTAGATTTTCCAGTTCTTCATGGTTCAGCCTTGGAAGGCTATATGTTTCTAAGAACTTGTCCATTTCTTCTAGGTTGTTGAATTTGGTGGCATATAGTCCTTCATAGTATTCTTGGATGATCCTTTGTATTTCTGTGGTGTCCGTGATAACTTCCCCTTTTACGTTTCTGATTTTGTTAATCAGTGTCTTCTCTCTTTTATCTTAGTAAGTCTAGCCAAGGGTTTGTCAATTTTGTTAATCTTTTCAAAGAACCAGCTCTTTGTCACATTAATTTTTTCTATTGTCTTTTTGTTCTCTATTTCATTTAGTTCTGCTCTAATTTTTATTATTTCCTTTCTTCTGCTGACCTTGGGTTTTACTTGTTCTTCTTTTTCTAGTTCTTTAAGGTGTAACATGAGGTTATTTATTTGGGAGTTTTCTTGTTTCTTGAGATAGGCCTGTAATGAGATAAATTTCCCTCTTAAAACTGCTTTCGCTGCATCCCAAAAATTTTGGTAGGATGTATTTTCATTGTCATTTGTTTCTATGTATCTTTTGATCTCTCCTCTAATTTCTTCTTTGACCCAGTCCTTCTTTAAAAGTATGTTGTTTAATCTCCATGTATTTGTGTTTTTCCTGCTTTCTTTTTACAGTTGATATCCAATTTCAAAGCCTTGTGATCAGAGAATATGCATGGTATGATTTCAATCTTCTTAAATTTGTTGAGACTGATTTTATGTCCCAATATATGGTCTATCCTTGAGAATGTTCCATGTACACTAGAAAAGAATGTATAGTCTGATGTTTTAGGATGAAGTGCTCTATAAATGTCAATTATGTCCATTTCATCTAATGTGTCATTTAGGGCTACTATTTCGTTATTTATTTTCTGTTTGGATGATCTATCCATAGCTGTCAATGATGTATTTAAGTCCCCTAGTATAATTGTGTTTTGGTCAATTTCTCCCTTTAGTTCTGTTAGTAGTTGCTTGGTGTATTTCGGTGCTCCCTGATTGGGGGCATAAATATTGATGACTGTTATGTCTTCTTGTTGTACAGTCCCTTCACCATTATGAAATGTCCATCTTTGTCTCTTGTTATCTTTTTCACCTTGAAGTCTGTTTCATCTGATATCATTATGGCTACACCTGATTTTCTCTGGGTACCATTTGCTTGGAGTGTCAATTTCCACCCTTTCACTTTGAGTCTATGCTTGTCCTTGTAGCTGAGATGTGTCTCTTGGAGACAGCATATGGTTGGGTTTAGTTTTTGATCCAATCTGCTACTCTGTGCCTTTTTATTGGTGAGTTCAGTCCATTTACATTTAGGGTGATTATTGATATGTGAGGATTTCCTGTCATTCTATCTTTAGTTTTCTGGTAAGGCTGTGTCTCCATTGTTTCTTTGCCTTTTTGTTGTTGTCTATTATTTCTGTGTGGTGGTATTCTATGATGTTTCCCTCTGTTTCTTCTTTTATTTCAGTATATATTTCAATTCTGGATTTATTTTGAGTACTTAAGTTTATGTAAAAGAAAGTTTGATAATTAGAGTATTCCATTTTCTTCAGCACGCTTACTTTCTCCATTCCCATATTCCGTTCAGGCCTTTACTCTCCCCTTTTTTTTTTTTTTGGTTGCACCATTGTCCCTGTTGATGTGGGTGGAATAGCCCCCTTAGTATTTCTTGTAGTGCAGGTCGGTGTGTATTAGAAAATTCTCAGCTTCTTCTTGTGTGGAAAGGTCTTTATTCCTCCTCCATATCTATATCTAATCTTTGGATATTATATTATTATTATGCTTGGCTTTCTCTCTTTCAATAGTTTGAATATTTGGTTCCACTCCTCCTCCTGGCTTGTAGAGTTTCTGCTGAAAAATCTGATGATAATCTAATGGGCTTTCCTTTGTAAGTTACCTTCTTCTTTTCCCTGGCTGCCTTGAGGATTCTTTTTTTTTTTGATTTTTTTTTAGAGCAATACAATGTGCCTTGGAGAAGGCCTGTTTTGTTTGAGGAGGTAGGTCTAGGTATTCTTTTCTTGGATTCGAGGGTCCAGTCCTGTCCACAAATTTGGGAAGTTCTCATCGACATTTTTTTTGAATATAATATCTGTTCCTTTTCTTCTCTTTCTCTTCTCCTTATTATATTTATATTATTCTTATCTTTCTCTTTGGAGGAGAGTCAGAAAGTTAAGTTCTTTCATTTCTTTTAAGTCTCAAGTCTCTTCTTTCTTCTATCTGTGTCATTTCCAGGTTTCTATCTTGATGTGACTGATTCTTTCCTTCATCTGGTCAACTCTACTACCTAAGCTGGTTTATTTATTCATTTCTTCTTTCTATGAGTTCTTCTCTTCCAGAAATTCTATTTTTTTTCTTTTTTTAATTTCAATCTCTAAAATGCTCATGCTGTTCTTTGATTGAGTTTCTGAGTTGATTTAACTTAACTGCTGTGTTGTGTTTTCTCTCGTCTCGTTGAGTTTTTTCAGAACTCTTGAATTGAATTCTCTGTCATTTAAGTCACATATTATCTTATCTTTAAGTGCCTTCTCTGGAGATTTTTTCACTTTCTTCTGAGCTATTCTGTTTGCCTTGGTTATCATGGCGATTACTGGGTTTACTATTCTCTTTCTAGACATCTACAGGGAGTGACTTCTGCACAGGGTTGATAGGAAGAGGTCTTTTTTGTTTTTCAGTACTTGTTTGGTAGAATGTTTTATTATTTCTCCAACTGCTTTATTTTTTCTCCCACACCTTAGTGCTGTTTTCTCTGCACTATTCCTGCTTCTCACACAATGGGGGATTCCCTGGGAGACGGGCTTCTCCTCTGTTAATAGTTAGGTAGGGTCACAGGCGTAGTGTCCCGGTGGGTATGCGGAGAGCTTTTTGATGTTCAAAGCTCTTCCAGCTCCTGATTCAGAGCCGTATATTTTAGCAGTTCTGTTTACTCCTGCAGGGATCCACCCAGATAGGTGGGGTCAGGGCGGGGGTTGTGAGAGGTGGCCCAGAGCAATGGCGGCGACCACCACCACAGCCGGCCCTGCTTCCACGGCTCCCTCCCTTTGCCGGAACTAGTTGGGCTGTGAATTTGTGTCTGCGGCCCACAGTTCTCAAAACAGCAAATTTTCCGTTGTTTTGATCTGACACTGGGACTGTTTCGCTTCTAGCACCGGGCAGGTGGGGGCGGGGCGAGCTCTGGGAGGGGAGGGAGGGGGCGGCTAGTCTCAGTGCCTAAGGCTCCGTTCTCTGCTCGGCAGTGAGGGCTTAAATCACCGTTTTCAGCCTTCTTCCCTCAGTCTTTTCTCCGAGGTCTCTGCCGTGAGCGTAGGGTTCAGCCGTGTTATATGCTGCCCCCTCAGCCCTGTGGAGCCCTGGTGGAGCCCTAGCAGTCCGATCTCCTGCAGCTGCGGTAGTTCCGGGAAGCAGCGAGCTGGGAGCACTGAGCTAGGTCTGCGTCCTGCGCCCGCGCGGCTCCGTCTCCGCGCACTTCTCCCTTCCCTCCTCCCTCCACTAGCACAAATCTCCCACCTGTAGGTGATTTCAGTCGGTAGTGAGCCTCTTCGTCTTGCCTGTCTGCTGTGCAGGGAGTCCTTTGTGGAGTTTTTGTTGTTCGATTCGTTGTAAATTCCAGGAGAGCTTTACAGAGGCTCACCTCACGCCGCCATTTTTCCGGAAGTCTCCAGAAATGTGGATTTTAATCACAGCTATTCTGCTTAAAACTTGGTGGCATTGAACATAGCACAACCCTTCTGAGCCTTAGTTTTCTTAACTGTAAAATATGGTTAAGAAAAATTTTCAGTTATAAGATTAAATGAGAAAGTGGTTTGTAAACAGTATAGATCAATGATTCCCAGGCCTACCTGAATATTAGAATTACTTAGAGTGAATGTTAAAAGTAAATAGGGACACAGCTATGACCAGCAGGACAGAGGAGTGAAGTTGTTTCCTGACTTCTTTGCCTCCCACACTCAGACCCACTGCCAGTGCCCCTGCACTGAACCTTCACCAGCAGCTGGCCAGTGAGGGAGCTGGGTGAGGCAGGCTGTGGGGTTCCCTCTCCTTGCACATACCAGCAAGGGCCAGAGAATAGCGGGCATGCTCCTCCTCCAAGCATTCCTAGCGGCTCTCCACTGCCCACTAAACAAAGCCTGGTCTCTCTAGATGACCACTCAAGTCCCTTCACAAGCTACACCATCTTCCCAGACTCCTCTTCCCTCACTGCTCACATTCTTGAGCCTGAAATGACACCACTTTTTTTCTAGCCTATTGTGTCTTCCTGTGCCATTTCACCTGCTGAAATGTCTCCTCAGCACCATCTCTGTTTTAGGAGATCCTACTCAGCCTCCATTCAAGGTTTGTCTTAAGCTCTGTCTTCTCCATGATGGCATCTCTGATCCCCTCCAACTGGAAGAATTCTTCTTTCCTTCTGCTGCTACAAATTTTGTTTGTACCCCTTGTATGATTCATCACACACCATCTGACACCATCTCCACCATTCCTTGTGGCGAAGTTATCTATGCCTGTGTATTACTTCCCCTGTTCGATTGAAAGCTCATAGAGGGTAGAAACCATGTCTTACGTGTCTTTCCATTCCTCAATTTCCAACATTGTCTTGTTCAAGATGCCTCTCCTTCCTTTCCCTAGCTCACAGACTCCTATGCCTTCGGTAAGATCCAGGTCAATTGCCAACACCTCTGTCTCCTCCAGGCAGAGCCAATTCTTCTGCTTCTCCTCCCATAGGGTTAAAAGCTCACCCTCTCTAATCTGTCTGCCTGGGTTCACATCCTGAACGTCTTTCACTCAAAAGCTGTATAACATTGAGAAATTTATTTAACCTCTCTAGCTGTTTCTTCCTGGTATATATGCCAGCAAATGCGTTAATATATGTAAAGCATTTAGAACAGTGCTGGGCTGATTTATTAAATGCTAAATAAATGTTAGCTATTAATATTGTTACTTGATTCTAAACTCCTTGAAGGCAGGACCTGTGTCTTGATCTTTGTTTCCTTAGTGTCTACACAATGCCTAGTATAGAGCAGGTGCTCAATAGATGTTTGTAGATTTAATGAATGAGTAGGATTTAGCATTTAATAAACATTGGTTGGTTTGTTGGTTGATTGGATGGGTGGATAGACGGATGGGTGATCAAATAGCAGGTACTTTGTTTCCAATTGGTTGTAGGAGTAAGTGAATCCTTAGGCATTCGATGTATGTTGGCTGGTTAGTTCATTGCTTAAAACAAGTGAGTGGATAAAGAAATGAATGAATAATAGGCATTTAATAAGAAGGTTGCTTGTGTGCATGGTTGAATTAACAAGCAGATTTTCCACAAATAGCAGATGTTCCATAAATGTTGACTGGCTGAGTGAATGAGCAAATATCCCTAATATATAACAATAGCCTGGAGCGAAAGCAAGAGAGGACACAGCTAGAGCATTGGCAGGGAGAGAGGTGACACAGTCTGCCCCCCAATAACTGCCTCAGAGACCATTTCCTTGTCCCAGCCATTTCTGAAGCTCTCCTCCCCCACCCACCCAACAGCTGCTTCTGCATATTGCCTGGGGAGGCAATTGGGGGTGATATGGGATCCTGGGGGTGGGGAAAGGGCTGGAGGTATGCTGACCCTACCCTCCTCTCCCCACTCAGCTGCAGACCTGTAAGACCAGTGTGTCCTGGACCCTGTGACCTCAATGCTGGCTGTCAGGTCCCACCTCTCATGAGGAGGGGGCTTGTACCTCAGAGCACATTAGGAGAAAATGCTGTGTTACTTAAATCCCCAGGGGCAGGCATGTGCTAATTGGCTCATCCATACTTGGCCCCATTCCCTGGCCCTGCTTTTCCTCTGAGGCTGTCTCAGCAACACACATTTTTAGTTAATGAATTATTTTACAACATGTCTGGAAATGCATGAACTAGAAATCTTACACATGTTGGAGAATTTTGCCATTTCCATTAAATATGCCATTCATTTGGTGGGTAATTAAATGTGCAATAATGGGCTCTAATTTCCATCTTAAATGACTTCCTAAGAGCAGCAGAAAGGAAGACGCAGGGTGTAATTTTCTGGAAGAGCCTTTTTTTTCCCCTAAAGCTTTTTAACACATAGAATAAGGGGGAACTGAGTAAAATAAAGTTGGTTTCGCTACTGCTCCACACGTGAATTTGTCTGCAATTATCCTCCTGGGGGAAGAGACTAGAAGCTGCAACACAGCAGCAAACCCCACCCCAAGCCCTGGGGCAGTCTGAAGTTGGTGAAGAGGAAGACGTGGGGCAGCAACTGGAGCTGGTGGTGTGGTGGGGATGAGGCTTCTCTGCAGAGCCCACAGACCCCACATTTGTGCACAGGTCACAAATCTGAGGATGAAAAGCCTTCCTCCTCCTCTCCATCCTTCTGCACTGTACACGTGTGCTGTATGCGAGCACCCTTGCAAACATACACACACATACACACACACACACATACATGAGATTCACCTTCTAACTACAGAAGCATCAGTGTGACACCGCTGCAGGGAGGCAGCCAGGAAGAAGGGAAGCAAAGGGACCATACCATACAAGGAATGAAAAGTGTCAGGTGTGAAACACCCCCTCCTGAGGAAGCCACATGAGCTTTGAAGTCAGATACATTTGAGTTCAAATTTAAGCTGTACCACTTGCTGTGAGAATACGGTTCAGTTACTTAGCCTCTCTGAGCCTCAGTTTCCTCATCTGTAAGATGGGAGTAATCAAACCCAACTCGGAAGATAAGTGTGACAGTCAAAGGATAGACCCTAAAGTATAAAGACCCTAGTACAGCCCTGGCCCACAATATCAAGATCTCAATAAATCAAATTCCCTCTTGCCTTCTCTTCCGTGGTTGGCATTGAGAATCACTTGCCTGGGTCAATGTGCAACTCCAGGGCCCCAGGAGGCGCCACTCATCCTCTGGGAGATGTGTCCTAATTCCTGCCCATGCTACCACATTATCCCTTGGACGAGCTTGCACTCTGTTTTTCCCCTTCATCTTCATCCCATCTCTAGGACAGCCTCCGCATTTCAGTGGGAAGGAGACGTTCAGCTTTTCTTGAGGCAGGGCTGAGACTGCAGGAAGGTTGTAAAGGTCAGAAAGAACTGGGCTCCTGACACAAAAGTAGCATGAATAAGCAAGGGCGCGAATGGCCGAGGCCAGTCCTTACTTTTGCGGCGTTGCCTGTGACGGGTTCCCAGCCCTTGGTGGCATTCCTCTCTCCTTATAGAATTTTCAGGGGCTGACACCAGGGGGCACCTGGCAGGTCTCCCCACAACTGTGGCCATGAATTTGGAGTGCCTGATGGAAGGGCTGCCACTGGCTACTGACTCCCACATCCTGGGTCTTTCTCCAGAGCTTGGCAGAGCTTCTGAGAGTGGACAGGGGTGGCAAGAGGGGGCTGACAGCCATAAATCAGGCCGTCTCCCTGCTCCTCTGGCTGGTCTCCATTCAGGGCATCTGGAAAGGAGATAAGTGAATAACTCTGAGGTTGTAACCCAGGGTATCTCAGGATCTCAGACCAGGAAATGGACTGTGTAATAGCTTAACTGGAAGTAGGCTTGGGGTAGAGGTGGGAGTGAAGATAAAATGAAAAGAAATTATCTGGTTGACTTAAAGCAGAGGCTCCACTCAAATAAAAAGTAGATATGGGTAAACATGTGCTGGGAGTGGGGGTTGGGTCCTTTATGAGGCAAGAGCAGGCTAGGACTGCAAAGGACCCAACCACTATCGGGCCCCGTTCAGTAAGATAAAGAGGGAAGCCTGCAATTCCAGCCATTCAGGGTCTGCTCCAAAGTTCTTCCATTTATTTATTCTTTCAAGCACTTACTCATCACTTACTCAATTATTCAACCAGTATTTCTGGATTGTCAACTTGATACAAAGCAGACTATTCATCTGATAAATTCATGAGTTTTAGAGGCAGGCAGCCCTAGTTTGAGTCCCTATTCTGTCATTACTGGTTATATGACTTTGGCAAATTATTTGAGGCCTCTGGGCCTCAGTTTCCATATCTGTAGAATAGGATTGTTATGAAAATGAATTGAGAAAATACCTACAAAGTGCTTAGCATGACGCCTAGCATGTAGTTTTGCATTAACTGAAAAAATGAGTCATTACTGTTTCTATGAAGGCAATGGGCTAAGACCTTAAGATGCTCAAGCATGTGATTATATAAAATATACTTTATATAAACTTATGGCCCCAAAGAAGAGAATGTTCTGTCCTTTTTGTTGCCTACATGATAGGTTTTTACCCATGATAAAAGCTCAGTAGTTATTTGATAAATGGAGTTAAATTCCTTAATGACCAAGGACAAACCATTTCAGGGATAATCGGTAGTGGACACTATTACTTTATACAGAGGCACTAGCAGCAGAGATGGCAATTTTTTTTTTTTAAAGATTTTATTGGAGAAGGGGAACAGGACTTTATTGGGGAACAGTGTGTACTTCTAGGACTTTTTTCCAAGTCAAGTTGTTGTCTTTTCAGTCTTAGTTGTGGAGGGCACAGCTCAGCTCCAGGTCCAGTTGCCATTGCTAGTTGCAGGGGGCGCAGCCCACCATCCCTTGTGGGACTTGAGGAATTGAACCAGCAACCTTGTGGTTGAGAGTCCACTGGCCCATGTGGGAATCGAACCGGCAGCCTTCGGAGTTAGGAGCATGGAGTTCTAACCGCCTGAGCCACCGGGACGGCCCGAGATGGCAATTTAGCTTGGGCATTGACACAAACCCAAATTTAGACTAGCCATGAAATCTAGGATTGGACAGTTCCCAGAGGTTGCCTTTATGGTGTTTCATTTTAATTTTTCTTAAAGAACTAGGACATAAAGCATTATATGTAGGCTGCCGGGAATTAGTAGTCTAAGATCCATCTCTTATCTTTTGTGCGATACCGAATCCTTTCTGGGGGAATGCTGCCGTACTGAGGTGGTATTGAGGAGGAATGAGGCAGAATTCATAAAACCACAGGGTCTGAAACAAGTTTGGAGGCGCCTTCTGTAATCCCAGACCATGAGGGCAGGAAGGGACTTTAGAGATCACCCTCATCCTCCCCACTCATCTGAGAGATGAGAACATAAGGCCCAAGGAGGCTCTGTGATTTGACCAACGCCACTGGCTGGCTAGTGACAGGGCTGGGACAACATGCGGTCTCCAACTCCGCTTCGATGATCTTTCCGCTACACCTGCTTGTGTCTTCTCTGAAGGTAAGCAGTCTGCTTGCCTTCTGAAGCAGGCCAGAGGGACCCCAAAGAGGGACCCCAAGAGCATCACGTAGCAAGAGAGGGCCAAACACAGCGTACCAAGCTCACCACTGGGGCATGGCCACCCTCAAACAAATCCCTATCAAAGCAGCTCTTTACATCCCACAACTTTTGCTGTCTCTATGCTGGCTTTTCCAGTGATGTTGTGAAGCATGTTTTCATCTGCAGTGAAGCCAGCTGTACAGGGGAATTAGTCCTAGAGACCATTAGAATGCACCTGCTTTTAGTAAGGAAAACAATCTGGGAATACTGAGTCACAGCTCAGATGCCACATTTTAAAAAGAAAAAGGGGGATACGGACTGAGAGATGGCCCCAAGGGAGAAATAATGGCCACTGGGGCATGGCTCTCCAAGGGGCCTCTTCCACAGGAAGCCAAGCTCAGAGGAATCCACAGAGACACCCTCCACCCCCACTCCCATTAATCCCCACTCCACCAGCCCCTCTGCCTTTTCTCCCTGCCCCCAACCCCCTGGGAAGACACAGGCAACAATATGCTACAGCAAAGTGAGGACCGCACTGGGCTCCTTGGGGCATGAAGAAAGGGAAGACGAAGGACTTAGGGAGCTACCTGTGAGCTGGCCCCGTCTGCATGTACAGCCTGCCCACCCACCTGCACAGAGCATATAAAATGTATTGTACATGTTGGATTGAGGTTTGCAAAACAAGTTGTTTACTAGTAGGGACAGGATTATGGCTGCACATGTGTGAGACTGATAAGAGTGAAGTAAAAAACATGTTTTGTGTGAATCTGAGCATAACAAAATTGAGTGATAAGCACCTTCACCTAAACAACTTCTGGTTATCACCTAAGAGGTAAACAACTCCTGGCAAACACTTCTGGTTACCACCTAAGAAGTAAACGAGTCCAAGGAAAAGAGGACAAAAGCAGAACTCCAGAGCGATGCTGGGAGCAGTCTGGACACTCGGCTAAGACCCTCCACGAGCCTCTGGATGAGACACTATCTGACAGAGTCCTCTGTGAGTGGCAAGCCGCCACACGGGACTCTCCAAAGTTCTCCTTGCAAGACCAGCTTGCAAGACCCGACGTGGGCCCAGTCGTCTCTCCTGGACCAGGGACCTTCACCACCTCAATTCACTCTGGGGCTTGGTTCATTATTAAATTCTATTCTATTCTGTATAACATTCTGTACTTACCAGAACATTGGCCTCTGGAGGGATATTGGCTCCCAAATAAAGCTGTTACTCACTCTATGTGTATCTGTGTGCCCGGACTTTGTTCTCCACTCGCATCACAAGTACCACGCAGGGATGTAGGGCCCTGCGGAGGGGTTAATGTCCCACTGACTTTCAGGAAGAGACTGAAGTTAGCAACTGCCCTTCCAGGCTCTGGCAACAACCTCCTCAGGGTCCCATTCCCCCCTCCCACCCTCACACAGTCTCCGTCCCCTTCTTCACAAAGGCCTATCTGCTCTGCCTTGTTCTTCCTGTGAACCCCACAAAGTTTAAGGGACCTCTTCACCATTTTATATCCAGCACCCAGATCCTACTGTGTAGTAACTAAGTGTTAAATAACTGATAACTCTTAAGCGTTAGCATTCATTTCCTCGGCAACTTTATGGTTTAGTCCTGTCATATCTATTTTTTTTTTTCATTTATTTTTTAAATTTATTGGGGTGACAATTGTTAGTGAAATTACATAGATTTCAGGTGTACAATTCTGAATTACATCATCTATAAATCCCATTGTGTGTTCACCACCCAGAGTCAGTTCTCCTTCCATCACCATATATTTGATCCCCCTTACCCTCATCTCCCACCCCCCATCCCCCTTACCCTCTGGTAACCACTAAACTATTATCTGTGTCTATGAGTTTCTGTTTCTCATTTGTTTGTCTTGTTCTTTTGTTGTTTTTGGTTTATATACCACATATCAGTGAAATCACATGGCCCTCTGTCATATCTATTCTTAAAAATTTTCTTTTTTGTTTTGATATTCAATGTTTTTTCATATTAACACTGTGAACAGCACAGTGGTTAGACATTTATATAATTTATGAAGTGATCCCCTTAACTAATCTAGTACTCACCTGACACTATACTTAGTTATTATCGTATTATTGATTATATTCCCTGTGCTTTACTTTACATCCCATTGACTGTTTTGTAACTTCCAATTTTTTGGGGGGGTGGGGGAAGGGGAACAGGTCTTTATTTGGGAACCGTGTGTACTTCTGAGACTTTTCCAAGTCAAGTTGTTGTCCTTTCAATATTAGTTGTGGTGGGTGCAGTTCAGCTCCAGGTCCAGTTGCTGTTGATAGTTGCAGGGGGTGCAGCTCACCATCCCTTGCGGGACTCAAGGAATCAAACCGGCAACCTTGTGGTTGATAGCCCGCGCTCCAACCAACTGAGCCATCTGGGAGCTCAGCGTCAGCTCAGCTCAAAGTGCTGTGTTCAATCTTAGTTGCAGGGCCAGAGCCCACCATCCCTTGCGGGTGTCAAGGAGTTGAACCGGCAACCTTGTGGTTGAGAGCCCACGGGCCCAGGTGGGAATCGAACCAGCAGCCTTCAGAGTTAGGAGCATGGAGCTCCAACCGCCTGAGCCACCGGGCCAGCCTTGTAACTTCCAATTTTTATTTCTTAATCCCTTCACCTTTCACCCTGCCCCCAACACTCCTCCTATCACCCCGATAGATCTAGTACCCATCTGACACCATACACAGTTTTTACAACATTATTAACTATATATATTCCTTATGCTTTACTTTACATCCCCATGACTATTTTGTAACAACCAATTTGTACTTCTTAATCCCTTTCCCTTTTTTCACCCACCCCCAACCCACTTCCCATCTGGCAACCATCAAAATGTTCTCTTTGTGTACGAATTTGTTTCTATTTCATTTGTTTGTTTATTTGTTCCTTAGATTCCACTTATACACGAAATCATGACATTTATCTTCCTCTGTCTGACTTACTACACTCAGCACAATACCCTCTAGGTCCATCCATGTTGTCCCATATGGCAAGATTTCATTCTTTTTAATGGCTAAGTTATATTCCATTGTATCTGTAATATCTATTCTTTATTTAGTTATTCATGACCTTCAGATGTGGGTGGCTATGAGCACCATTTCATAGATGAGAAAACTAAAGTTTAAATCAATGAGAAGGACTTGCCCAGGATCACCCCACGGGTAGCTGGAAAAGCCAGGAATCCAGCAGGCCTTTTGCCCTGTAGTCTATCAGCTACATGAGGTGTCTGCCTTAAGTTGTGAAGGTTCCACAGGTAATAGTATGTAAAAGGAACTCTCTCTTATACTCTAGGACCTACCTTGGGGCCATGCACATTGTAGGAGCTCAGTAGGAAAGACAACCAAGTTGGAGGTATTTGACCTTGGAGGCTGTTCTCTCTCAGAGGCCCTCGGTGGGAGGAGTGGTGATTTAAGCTTATTGGTGGAGGTAAGGGCTGCAGCACAGGTGGTGGTGATAGGAAGTGGCTAGAAAACAATAATAAGCAAAGCAATTTCAGATAGTGGTAATAACTTCAAAGATTGTCATATATGGAGACTCTTAGGGAAAAAAGTAAAGGACAAAATGCATCCATAGAATCCAAGTTTAGGCTGCATGAGTCAGATTCTAAGTGCTCAGAGATTCAGGAAAGGAAGAAACTAGGGGAGATGAAGTCTAAGATGCTTCATGGAAGCGGAACCCTTCATTAGGCCCTGAAGAAAATTTAGAATTTGTTATTGTAAACTTTAAGTGAAGGGCACAGGAGCTCAGTTTTCCAAATGTGAAATCCAAAACAAGAGAAATGGAAGCAAGAGACGTTTATTGAGTAACTATTATGTGTCAGGCATCATGCCAGATGCTGTCACATCCATAACAGCTCATTCCACAGGACAGAGAATAAGCACAATGTGGGAGAGTGGGGACAGGAAAGAGATCAGACTAGAGCAGAGGGCCCAAGTAGGAGAGAAATGAATAAGGTATAAGAGGAAGGATCAGAGGAGCTCAGGTTAAGCAAACCTTAACCACCAGATTAGGAAACCTCCCCTGACCTCTCCCACGTGTTTGCTACAGCACTGTTTCATGGTTGCTTAGTAATTTAAGCTGGGCCATGAGCCACTTGAGCAACTGTTTCATAGTCTCCAGATATTGTACATCAGAACCACTGGGAGGACCTATTAGAACACCGATTGCAGGGCTCCACTCCCAGAATGTCTGATCCAGTAGGTCTTGGGTTAGGCCTGAGAATTTTCCTTTCTAATAAGTTCCCAGTCTCACAAATGGCTTTTGTGATTCCTGTTTCCTGGTAAACCCCTTGTGGGGTGTCCTCCCACATTGAAGCAAGGTGAGTTGTATGACCAATAGAGTACTGTGGGAGTGATAGTGTGTAACTTCCAAGACTAAGTTATAAAAGCAATTATAGCTTTCCACTTATTCTCTTGGATTGTTCACCCAGGGGAAGCCCGCCGCCATGTTGTGAGGACAAACAGCCTTGTGGAAAGGTGCACATGGGTTGGAACTGAAGCCTCCCACCAACAACCAGCACCAACTTGCCAGCCATGAGAATGGGCCACCTGGGAAGCAGATGCTCCAGTCCTAGTCAAGCTTTCAATATTTTGATGGCTATTTCACGATAGACCTTAATCCAGAACCTACAGAATCTCTGAGGGATGATAAATGGTTATTGTAGGCCACTACGTTTTAGGGTAATTTGTTAGGCAGACATGGATAACTATACACCACATGATGCTGACACAGCTGGTCCAGGGACCACACTTTGAGAAGGACTGTCCTACTTTAACCCTTGTAATTAGCATGTGCCTGGGGCATTGAATGCACTCAGTATGTGGAGGTTTTTAAAATTAATTAATGAGTACACGGATAGGTGGTTGCATTAAGGAAGGTGAGACTTAAAGCTACAAGAATTGGGGAGCCACTGAGTTGAAGAATGATATGACATCAGAGATATTTGGGGATATCTATAGAACCCTGGTTTGCTGAGTGGCCCTGAGGGCAAAATTGCCAGCTTAGGGTGCAGTCTCCACTCTAGTTTTGATGCCTCCATCCAAGGACCTGGCAGGCAGAGGAGCCCAGGCCTGGGAGCTTCTCTGTCTGGTCCCCCTTCTGGCCTGCAGAAGGCCTGGCAGAACATCCGCCTGCCCCCTGCATTTTCATGTCCATCAGGAACCTTTCAACCGTCTCTCTGCTCTCCATTGGCAGCACTTATCCTGCCAGTCTGTCCAGGCCTCCTCTCTCCTGTTTGTCCCCCTGATAGCCTTGCTTTCCTCAAGCCCTCTGGTAAAATTCCAGCCTCCTCTGTTGCTGGCCCCATGAAGATTCTTTCTCCTCCCCACCTGGGATATTGTATCCCCTCTACATTATTCCCATGAAGCAGCTCACAGTACAATGCTACAAATATTTACCAAGTACTAGCTGCCTGCGCCAGCCAGCACTAGGCTGAGTATACAGCGATAAACATGGCCCCTTTACATGTGAAAGGTTAAAGACTTCAAGCACCTCAGACCAGCATCTGTTTCAGCTAAAATCCCTCCAAGCCATACTCCAAACATCCTCACCACCCCCCAGCACACACACACCCATTGTCTTCTCTTTGGGGCTCGTGTGGGTTTGGGTGACCACCAGTCTAAGCTATGTATTCCCTTACCCAGTGGCAGAAACATGTAGAAAAGAGTTAAGAGTGCCTCTATCCAAGGGGACTTTTCATCACAACCTTAGCCCAGGACAAATTCCCTGCTTCTCCGGATATTTAATTACTGCATTTGGAACTAGCCCGGAGTCTCAGAAGAAACCTGGCTTTACTTTGATGTTTTGCCAGCTCTCTCTCTCTTGTTCTGTTGGTCTCAGCCACTCTACCAGAGCTTCAGACTTATTTTTCTTCCCTTGCATTTTGACTCAAGGTGTTTATGTAGCAATACTCAGGCTTCAGCTGGGATTTCTGAAAAACACAGTATCTGATACGCTACAGAAGATCGAGGGTGTCTACCTCATTGCTCAGCAGAGCTGGGGATGCTGACCCATTTCATTTTAGCGATGTTATAATTAGGTCCAATGGGTCTATCCAAGCTCCCTTCTCCCATCTGGGTCTCAGAGGTCACCTTACAGGATACCCAGAGCCTCCAAGAGGAGTGTGGTAGTCTAGCCCAACCTCAACTGCCAGCCCTTTCCAAGCCTTCCCCATAGCTCTGGAGTTGCTTCTGGAGAAACTCTCAGTCCATACAAGGCAGCAACCCACAAAGTCCCACCAAGGGAACAGACCACCAGTGTCTACTGAAGCGGAGCCCACCCCATACCAGGAACATTCCAGCCGTATGTATTCTGACTCCCAGAGTCTGACTTCCAGCCCCTTCTCTGAGGCTGCTTTCTAGGCACCTCGTGCCCAGCAAGTCCAAATCAGAATGCTTGATGTTCCCCTCAGGTCTGCTCTTCCCACCATCTTCCCGTCTTAAGAATGACATTCCCATTCTCCATTAGTCAAGCTAGAAACCCAGGATATATCTTTGGCACCTTCTTCTCCCTCACCCCACCCCCCACTTCAGCCATACGTTCACCAAGCCCAGAATGTTCTATCTCCAAAATATATCTCACTCCATCCTCTTCCCTCCTTTACTGCCATGACCCGAGCTCAGGCCACTCTCATCTCTCAAGCAGACCCCAAAGTAGTCTCTCAACTCCCACATTTGTCCCCTTTTAGCCTATTCTCCTCCACAGTAACTAGAATGAACGATCCAAAGCCAAACATGTTTGTATTATTCCCTGCTTAAAACTTGCGCTGAGAAAAAGGACAAATATCCCAATCTCTGAGAAGGCCCAGAAGACCTTCCATGTTCTGGCAGCTGACTGCCTCAGACCTCCTTCCAGGCCACATTACCCTTTCGTCCCTCTTCACCAGTCACAGCCCTCAAACATTCCCAGTGTTTGGGCATATGCCATACTTGTGCCTAGAAGAGGACACTGGCCCAGCTGTGCCATGCTAATTCCTTGCTTGGCCAACTAGCTATCCTTCAAGTCTTAGCTTAAATAATTCACATTGTCAGAGGCCTTCTTTAGCCACCCTCATCTAAGTTCGGTTCTTCCATTTTCTTCTCTTGTGGTCCCCTGTACTTTTCCTCCATGGTTCACAATTACATAATTCTGTGCGCAATACTATGCATAAGATTTCCTCACCAGGCTATAAACTCCACGAGAGCAGGGGCCATGTGTGTTTCTTTGCCTCCATATTCCTAGCGTGGGGACACAAAGATGAACAAGTCCCTACCTTCGAGGAACTCATGCCCCCATGGTGAGAACACGTCCATGTTATAATTGAGCCTCTACGGCATCGAGGCTTTGAGGTTTGCCCTGGTGTTAGGGAAAGGACCAAGTTAGCCCAAAAGGACTTCAGAGACAGTCAGCATCTAGAGGATGTGCGGAAGTCATCCAGTAAGCTGCTCACGGTGCCTGCTGTTCCAACAGCTCCTTCTAAGGGACAGTTACCTGCCCATGACCTGTTGAATGGTTACTCACGACCATGACTTTACGCCAGACTATCTA